>NW_027492772.1:0-501589 GCF_021521415.1 Bidens hawaiensis
GGATTACCAAGGAGCAGGAAACCGTATTGCGCGCCGAACTGGCGGCGTCGAGACCTCCCTCGCCTCCTCCTGCACGCAGCCCTCCCCGCGAGGCTGGTTTGGAGCCTTCCAGGTCGCAGGAGAAGAGGCCTGTTGAAGAAGATGAGGAGGACGAGGGGGTTCAAGTTGAAGACTCCTTGGGAGACCGCGCCAGCCCTGCGATGCCGCAAGTGTTCGCAGCGCAGACTTCTGGTGGGGCTGGCGCTGACTTTCCTGCTTCATCCCCGCAGGTATGTATTGATTTGTTGGTCCGCTGCGCGTACCTCCATATAAGTATGTTTTATGACTTAGAACTTTTCTTGTGTTTTGCAGGAAGGTGACCACGTTTACCGCCCGAGATGGAATATTAATGAAGAGAGTTCCTTTCAATCCATGGGCGTATGCGAGGACTTCTGGGCTCATGCCGTGCCTCCTACTGAAAGGAGGTATCAGGAGGAGCGCACCCGCGCGGACTTGCTGAACGACCATGTTTTCGCTGGGTCGGCTTTCTTCGCTGCTTCCCAAGAGCTTCGTCGTGATTATATTAAAGTACGCGACGCTCTTGTAGAAGCCCAGCGAGAGGCTAAGGTGGCCGCCTGGAACCTGTCTGATGCTCGCGCGCGAGCTGAGAAACTCCAGGCGGAGCTCAGTGAAAACCGAGCAAGTGCCAACACCGCATACATCAAGCGCGGGCATGAGCTCCAAGCTGCGCGGGAGAAGCAGCAGTTGGCGGAGGCCGAAGTTGCCAAGTACGCGCGCAGAGTGCGTGTCTTGGAACAGCAGGCCGAGGCGCGTGACCAAGCTATCGTCCAGAGTATCACTGAGAAATCATCACTGGAGAGCGAGGTTGCGCGCCTGAAAAGGGATTTGGCGGGCCGCGCAGGCCGATAGAGATGAGGCCTTGGCGACGGCGGCGTCTAGCCAGGAAGCACTTGGTGCTGCGCAGGCGGAGAAAGAAAAAATTTTGGCTGGGCAGCAGCGTCTGATAAGGAGGAACTAAAAAAGACTAAGGAAACTGTTGAGTTATTAAACTCTCAGGTTCCTGCCCTCGAGACGTCTGTTGCTGGCCTCGCGCAGGATCGCCAATGGCTGGTGTCACAGGGCATGGCTCGCTGCGCTTTGGCGATGAAATATTCCGCCGAGTTTCAAGCCCTTGTGATGGACTGCAATGCCGCCGCGCGTTTGGTGGGCCGAGCTGAAGGGTTTACGGATGGGTATGAGTATGGCATGTTGAGGAAGAACCCATCCGAGTACCCTTACAAGAGCGATGCGGCCTGCGCGGACATGGCCGCGGTGGGGGAAAAGTATATGAATACTCCCATCCCCATCCTTATGCAGGTACCTTGATCTTAATGAGTTTTACTTGACTAACTTTTCTAAGTGTTTTGTACTCATTACTTTTCTAATGATTTACAGATAGCTGCGCTTGCTGACCAGCCCGACCTCGGCGCGCTAAAGAAGTTGCTTGATGATTGCGAGAGGGCTGGTGGCGATGATGGTGGCGCGGGGGATGTTGCCCCTGCCAGCGGCTCTGGCGCGGCGAAAGAATCTGCTCCTGACACCGTTGTGATCGAAGACTCCAATGAGGAGGAAGAACTTGACTATGGTCAGTTCGGGGATGAGGAGCAGACCGCGCCAGATGCTGCGGGAGATGATGAGGGTGATGAAGCGGCTGACGTCGACGTGGAGACTTGAGAAGCCCTTCATCAAATTTTGTATATTTATTATTTTTTTTTTTTATTTTTTTTTTGTTTTTGTACTTGTAATTTGTAACTCATCATACTTGTAAATTTCAATGCAATGGAATGAAACTTGTTTTCTCCTTCTTTCATCTTGTGCATTTCCATTCATCTCTTCATGTTTGCTTGTATAGATATAAGATATGGTTGCACGTTAAAATAAGAACAAGGTTGTAAGGAAATTATTCACTTAACCATAGTCCTATTTTGTAAGTGGTTTCGCAGTATCTCGTTTATGCTGACATGCGCGATAGCTTTTCACAATTCCTTTTTCGCGCGTCATAGTCGCGCTGTTTTTACATGGAAGTATGAGTTTTAGCCATTACATGTCAGCATGTGTTAGTCAGATATCCACTTTGATTCCTCGCGCGATCTCGACCTGAGACCTTAACAACTATGTTATGGCATGTACTTTGCCTTAGTCGTTTAAGGAGTTTTATGATCAAGCTGCGCGGGATGTAAGATGGATGTTTGTGAGTGTTTTGAGCTAAGGCTCTTTGTTTTGGGCTAAGGCCCTGACGTGTTTAGAGTTAAGACTCATTAACGTGTTTGAGCTAAGGCTCGTAGGTTTGGGCTAAGGCCCTGATGTTTTAGAGTTAAGACTCGTTAACGCGTTTGAGCTAAGGCTCGCGCATGTATGTTTTACTTCGTTTTATTTTGTTTTGAAGTCAATATAGTGTTGTCATATTGCTCCAAATTAATAAAGGAAGCGTGAAACATGTATGCAAAGGTTTATAGAACAAATATTGAAAGATAGCGCGACAAATATTAAAAGATAGCGCGAATCATCATTCATGATGGCTTAAAAGCCTTGATTACAAATTTGAACTTTTTACATGAAGCATTTTCTAAGTTGTGCCGCGTTCCACGCGCGCGGTATCTTTTTTCCATTCAAATCTTTTAAAGTGTATGCGCCTTTCCCCAAATCTTCTGAAATTTGATAAGGTCCCTCCCAATTGGGGGACATTTTTCCTGGGGGTATTGCGCGACTAGCTTCATTGTTTCGAAGGACAAAATCATTTTTCTTGAAGTGGCACTCTTTAACGCGCTGATTATAATATTTTTCCAGCTTTTTCTTGTATCTGGCTTCATTAATGATAGCCGCTTCTCTGCGCCCTTCAAGCAAGTTAAGGTCCAATCTTCTTTCGCGCTCGTTATCAGTTTTGCTCATCATGAGTACCCTATGGGATGGGCATCCAATTTCTGCTGGGATCATAGCCTCTGTCCCATAGGTTAGGCTGAACGGGGATTCGCCATTGCTAGTTTTGCTTAATGTCCTGTGCGTCCACAGGACATTAGGTAACTCTTCGACCCAAGAATGGGATTCTCCCTCCAACCTTTTCTTCAGCCCATTTAGCAAACTTTGATTCGCGGGCTCCACTTGGCCATTCCCCTGAGGGTGGTAGACGGACGTGAAGATTTGGTTGATGTGCAATTCTTTGAGCCAGCTTGATATCTTCCTGTCAGTGAATTGTTTGCCATTGTCGCTCACAATTTCCATAGGAAGGCCAAAACGGCAAATGATGTGGCTCCAGATAAATTGCTTCATCGCCTCAGCTGTGATTTTTGCTAGTAGCTTGGCCTCAACCCATTTTGTGAAATAGTCTATCGCCACTACCAAAAATTTCACTCGCCCTTGCGCTTGCGGCAGGGGCCCCACAATATCAATGGCCCATTTGTGGAAAGGCCATGCGGAGGTGACTGGAATCAAGTTGTTCTTTGGACGCATGGTGTTTGGCGCGTAGCTCTGACATGCCTTGCATTTTTGGATTTCTTTTAGCGCATCCAAGTACATGCCTGGCCAATAGTAGCCTGAGCTCATCGCCTTGGCAACCACCATGCGCGGACCAGCGTGAATTCCACAGATTCCTTCATGAATCTCCCTAATCACATAGGTTGCTTCTTCAGCATCCAGGCACTTCATGAGCGGTCCAAGATAAGAGCGCCGATATAATGTACCATCAAGTAATTCATAGTTCTGTGCCTTGTGTCTTATCTTTCTCGCCTGTGCGCGATCGTCCGGTAAGTTCCCCTCCTTCAGGAATTCCATTATTGGAGTTATCCAGGATGAAGGGGTTGTATGAATTACAAGGACCGATTGCGTTTGCACTGACGGGCTGCTCATTACCTCCACCCTGACATCTTTGCCAAAGTGATCAAAATTAGTTGATGCCATTTTACTCAACGCGTCAGCGGACTTGTTTTCGCTGCGCGAGATGTGTATGATTCTGAAGAAGTCAAACTGCTCAACGAGCTTTTTTGCCTGCTCTAGATACAGAGGCATTGTGTTCTCCTTGGCGTCATATAGGCCGTTGACCTGAGCAGCTACCAAGTAAGAATCAACATGCGCCTCTAGTCTTTTAACCCCAAACTTGCGCGCGATGCGCAGACCAGCCAGCAGGGCTTCATACTCAGCCTCATTGTTGGTACTCTTGAAGTCCAACCTGATAGCATAAGTATATTCATGATTATCAGGGTCCACCAGTTTGAGGCCTGCGCCGGACCCTTCGCTGTTGGAGGCTCCATCAGTGAATAGCCTCCAAACATCTTCTTCATCATTTGCTCGCGGAGGGTCTACCTCGCGCTGAGCTTCTTCAATCTTTCCGTCTGGGATTTCCGTGATGAAATCCGCCAAAACTTGACCCTTTATCGCTGGACGGGGCTTATAAGTGATCGTGTGTTCACCTAATTCCAGCGCCCACTTTGTCAGCCTTCCGGAGAGCGCGGGGCGTCGCAAGACTTGCTGGATGTTGTAACCAGTCAGAACTTCAATAGGATGACCATTGAAGTATCTATGGAGCTTGCGCGACGTGTGTGTTAGTGACAAAACTAACTTTTCCATGATGGAATAGCGCGTCTCAGGGTCTGTGAGCACCCGACTCACATAGTATATTGGCGTTTGTATCCCCTTGCGATCCACCAATAATACTGCGCCGATCGCGCGGTCTCCAGCTGACAGGTACAATGTAAGGGTTTCGCCAGGAAGTGGAGCTGTGAGCGCTGGCAACTTTATGAGACATTCTTTTATCTCAGTGAAAGCTTGCTCAGCCTCAGGCGTCCACTTGAATTGGCTCTTCTTCAAACAGTTCCTCAAGGTGTTAACTAATGGAGTAGATTTGCTGGCGTGGTTTGCTAGGAACCTGTTGATTGACACCAATCTACCATTCAGCTTCTGAACCTCTTTCATGGTGGATGGTGAAGGCATGTCAAGGATGGCTTCCACCTTTTCAGGGTTCACCTTGAAACCATCCTTAGTGACCATTACACCAAGAAATTTCCCCTCTTCTGCACCGAAAGTACATTTGCTCGGGTTGAGCTTCATGTTAACTTCCGTTAGGCGCTGAAGAGTTTCCTCGATGTCTTTGAGCATTTGTCTCTCCTCCCTGCTCTTGATCACCAAATCATCAACGTAGACTTCTAGATTTCTTCCGATTTGTTCACTGAAAACCGAATCCATAAGTCTCTGATAGGTTGCGCCCGCATTCTTTAAACCAAAGGGCATTTTTGTGTAACAAAAAACACCCTTGTCGGTTCTGAAGGCAGTCTTGTCTTCATCCTGTGGTGCCATTTGAATCTGGTGATAGCCTTTGTAGGCATCCAGGAAACATTTGAGCTTGAATGGCGCCACGGAGTCCACCTTTGCGTCGATGTTTGGGAGGGGGTAACAGTCTTTCGGACATGCTTTGTTGAGGTCCTTGAAGTCAATACACATTCTCCATGACCCGTTGCTTTTCTTTACCATCACAGGATTGGCTACCCATGTCTGGTATCGGATCGGGCGGATGATGTTTGCGCGCAACAGGTCCTCCACTTGCTCATTCATGGCCTTCGCCTTTTCATCCCCCATGATTCTCTTTTTCTGAGCAATTGGCTCCACCGACTTGAACGTGTTAAGAGAATGTTGCGCCAAGTCTCGCGGGACTCCCGTCATATCGGAGTGTTGCCACGCGAAAACCGACGTGTATTTTGTGAGCAACTTTTTCATTCTCAATCTCGTTTCGTCTGAAATGGTAGCGCCAATTGTGACCGTTTGCTCTGGGAATTTTGGGTTTAAAATCCACTTCTCTGGCGCATTGTCAGCCATTGGAAGTTTCATTCTCCCTTCCCGCGGCGTGCTTGTCACTGCGCACAAATGATCGCGGTAAACAAATGTTACGCCTGTTGGTGTAGGGATCCCCAATGCGCCGTGCGCTGGCGACGGTACAGCATTAAATTGGGCAATCGTTCCCCTACCCAGGATCATATTGTGGCATGACGTGGTGGGCAAGACCAAGAAGTTGACAACTTCGGCTCGCTTGTGCTCATCATCCCCCATAGTTAGTTCAAACTGAATCTGGCCTAGGGGATGTATGATTTCATTTGAGACACCACAGATTGGTGCGTTCACAATTTCGAGCCGCGCTTGGTCTGCCGGGTCTAACTTTCTGAAACACTGCTCATACATAATGTCAGATTCGCTTCCAGTGTCCACCAGGACCTTTGACACTTCGTAATGAGCAATGTGTGTGGTGATGACGAGAGGACTGCTTATTGAAGGGCCTCCCCTGATTCTTGGGAAGATGACTTGCTCCTCGCGCCAATCTCCGTGGATTTGCGCGCTTCTTTTTTTTGACGTCTGCCCTTGTCGTCCCCCCTCAGCCACACAGATTCTTTTATATTTCTTGTTGGCAGAGGCTCCTTCCGGTTGCTCATCTTCTATTCTTTGGTTTTTTACCAAGTGAGCCAGCCTGCCTGACTTTACATCCTTCTCGATCGCATCCTTTAAATGATGGCATGCATCGGTGTTGTGGCCCGGGGACCTGTGAAATTCACAATATTTGCCACTGTTTTGCGGTCCCTTGTAGTGTAGTTGTTTGGGGGGCTTGAATTGGACATTCTCAGTACTTAACACCTGTGAAGGTGTTTTAGTGAGGGGCGTCCATATTCTTGGCAGAGGTCTGCTAGGATCTCTGCCGCCCTCCCTCTTGTCACCCTCCCTGCGATTACGAACTTCTTTTTGGGGCTGTGGTGAGGTTGGTTGCGCTTGTTTTTCCGCGGAAGAAAAACTTGTTGGCTGCAACCTGGACCATACAGAGTTCTGTTTGGCCCTCTTATCTTTGCTGCGCGGTGATTCTGCCTGATGCGCTCTTTCTCTTGCCCTATCTTGGGCAATCTGTTTCTCATTTCTCGCGAAAACTCGCGATGCCTCCATTAACTTGGCCCACGTGGTGGGCATACCATCTTTGCTTACGAGAGCCCGGCGGAGTTGATCATTGCGCGCGCCTTGTATAAAGGCCACGCGCAGGAGCTGCTCAGTTATACCCCTGATTGCCAGGGATTCCTGATTGAAACGAGTGATGTAATCTTCAATCGTTTCATCATTCCTGCGTATGCAGTGCATGATGTCATCAGGATCGCGCGTGTGCCTGCGCTGCTGTACGAAGTGGGCTTGGAACTTTTCTAATAGTTCCTCGAACCCATCAATTTGCCCTGTCGGCAAGCTTTCGAACCATACCCGCGCGGCGCCCGTGAGGCAGCGAGCAAACATATGACACCATGTTGGCATCGTCCAGCTCTCTAGGTTTCCCGTGTTATAGAAACCTTGCAAAAAGTCATCTGGATCTGTTGTGCCATCATATTTGCCCAGACCACTTGGCATCTTTGTCTTGTGCTGGATGGGAGCCTGCGCGATGCGCGCAGTAAACTTTGAGTGTTTTACCAGGATGGCTGGTCTGTAGGGCGTGGTTACGTCCACTTGCCCTCTGATCGGTGGGCTGTACGGCATGTGCAGATCCAGATCTGCTCTGGCTCCAGGCGCCATGTTCACAGGCGCGCGGAGCTGTGAGCCTCCTGCATGAGTATCCCGTGTCTTCCTCATGCTATGCACTTCTTCATCACTGAACTCAGTGTGTGCAGTGTGAACAGAATGTCCCTCTTCCGGCGCGCGCGGCCTCTTTGTAGTCTGCTTATCAAAAGCTTGCCTTTGTGTTTGGTCGGCTAGCTTCTTCTGCTTGACCATTTCGTTGTACTTTTCAATCAGACGCCGCTGCTCGTTTATGAGCCATTCATTCGGATCATTTGCTTCATCTTCTGGACCCATTGGTCCTTTCAGCTTCGCGCCGGCCATATTTTGTAACGTGTGATCGTCTGGAGGAGTTTCAGTCTGGCCGTGAGGGGTTGTGACGAAGGGACGGTTGCTGGTGGTACGCGTAGAATCACGCGGAACCCTCAGAACCTGCTGTCCGTCGTTAACACCCTCACGTTCAATATCCTCCAGAGCTTGATCAACGTTACGAACTCCAGAAACCATGGTGATTGATTTTTTTGTAGATCTGGATGAGATCTGATTGCCGTTTGTAACAGTGGATGGCGCCAATGAAGAAACGTGGATCTACTCACTGGTAGCAGATCTACTTTCCTCGGGTATGATTAAACTGTTTTACCGATGGTTCCTCTGAATCCGTGTTCTTCCACCTACAAAATGAACAACGCCGTTACTTACCCCTCAGAAAGGGACAGAGGGGTCCTCTTTGGGGTAACCCTCCGGCGTGAGAATCAGTATCTTTGTGGAGAAGATAATAATGTGTGAGTCAGTGAATCTCAAGAGTATTGCTGAATCGCTGAATACTCTTGATTGTGTGACTGTGTGTTTTCTGTAACTGACTGTGAGTGAATATAATTCAATATGATTGAATGTGATATCACTGCTTGTAACTGTCAATGATTGAGTGTGAATGTGTCATCAAAGTGGAGTTGATGCTGTATTTATAGTGCTAGGGTTACCACCGGTTGGGCTCAACCTCGTTGGCTTCCTCCAATCGCACTGCGCCACGTGTCCTCTGGGACACCTGGCGCTTTCTCGTTGGTTGTAATCACGTGGTAACACATGTGTCATGCTGAGTTGTCGACCTTTCATTCGGCAGCTATCAACATCAGCATATTCTTTCTCCTTAAAAAGATACCTTCTGGAAGGTTGTCTGATGTGCACAATCAAGGTTGCCCTAATCCTGATTTGGATAAGGACGAGGTTGATTATGTGCACGTATGATATGCGCTCACCCTGAGGATGCGCTGGGTCTTCTCTTTATTCTCACGCGCAGATATTTCATGCGCAGATGTGATATGCACGAGCATGTGATATGCGCCGCGCGCTGATGCGCTGCGCGCATATGTGATGCGCGAGCATATGTGTGCCTGGGCATATGATGCCTGAGCATGTTTTGTATGCGCCATGCGCATAGGTTTTGGCTTTGTGCCTTCATAATGTCTTTATCTTGTGGGTTGACCTGCCTTGCTTGGTGTTGAGGCGTGTACATACCCCTTCAGTAATAAACCATTTAATGTACATAATACCCTTAACACAAACATTAATATTTTACAGAATACACCAAAAATAGATTGTACGTTTGACCTTTTTTCTTTGATCGGCTACACACTCATCTACTTCTATTCTTACAATTCTTTACCTTCCCTCCAAAGCTCTTTACCGTCTAGCTAAAACTATCTTCATTATTAATGCGTTGAAATCCGTGCAAGTAAAGGTTTTAAATTTAGTCATGTTAAATAGTATATGTAAGATTTTGAAATATATCTACATCTACATATTATTATAATAAAGTACTCTCTCCGTCCCATTTTAAATGTCATGGGACCAAAAACACATAAATTAAGAAATGTTTGATCATTTTATTTTATTAGCTGTATAATGAGAATAATCCTTTAAGTTATTATGCTCCCTTGTTTTGTGGAGTAAAATGAAACATCTAGTATATGTAATAGTAAGGGCACAATTGGAAATTGAATTTATATTTATAGAAATGACATTGAAATTGGGACAACCAAAAATGAAAAAAATGGAAATTTAAAATGGGACGGATGGAGTAAACTAATTGTAGATACGTGTCAGTTTGTAGTTAATTCTCATAATGTTTTTTCTTCCAAAATAATAGTATATGTCACGTATCAATAATTATTCACTTTCTTTTTACACTTAATTTATATTATATCTATAATCATTTCCTTTCACTTTTTTTAAACTCTATTTATAATATCTATACACTTTTATAAAAATAAATTTTTACATATTATACTACTATACATTGTTATAATATATATTTCACAACATACTTGGTGAATTCCAAAAATCAATAACAACCCGTATTTGTTAAATATTGAAAAAAAATATTATTTTAAATGTTATTGTTAACATATTATACTATGTATATTGTTGAAGATTATAAATAAAAAAACTCTAATATGCTTTCAATTTACGAAGTAATTTTTTTAATCATTAAATTACAAATATATGTTTAAAATTTTATCCATTTTTTAAAAGTAAATCCATATATCTATTTTTTTTGTAAGTTGTCATATAAATTTATAAATTATAAATTTATGATTTAAATCTGTTTATTTATTTTTTCGGTTAATTTAGTAAACTATACATATACATGTTAAATTGTAAGGATAAGATATATATACCAATCACTTTCAAATATAATAAAGTTTATCATATTTAGTTTCTTGGGGTTTTTTTTCTATCAAGGATTAGGATTGGTTGAGTTTTTTTGTAACTTAAATTTGATTGTTACAGATTAAAAATTGGTAAATAGATCGTTTGGTACAAATTGACTAATTTAGCTCAAATTTGTTACAGATAAAAAACAGGTAATCTGAATATTTTTAAAAATTTGAGGATGCAAATAGATTTATCGTCAAACTTGTTACGGGTTCAAAGTTTTGACTTGAAAATGTAAAACAAATGAAAGTTATAATTTTAAATGTGATTGGCTTTTAAATTTATTTTTAGGACATTTTTGGATATAGTAAAAAAATTCGGGATTTTGCACATTGTGTATTTTTCCCATGACTAACAAAAAATGACAAACACTTACGTCATGCTACCTCCAGGCCAATCAATGCTTCTAAAATAATTCATATTTAAAACATTTGTGTCAATAATGACTTTTTTTTAATAGTGACCGGAATGTTGTTTGAGAAGCATGTCGCACAAAATTATGCTCAAGTACGTGAAGCAAAACATTCAGAAAATTAAACGGGTGCACATGTTATTTTTTTACTCAATTGACAAAATCGAGAATCCCCTCAAACTTATCAACATATTTTTATGGTGTAGCTTAAAACTATTATTATATGAGAAGTATTCACCGAAATTGGTTCATAACCAAATTTCTTTCAATTCTACATATATGATAGAATAAATTTTCAATAGATGGAATGTTCTTGGGTATGTTTTTACACGTGCATTTTTTTTATTAAGTTCATTTTTATTTTTGGAAAAAATCATTTTATGATATAAATAAATCAATTTATGTATAATGATATAAGCATAGATGTAATACATTTTTCTATATACATTATATATTGTTTTATTTGTAACTTAATTATTTAGATCATCTCGTGTGTTACACGGGCTCTAAAGCTAGTTGTTATAATATAAGTTTGTTTATGCTAAAGTAGCGGACGACACTCAGTTGGGATTGTGTCACGAGTAAAGGGTTATCCTATTATGAGTTGGAAGAAAGTGGGGATCCTACTAAGACTTGATGCTCTGGGCGCGGAACACCACCAAGGGGCGCCCTTGGTGGTGGGACGCCGATTCTAGGACATTTCCAATGATGGGCGCAATAAGGGGTGTGGAGCCCCCCCCCCCCCCCCAAAGGTAACGTAAACTTAAAAAAAATAATTTAATTATTTTCTATATAATACAAACAATATTTCCAATTTTTACTCAAAAAATCTCAAATTTCACTTAAACAACTCTCAGATTTCACTCTAAATTCTCTCAACTTTCTACAACCATGGATCCTTTCTCAAACCTAAACCCGTACACAAGCTCGAGCTCAAACCCGAACCCAAACCCAAACCCGAGCACAAGCTCGGGCTCAAACCCGAACCAAAACCCGAACCTGTGGGATCCGGCTCAAAGGTGGTGGGCTAGTATGCTCGCAAACAACAATGACCCTAACAACCTTTTCTATGTCAACGAACATCTACCCGTAATGCCTCCAACCATGCAACTGTTTACCAACATCGAATGCCGACGCCGTTTATGCCTCCGCAAGTAACTGAAACGCAAACACACCAAACCCAAACACCCCAAACCCAAATACCCGAAAACCAAGTTCCCGAAACCCAAGTAGATGAACCGCAAGTTCCTCGCAAACGAAGTCATAAAAATAAGGTTGATATCGGTCAAACAACTACCGAAAGGGTTAAAAGAAAAATGTGGGAAGATGATGAGAAAATGGCGTTGGCGCACACGTGGATCGACTCATCCGAAGACTCAATTCAAGGTAAATTATAAAATTATTTATATATATTTCGTGTTTTATTTTTTTAACTAATACTAAGATTTTATATGTATCGAAGTGACGATAAACACACCCTTGAAATTTGGGATGAAATACATACTAAGTTCTTTGATATAATGGGTCGAGGTCACTACCGCGGGGATGATTCCGTCTCCAACAAATGGAAGGCAATGCGCAAAAAAAATGAACAGGTTCTCTGAAATTCACACTCGCGTTACAAACAATAGAGATAGCGGCACGAGCGATGTCAACCACATTGAGACTTGCTTAAAACAATTCAAGGCCCTTAATGGTGCCGATTTCGGTAAGTTGGAAATTTGAAGGAAATGCACGAGCTTGCCAAAGTGGCATCCGATCCCGACATCTTCATCACGACCGTCCAAACGGTCAAAGACAACGTCTACTTCGGCCAATCAATCGTCGTATCAAACAGGATCGGATGCTCGTTCTCAATCTTAAACGAGATTGATCCCGATTTTGTTTTTGATGAACCGTATCAGTTTCCACGTCCGGTAGGAAGAGATAAAGCCAAGGCGGTGGCTAGAAGTGGGGGATCTTCGTCTAGAACGACATCCTCGATGAGTTCCGATGTGAGCTCGTGTTTTGACAACTTGGAGCTTGCACTTAAAGAGTTTGCCGATGCTAAAAAAACACTAAAAAAAGGAACTCAAGATAATGTATGAAGAAAGAAAATCGATGCATGCGGAATATAAAGCCATGTATGAAGAAAGAAAGAAAACTAACTCGGAGCGGCAACGAGAAAATGATTTCAAGCTCCTCGCAAAGGATCTCTCGCATCTAGATCTGGTCACGCGGTCGTTTTTGGAGAAAAAAAAAACAGGGATAATGGCAAAATACGCAAACGAGGACGAGGACGACGAATATTAGTTATATATATTTTTGTTTTTTTATTTGTACGTTTTTAATTTTTATGTTTTTTTATTTATATGTTTTTAAATTTAATTTAGTTTGTTTTACATTATTATTGTATTTTATAAATTTGTTGGTTTTTTTGTTTTACAAAAAATAATTTTTTTAAAGGGGCATCGACGCCCCCTCACCATAGAGTGGCATCATTGGGTGGGCTTCGATGCCTCCAGTACTCACATAGCATTGGTGTGACACTGTAGAGGGGCATTAATGCCCCTCAGCATAGACGATATTCAAATTACTCAAAACATAACTCCTTTCATATTTGCCACATGTCTATTGCATTGTTACATTAGTAATGTTGAAAGTAGATTAATTGCTAATATGCATTCAAGTAGAACAAAATGGACCTTTATGATTTTCCAGAGAAGATATCAAGGTGTTCCAACAAAGTTAATGGACACAATAAGGCGGCATGTCCATAGTACTTTACACATGACATATATTGGCATATTTGTGAATAAATATTACTTGGAATGTTATCCACTCCTATAGTTGCGATTATGATAATCTAATCTAGCGAGCACCTGTCTTCTTTAATTAAGTGGAATCCCAGGAGTCTCGAGACAAAAGAGACAAATTTGGAGTTCAAAACCTATAACTTTTATGTCAGAAATTAAAAAAAGGGTCAGAAATTAAAAAAAGGGTTGATTGTTGGATGTAATTCTCTCCTGAACACAAGATGATGTTGGATTGGGTTCAGTTGGGTAGAGTGTGCCAATTTTCACTTATGGAGATCAATTAAATAATCAATTAGGTATATTAATCGGTTTGCATTTTATTTATTTTAGCTAATTAAATAGGTAGATAAACATACAAGTTTATATATTGTCTAACTATGAGTTCGAGTCTATCTCTAAATGTACCGAGTCATGGTGTATATAGCCTAATCAAAGTTGTGATTATGTCTATGAGTTTTATAATTATATTTTCTGGGTATCAAGATTGAGAGTTATTAAATCCAAATTCATCGATGTGCATTTTCAGTTCGTTCTTAAAAACTTTAAGTCACATCCGTCTCCATGAGCCTAGTCATGTGACCATAGTTGGTAATTGTTTTGTAAATATATCAAAGTATGTGTTGCGTAGCGGAAGTCTTTTATCGATTAAAATATTTATTTATAGAAAACTTGGGAATTAAATGTCAGGTATTGTCTTACAAATCGTTAAAAGTGACAAAATATTAATTTACATATTTTAAATATTAAATCAAAATGAGCCATCAGATGCTTCTAACGGCTATATCATCCATTTTCTACCACACCTTTATACTGATTACATGTAAAACACTTTTATAACATACGCCAATTGCTGGTGAATACATTGATGCTAAACCATTTATATAAACCTTTAGCTCCACACGTAACAACTCAGCAACTCTATAGAACGGCGTAACTAATATATTACATAGTCATGCCCTAACGACCTTATAGATTAGCTCAATGAGTAGGGACATAATGCTAAGCGTGGCGGTGTATGCCTGTAACACCCCGACCAAAGGCGGATTATACATCGGGGCGCCACATATTGTTTCATTACTCGTGACACTATTGGGTGTCAATATTTAATAAATACATTCATTCGCGCACGCGCAAAGTAGACATAAGATAACATAAATCATCATAAATCAACATATTATAAATCATAATATTCGAGCAGTAAAAACTTGTCTTGATACATTTTAATCTAGGTCCAAAATAAAGAAAACTTCCTATGTGTCCACAAGCTCCAAAACAGCTACTGCAAACCTGAACATGTGTTAAAATAAACGTCAAACACTTGCGTGTTGGTGAGAAATCAAGTTTAATTCAATACATAGATAACAATAAATCTGCGCGCAACATGTGTATGTCTGGTTTTCAACAAGGGTGTAATCTGATCGGGACCAACTCTAAGATTCATAGACTGCCAGTGCTCACAATTGAGCTCACAAACAAGACAAACTGTGCATGTGTAAACAAAAGAGAAAATCATAAACGATAGTTCTCCCGTGTTCATCTAATGGTACCATGAGAACTGCGGAATAGACCGACAAGACGGTTAATGATCCACACATACAAATAAACAGCCAAGTCTACGTCCTCAACACATGGGATACTGCGCGACTAAAGTTCATAAACAAGTTTAAGACTCTAAGTTTGTATGAACACATGAACATCCCAAAACATTAAAAGCAAAAAGGGATTAGGTACGAGATTACTCACTTGATAAACGATGCGGTGTAAGATAAAGCAAGAACCAACTTTAAACAAGCACAAGTTAACCTATAAATAAGATTATTGTTTTAACGATCTGTTTTAAGTCTTGATTATAAGTTTGCATAAGTAAATTATTATATATAATATATATATATTACCGGAAGAGCAGGACAGAACAGGGAGGAAGACGGAGGCAGAGAGGAAGGCGGCAGAGAGAGCAAGGAGAACAGGAGAGATTAAGTGTTTTGTGTGTGTAGTGTTAGGAAAAATAATACTATTATTTATAGGGAAACCCTAGGAGACATGAATCCAGAAAAAGGGGAAAAGATTCCAAGACAAACAGAACAAGACAAAACAAAAGATAACAAAAGATATCAAAAGCAAGTAAAAGATATCAAGAGATATGGCAGCAGGGAAAAAGAGAAAAAGGCTGACAGGGAACAGTAAAAAGGCATGGGCCGGTCAGATAAAGGTACTGGTCAAGCATGGCAAAAGCAGATCTCAAAAGATAATGTCAGTCACTTTTTCTGCCAACCAATGGGGTTGGTGCGCATGCTGCGCCGAAAGTAACTTTTCAGACATAAAGCAGATTAGGTCAACAGCACAAAAGATAAGACAACACAAAAGCAACGGCTAGATTAAACAGAAGAAAACTCAAAGGGTTCAGCGCGAGAAGGCTGGAGCGCGAAGGCAAAAGTGCGCGAGCGCGAAGGCAGACAGAACCAACCTTAACGCGTCGCGGGAAGAATTATATTTCTAAGCGCGCCGCGGGAAGAACTTCAATTCCTAGCGCGCCGCGGGAAGAACTATAATTCTTCGCGCGTCGAGGGATGAACTACGATTCTTAGCGCGCTGCGAGAAGAACTACAGATCCTTAGCGCGTCGCGGGAAGAACTACCGTTCTTAGCGCGCTGCGAGAAGAGTTCGTCTCGCGTATCGCTGTAACAGGTGGTCTTCACGCAGGATTCCTTGTAAAGAGTCTGGCGCGTGGAGCTGCGCAGACAACCTTAGGCGGGAAGGAACAAAGGACAGAGGTTCAAGGCTTAAGGGCGGGACGGCGACAAGAGGGAAAAGAAGGCGGAAAGAGAGAAGAGGGACGGGACGGCGGAAAGAAAGAGAGAGAAAGAGGCGGGAAGAAAAATATATATTATTACTAAAAGTAAAATATAAGTATAAATCATAAAATCATAAAAGAAAGAGATCGGGTCAGAGAAACGGGTACCTGGGTCGGGTCGGATCGGGGCAGATGTCACAGTCTCCCCTACTTTAAGAAATTTCGTCCCGAAATTTATCTCGAAGTAGGTGGCGCAGAGAACAGGTGCGGGTACTTGATCTTCATTTGATCTTCCCTTTCCCATGTAAACTCGGCTCCGCGCTTGGACTCCCAGCGAACTTTCACGATCGGGATACGACTGCGCTTGGTTTGCTTTACCTCGCGATCCATAATCTCAACAGGCTTCTCAACGAAATGCATAGTTTCATCAACTTGAACTTCATCAAGTGGAATGTGAAGGTTCTCGTCAGCTAAACACTTCTTGAGATTGGATACATGGAACGTTGGATGCACATTACTGAGCGCGGGCGGCAGGTCAAGTCTGTAGGCAACTTTTCCTACACGCGCGAGAATCTTGAATGGACCAACATAACGAGGAGCAAGCTTACCTTTCTTCCCAAAGCGGACAACACCCTTCCAGGGCGACACTTTGAGGAGAACAAGATCACCAACTTGAAATTCGAGAGGCTTCCGCCTACGATCTGCGTAACTCTTCTGTCGGCTTCTGGCAGTCAGCAGATGATCACGGATCTTGGCGATTTTATCGGTTGTCTCTTGAACAAGTTCGGGTCCTGTGATTTGAGCTTCTCCCACTTCGTTCCAACAAATCGGGGAGCGGCACTTACGACCGTAAAGTGCTTCAAATGGGGCCATACCGATACTGGAATGATAGCTGTTATTATAAGAGAACTCGATCAAAGGCAGGTGCGAATCCCAATTACCTCCAAAATCAAGAACACAAGATCGGAGCATATCCTCAAGAGTTTGAATAGTTCGCTCAGACTGACCGTCAGTCTGGGGATGATATGCCGTACTCATGTCCAAGCGAGTTCCTAGCGCAGATTGGAGAGATTTCCAAAAGCGAGATATAAAACGGCCATCGCGATCGGATATGATGCTCAAAGGAGTACCATGGCGGCAGACAATTTCCTTGACATAAAGCTGCGCGAGTTGCTCAACACGGTAGTTTTCACGAATGGGCAGAAAGTGAGCAGACTTAGTCAAACGATCAACTATTACCCAAATGCTATCATGTTTGCCTGCTGTCAAAGGTAACTTGGTAATAAAGTCCATCGCTACACATTCCCATTTCCACGTAGGAATTTCTGGTTGTTCGAGCAAACCAGATGGGCGTTGGTGTTCAGCTTTCACTTTAGAACAAGTCAGACATTTAGCTACGAACACAGCAATATCCTTTTTCATACCGGGCCACCAATAAGTAATGCGCAAATCCTTGTACATCTTATCAGCGCCGGGATGAATAGAATACCGAGATTTATGCGCTTCACTCAGGATATCAGCGCGAAGATTCTCATCAAAGGGGATCCAGATGCGATTAAGATAGCAGAGAATTCCACTCAGATTAGGGACAAAGTGCGCTTCCGCGCCACACGCTAACTCGGCGCGAAGGTTACCATTACTGATGGATGCGCGCTGCGCGTCACGAATACGCGATTCAAGGTTGCTTTGAATCGGCGCAAAGTGAAGATGCGTGCGCGGCAAAATACAGTTAAGCTGGCAGGGTTTTCGGCTGAGCGCATCGGCTACCACATTAGCCTTACCAGGATGATACCGGATCTCACAATCGTAATCGCTGATGAGTTCGTTCCATCGGCGTTGCCTCATGTTGAGTTCCTTTTGATCAAAGATATGCTGAAGGCTTTTATGGTCAGTGTAAAGGATACACTTAGTACCATAAAGGTAGTGTCTCCAGATCTTCAAGGCAAAAACAACTGCACCAGGTTCGAGATCGTGAGTTGTATAATTCTTTTCATGAACCTTGAGTTGCCTTGATGCGTAAGCGATAACCTTGCCTCGTTGCATAAGGACACAACCGAGACCTTGGTTGGAGGCATCGCAGTACACGACAAAATCATCATTACCCTCAGGTAGCGCAAGGACAGGAGCTTCACACAACAAACGCTTAAGCGTCAGAAAGGCTTCTTCTTGCTTCGAGCCCCAAATATACGGTTTACCTTTGTGCGTTAGAGCTGTTAAAGGCAAAGCGATCTTCGAGAAGTTCGAAATGAAGCGCCGGTAATAACCAGCTAAGCCCAGAAAGGAACGGATCTCAGAAGGAGTGGATGGCGTAATCCAGTTCTTGATTGCTTCAATCTTGGATGGGTCGACATGAATACCCATCTTGTTAACAACATGACCAAGAAACTGTACTTCATCAGACCAGAATTCACACTTGGAAAGCTTAGCATAGAGTTGCTCAGCTCTAAGCTTTTGCAATACCAATCGGAGATGTTGCTCATGCTCGGCCTTGGTCTTAGAATACACCAGAACATCATCGATAAACACGATCACGAATTTATCCAAGAAAGGCCTACACACCCGATTCATTAGATCCATGAAAACGGCGGGTGCGTTGGTTAGACCGAAGGACATGACCAAGAATTCAAAATGGCCATAACGAGTTCGAAAAGCAGTCTTCGGAACATCTTCATCGCGGATGCGCAACTGGTGATAACCAGAGCGGAGATCAATCTTCGAGAAACAAGAGGCACCTTGGAGTTGATCAAAGAGGTTTTCAATACGCGGTAAGGGATACCGGTTTTTAATAGTGAGTTTGTTCAACTCGCGGTAATCAATACACATGCGAAACGATCCATCTTTCTTTTTAACGAACAACACCGGAGCACCCCAGGGCGAATGAATCCTTTAGCTGTCAACTCTTGAAGTTGGCTTGCCAATTCTTGCATCTCAGCGGGCGCAAGACGGTAAGGAGATTTAGCTACGGGGGAAGCACCAGGGACAAGATCAATACGGAACTCGACTTCACGAGCGGGAGGGATACCAGGAAGATCATCAGGAAAAACTTCAGGGAAATCACGCACAACAGGGATATCGCGAAGCTTCTTTTCTTCAGCAGGTTTAACCACATGGGCTAAAAATGCAATACACTTCTTCCGCATGAGTCTTCGGGCTTCGGCGCAAGACATAAGCTTAAGACCACTGGAGGGTTTTTCGCCGTAGATATGAAGATCACCATTTTCTCGAGGTATGCGAATCATCTTCTTGGCGCAAATAACTTCGGCGCGATTATGCGAGAGCCAGTCCATACCAATGATAACATCAAAGCTCCCAAGAGGCATGGGGATGAGATCGATCAGAAAATCGTTTTCGTTAAGGTTAAGCGTGCAATCTTTAATCACTGAGTTAATTAAAACAGTTTCACCGTTAGCCAATTCAACTGAAAAACTTTCTTTTAAGTTATCGCGCGGTCGCGCAAGCTTCTGCTCGAAGGCGCGAGAGATAAAACTTCGATCGGCGCCAGTATCAAAAAGTATAGAAGCATAAAATCCGTTAAGCAAAAATGTACCATTCACTACGTCATTATTCGCTTGCGCTTGGTGCGCGGTTATGTTAAAAGCTCGTCCACGCGTCACTTGGTTCGAAATCTGGTTCACCGGATTCGCCTGTGTGATTTGCACTTGTAGTCTCGGGCACGCGTTCCGGAAATGACTGGGATCACCGCAGTTAAAGCACGATCTGGGTCGTGGGTTTTGGTAGGTTGGTTGAGGGTTTTGCGGGTAGACTGGTGGTGTTGGTGCAATTGGATTGGCGGGAATGACTCTACAGTTTTCTGCAAGGTGACCAGCGCGGCCACATCGGGTACAAAGTCGACATGGGACTTGGGTTGGGTGGTGAAGTCTACAGGTTGGGCAAAAGGGTTGATTTCCTGTGTAAGGTTTCTTAGGTGGCGGGGCAGGGAGTGCGGGATTGGTTAAGGCATAGTTGTGGACTACAGGAGGTGTTGGGTAGGTTGACAGTGGGTTAGGCGCGTAAACTGGAGGTTGATAAATGGGTTGCTGGGCAATGGGCGGGTTGGTAAGCGCATAGGCCTTGCGCCTGCGCTTGAGGTTGTTACGGTTTGAGGGTTCAGGTTTGGTTTCTGTTGGTTCAGGGGCAGTCTTGGTGAGTTTGGTCTTCTCAGCTCCCCGCAGGAACAGGGTTCCTGCTCTGACATGGTTGTCGCTGAGCACAGCGGCCAACTCGATGGCGTCAGAGAGGGTTGCTGGGTTTCTGGCCCATACAGAATCTTGAATTTCCATGGGGAGACCCCCAAGGAATTTCTCGATTGCTCGGCGTGAAGGGGTAACAAGGTGAGGGACCAGTAAGCTTAGCTCGTGGAAGCGCGTCGCGTACTCGCGCGCTTCTCCACTGTATTGCTTCAGGTTCCAAAATTCTTCCTCCAGGCGCTTTACTTCGTTGGGAGGGCAGAATTCTCGCGTCAAGAGACCCTTAAATTCCTCCCAGAGTATGCTGGAAGCAGCTTCTGCGCCACGCGCATGGGCTACTCCATTCCACCATGTAAGCGCTCTGGATTCCAGGACACTGGAGGCATATAGGGTTCGTCTGTCATGAGGGCATTGGGTATGGAGGAAAGTGTTTTCAATCTTTTCGAGCCATTGGAGCATCACGGTGGCTCCTTCAAGACCTGTGAACTTTGGAGGGTTACCCGCGTTAAAGGACTTAATGTTATAACTGGAGGTATTGTTTTGGCTTAAGGCTTGGGCTATCGCGGCGGCCATTTCCTGGGAACGTTGCTGTCTACGCATGCGCGAGGCTTCTCTTCTCTGAAATCGGCGAGATAGCGGAGGCATTCTATAAAAATTTTAATTTTAGTTAATATCTTGGTTTTAGCGTAAAGTTTTAATCTTATAAAGCTTGGTTTCGCGGAGTCAGTTACTGTCAAAAGTTAAAGTAAAATAAATGACCCTAAATGCAGACTTAATAAAGGTAACAAATTCGAATCAAGAATCGACAATTCATGTATCACCATGACTTTCCGAATTCCCAATTTAAAATATACGAGCAAACGAGTATTGGAGATTGACGATTCATGTATCACCATGACTTTTCAATCTTCAATATAAAATACACAAGAAAATGAGTATTGGAGGTTGACAATTCATGTATCACCATGACTTTTCAAGTCTCCAACCTCAGAACATAATCGTAAATGGAAATTGAAAATCAACTATTCATGTATCACCATGACTTTTCGGATTTTCAAACCCAACAAACGAATATGTAAGAAAAATCAATAAAAATCGAAATTTAACAAAAATCGAAATATCGCGAAATAAAACATAAAATCATATACTGCGCAAGCGCGAGCATATTCATAAATAACGAGTAATTAACAATAAGCGCGCAAACATGAGATTTCTCTCATGCGCGAGAAGGGACTCTTAGGTATTCTAGGCCGTTACGTCTAACCACCTATCCTAAAGTCAACGAGCTCTGATACCAACCTGTAACACCCCGACCAAAGGCGGATTATACATCGGGGCGCCACATATTGTTTCATTACTCGTGACACTATTGGGTGTCAATATTTAATAAATACATTCATTCGCGCACGCGCAAAGTAGACATAAGATAACATAAATCATCATAAATCAACATATTATAAATCATAATATTCGAGCAGTAAAAACTTGTCTTGATACATTTTAATCTAGGTCCAAAATAAAGAAAACTTCCTATGTGTCCACAAGCTCCAAAACAGCTACTGCAAACCTGAACATGTGTTAAAATAAACGTCAAACACTTGCGTGTTGGTGAGAAATCAAGTTTAATTCAATACATAGATAACAATAAATCTGCGCGCAACATGTGTATGTCTGGTTTTCAACAAGGGTGTAATCTGATCGGGACCAACTCTAAGATTCATAGACTGCCAGTGCTCACAATTGAGCTCACAAACAAGACAAACTGTGCATGTGTAAACAAAAGAGAAAATCATAAACGATAGTTCTCCCGTGTTCATCTAATGGTACCATGAGAACTGCGGAATAGACCGACAAGACGGTTAATGATCCACACATACAAATAAACAGCCAAGTCTACGTCCTCAACACATGGGATACTGCGCGACTAAAGTTCATAAACAAGTTTAAGACTCTAAGTTTGTATGAACACATGAACATCCCAAAACATTAAAAGCAAAAAGGGATTAGGTACGAGATTACTCACTTGATAAACGATGCGGTGTAAGATAAAGCAAGAACCAACTTTAAACAAGCACAAGTTAACCTATAAATAAGATTATTGTTTTAACGATCTGTTTTAAGTCTTGATTATAAGTTTGCATAAGTAAATTATTATATATAATATATATATATTACCGGAAGAGCAGGACAGAACAGGGAGGAAGACGGAGGCAGAGAGGAAGGCGGCAGAGAGAGCAAGGAGAACAGGAGAGATTAAGTGTTTTGTGTGTGTAGTGTTAGGAAAAATAATACTATTATTTATAGGGAAACCCTAGGAGACATGAATCCAGAAAAAGGGGAAAAGATTCAAAGACAAACAGAACAAGACAAAACAAAAGATAACAAAAGATATCAAAAGCAAGTAAAAGATATCAAGAGATATGGCAGCAGGGAAAAAGAGAAAAAGGCTGACAGGGAACAGTAAAAAGGCATGGGCCGGTCAGATAAAGGTACTGGTCAAGCATGGCAAAAGCAGATCTCAAAAGATAATGTCAGTCACTTTTTCTGCCAACCAATGGGGTTGGTGCGCATGCTGCGCCGAAAGTAACTTTTCAGACATAAAGCAGATTAGGTCAACAGCACAAAAGATAAGACAACACAAAAGCAACGGCTAGATTAAACAGAAGAAAACTCAAAGGGTTCAGCGCGAGAAGGCTGGAGCGCGAAGGCAAAAGTGCGCGAGCGCGAAGGCAGACAGAACCAACCTTAACGCGTCGCGGGAAGAATTATATTTCTAAGCGCGCCGCGGGAAGAACTTCAATTCCTAGCGCGCCGCGGGAAGAACTATAATTCTTCGCGCGTCGAGGGATGAACTACGATTCTTAGCGCGCTGCGAGATGAACTACAGATCCTTAGCGCGTCGCGGGAAGAACTACCGTTCTTAGCGCGCTGCGAGAAGAATTACAATTCTTAGCACGCTGCGAGAAGAGTTCGTCTCGCGTATCGCTGTAACAGGCGGTCTTCACGCAGGATTCCTTGTAAAGAGTCTGGCGCGTGGAGCTGCGCAGACAACCTTAGGCGGGAAGGAACAAAGGACAGAGGTTCAAGGCTTAAGGGCGGGACGGCGACAAGAGGGAAAAGAAGGCGGAAAGAGAGAAGAGGGACGGGACGGCGGAAAGAAAGAGAGAGAAAGAGGCGGGAAGAAAAATATATATTATTACTAAAAGTAAACTATAAGTATAAATCATAAAATCATAAAAGAAAGAGATCGGGTCAGAGAAACGGGTACCTGGGTCGGGTCGGATCGGGGCAGATGTCACAATGCCTACCCTTTGACGACATATGTATGGATCCAGACACATGTATATCTATCCTGAGAGCTAGAGGTGGCAATGAGAGTGGGTTGGGTTGGATTTGGGTGATGGGTCATGATGGGCATGGGTCAGGATGGATATGGGGTCAATATGGGTTTTTAAAATAGAGGGTTAGGATGGATATGGGTCAAGATGTGTAAAACTAACCCATCTTGACCCAAGTGAAGGTTAACATACAAAGGGTTTTAAAAACCCATCAAAAAAATATTCTAAAACACTATTAAAAAAATAATAACTCAAAATATAAATAAAAAACGCAAAATGTAAAATAACTAAAATGTTTCCCCCATCATCATTGTTCATTAAAAAAAAAACCGTTTCGTATTAGTTCAGGTTCGAGTTTTTTCCGGGTTTTTTTCGGTTCGTTTTGTTTTTTTTCATTTCGGTCGGTTTCGGTATCTGCTCGGTTTCAATGATTTTGTTTTTGATCTCGGTTTTTTCGGTTTCAGTGTTGTTTTGTTTTAGTCTGCTTTTTCGGTTTCATTTCGTTTTTTTCTGTTTCGTTTCGATTCATTTGTTTTATTTTGGTTGGCTACGTTTCAGTTTTTTTGTTTCGTTTTGGTAAGCTTTTTTATTGCATTTCGCTTTTTTTTGTTTCGTTTTGGTCAGTTTTTTGGCTTCATGTCGGTTTTTTTGTATCGTTTTGGTCGTTTTTCTATTTCGGTTCAGTTTCTTTTCAGGTTTTTTGTTTCGTTTGGTCGGTTAGGTGTTTTTGATTTGTTTTGGTTGGGTTTTTTAAATTACATTTAGTTTTTTTATGTTTCCTTTTGGTTAATTTTTCAGTTTCAATTCGGTTTTTTGTTTCGTTTCGGTCGTTTTTCTATTTCGGTTCAGTTTCGTTTCGGTTTTTTTGTTTCTCTTTGGTCAGTTCAGTGTTTTTGTTTTGTTTTGATCATCTTTTCAGTTGCATTTCGTTTTTTTTTTGTTTCGTTTTGGTCGTTTTTCTATTTCGGTTCAGTTTCGTTTTGTTTTTTTTGTTTTGTTTCGGTCAATTCGGTGATTTTGTTTTGTATTGATTTCAGCTTTTCAGTTGCATTTCGCTTTTTTTTTTGTTTCGTTTTGGTCAGCGTTTCAGTTTCATATCTTTCATATCGGTTTTTTTTGTTTCGTTTTGTTCATTTTTCTCTTTCAATGCAGTTTCGTTTCGGTTTTTTTGTTTCGTTTTGGTCGGTTCGGTGTTTTAGTTTTGGTCCGCTTTTCAGTTGCATTTCGCCTTTTTTTGTTTCATTTTGGTCAACTTTTCAGTTTCATATCGGTTTTTTTGTTTTATTTTGGTCGTTTTTCTATTTTGATTCAGTTTTGTTTCGTTTTGGTCAACTTTCGGTTTCATATCGGTTTTTTTGTTTCGTTCTGGTCGTTTTTCTATTTCGATTTAGTTATGTTTCGGTTTGGTCGATTTAGTGTTTTTGTTTAGTTTTGGTTAGCTTTTCGGTTGTATTTCGCTTTTTTTGTTTTGTTTTTGTCAGTTTTTCGGTTTCATCCCCATTTTTTTTTGTTTCGATTAAGTCGTTTTCTATTTCGGTTTAGTTTTGTTTTTGTTTCGTTTTAGTCGGTTCGGGGTTTTTGTTTCGTTTTGATCGTTTTTTGGGTTTCGGATGAGTTTTGTTTCGCACGTGATAGTTTGGGTATTTAGAATTAGATAAATTTTGGATAACTTAGATATTTTGTTTTGATCCATTTTAACCTATCAATAAAACTCACTTGTATATTTCCAACCCATCCTGACCCACTTGAAGAATTTTTATTATCCATCCTAACCCATTTTACTTTTAAAGTTTATCCATCTTGACCTAAAACAATCCATTTGGGTTGGGTTTGCCACCCTAGTGAGAGCCAACAACTACTGAAGTATTAGGGATCTATAATCCCATGTAAATTTTTTACTCGTTGACTTAATTAAGCAATTAAATTTTTTTGGGCGTATTCACCTTTTGATGAGTTGCTTAATTAATAACTTCTCTGTATTTGATGAACGATTAACTAAGACCTATAGTTCGAGAATAATAATTTAAAAATTTATCTAGATTAGATGATCTAGCTTCAAACCTTTAGGCTGACCAGATAATTTTAAACCTTGAATGAATATTTTATCATTAAAAGAATACTTTAGACATTTAGTCCATTAAATCATACTTTTTGATATTGTCGTTTCTTCCTATATTAGAAATCATCTAAAGTCAACATTTTTCTTTTAAAAGAAATCATGTTTATAAAACTTTTATGTTTCTTCCTTTAGAAGAAACTTTATTTATTCAAAATGATTACTTTGACTACTTAAAACTTTTTGGTTCGTATGACGTTTGGTGTGGCATGCTTTGACGTAAAATGATGGAACATTTTCATTGAGCTCTCTAAGAAAGTAAATGGGTCCCGCGATTGATTAGAATTTATCTGAATTACTTTCCTAAGACAAGAGATTCTACTACCAGTATTGTCACCCTTCCCAAAACTACATGCCCGTCACGTTATCCTGTTTTATCATTCATGATGCGTTTATCTTTTGTGAAGAAACATCTATATTATAAATATATTTTATTAAAAAGAAATTATATTTCTCTCTAGAAGAATCTTCAATTGATAATAACCTTTGTATTTTAACTTTTTATTTTAACTTTTTATCTATGAAAAACTTAAATATATATACAAAACTTTCCAAGGTTTAGATTATACCTTCAACTAGGTCTAAGCAATGTAATGAAATAACTTAAGCATAACCGTTACCTTAACAAGTTTAATAACTAGCAAGGTAGCGATGGTGATAACCTCTTATGCTTGAGTAGAACCATCGCGATATTCTACACACCAAGTTAGGCTTTACTTGAAAATGACATAATGCTAGAAGAGGTTTGGGTTTTTATGACGGTGGAAAGATATTCAAGTTTGGATGAATGAAAATGAATTCTCAAGACTCCTATTTGTAGTGCTGAATGCTTAATGAGTAAGCTGATTACATGAGAGGTGTCACAACATTAGAGAAAATGCAGTAGAATGTAACATGTGTATCATGACTAATCATGTTAGTATGTGAAGTGCTGAATGTTAACATGTTTTACTACATTTGACAAGTGTTATTTTCTTTTCATCGTTCATTTTTAAAATTACATGTGTATTTTTTATATATTTTTAAAAACACATATATGTTTTCATGTAACTATTCTATTCATTATAAATATTTATTTTTATCATTAGTATTAAGATGACGACTTTAAAACGTTCGGAAAAAATATCTATAAATTGAACGTTTATTTGTTTTTGCTAAATGAACGAAAAATAATACTTCAAATTGAAGTATATTTTCAAGAAAACGGCTAACATCCCATTTATTTGTGAAATAATTTATCATCAAACCATAAGTATATTATTAACTTTGATACAATAAGAAAAATATAAATTCAAAAAATAAATAAATATTAAAACAAACAATATAAAACAACCCCGTAATACGGGGGATAAAAACTAGTATTTATATATTTATGCTTGCTTCTAATGTTGATTATTATACTATACCTAACTTTTAGAAGTTGATAATTTTAGAATTTTTAGGGATGTTACGACTTATAACTCACCAGTCTAGGATGACTTGTTTTAGCATATATTTTAGGAAGTTTGTTGTCGATCTATGTAGTTGTATGTCACACCTCAACCGACGGCGGAATACGTTGGGGTGAGAAAATGATTGTTCATAGCACATGATACTACGTGCTAAAATAGTTGTTTTATTCAATTCAATATCAAGCAACACAAAGATTTGTCTCCCATTGTTATTTAATACTTCTAACTTTCACTCATTGGTAGATAACACTCCTAAGTAACGTTTTGTCTCCCATCACCCCTAACTTGTAATTTATTTTCTCATATCACTCCCCAACTTAAGGGACCCTAACTCCGTTAGTTTTTTTAGCTGACGTGGCACATTTTAACTGACGTGGCATGCTATCTATTAAAAACCAATAAATAACATTTTAAAACATATTACTAATAATAAAAAATCTAATAAACCATCATATATTTTACAAGCCATTGTTACCTACTCATCACGCCTCTCGCCCACCCCGTCTCCAGCCAACGTCACCTCACACCACTTCTCCGACCAACGTCTACGGTCGTTATTATGTGTTATTCGATGAACGAAAATTGCTATTAGAAACGAATCATTCGGATCTGTACCGGAATCATATGTAATTGGATGAATGGGAATCGTGGTACCCTCTGTTAGTTACACAATCTAAAAATCAGAGAGAAAACCGATGCTCCAGTGACGTCATGGCTGACGGGATGTGATGGGTGGCGGATGAAATTGATTTTCCGGTACGGGATCTAAGCCTAGCCACTCATCATTTTCAAATGATTGTTAGATTCTTCCAAAATCTTAAAGCTTTGAATAATTTCAATGAAGGAAACAGAGAGATGAATGGATAGAGAAGGTTTTCTAGGTGAGCATTCTAGAAGTTAATTGTCGCCGACAAAGAAGATAATCGTTGTGGCTATGGGTTCTGGCGATGGTTGAAGGAGATGAACGTGGTGGTGGGTATTGGTTTTGATGGTGGTTGCAGAGATGTGGTGGTGGTGGTGCTGACTTAAGAGTTGAGACTCTAATTATTACTTTTTAGGCATTTGAATGTGATTAATAGTATGTTATAATAAGGGGTTGAAACAACAGTTATGCCACGCCAGTTAAAAGGTGCCATGTAAGCAAATAAAGTTAACGGAGTTAGGGTCCGTTAGGTTGGGGAGTGACAGGAGAAAATAAGTTATAAGTTGAGAGTGGTAGGAGACAAAACGTTACTTAGGAATGTTATCTACCAATAAGTGCAAGTTTAGAGTATTAAAAACCAATATTCCTAAAGTAAATTGTTTTGTATTAACTAGGTTCAATCATGCAATCCTATGTCTTACACTAAGTAATCTTCAACAATCAAATTTCCAATACCTGAAAAACATGTGAGTGTCAACTAAAAATAGTTGGTGAGAACATAAGTTTTAATAAAATAAGTTCTAAGTTGAAAACATTCAAGATGTGTTAGTTTACTTGTATACTTTTGCGATTACAACCAAACCTCTGACACGATTAGCGAGTTGTCTAATCCACGATTAGACTATTATGTTTAATGTTTAACGATCGTCGGATTCTGAACACACAAGCCTCTACCCGAAACCTGCGTGGGCGGGTTGGGCCAATAGATCTATTATCATACTACCATGGGCTTAACAAGTTAATGGTTGTACATGCGATTAAGTATATACTTGTAATGATCACACACAATGAATATTATGAATAAAGCTTGAATCAAATAGCATTTATAAAACATAGAATAAATAAGTTGCAAATTTCCACCCCAAAGTATAAAACATTTAAAAACATGTAAAAGGGGCTATGAACTCACATGTTAAGCAGCAAAACAATCACGAGCTAGAGTAATGCAGAAGTTGCGAGGCAACCTCAAAGATCAACCTAAATAAATAAACTAGAATCAAGAGCTTGAACTAAAGAATCGATATGATCTAGGGCATACGGGATCTAATTAAATATTTGTGATTCGGGGAAAATACTCCATAAAGTTAAATGTTTTTAATAAAAGATTGTCTATTAAACTATACATGATTATTACGAGTTTAAAACGTTTCTATTTATAAGTTTGGTTGAATAACCTATTTTGATTTAATTAACGTTATTCTATATTAACTAAGGGTAAAAAAAATTAAATAAAGTTTC
Organism: Bidens hawaiensis; assembly: GCF_021521415.1. Classification (NCBI taxonomy): domain Eukaryota; kingdom Viridiplantae; phylum Streptophyta; class Magnoliopsida; order Asterales; family Asteraceae; genus Bidens; species Bidens hawaiensis. Next base: position 29,506 of record NW_027492772.1, read on the forward strand.
ATGTGAAAATACCCCCTCACGACACACAAGGGGTTTAGAGGATTTGCTCGTCACGCGAGCAGTTTTGGATTATGTTCGGACTACTCTGATTCTCGTGCCATGCGAGTGGGCTTAGCCTTTCTCTCACGACACGCGAGTGACGTAGGTTAGCAAAACCCCTGTTTCATTATAATCATAAATTCGATTAGCATATAGCATTTGCCATGAAATTGACATGGCTTTGTCATAATGTATAGGTTTTTTTTTTCTTGTTTTTTTTTTAAATAATAAAAGAAAAAGTTATTATATAAAACCTAAACCGAGCTACATCTGGATAATGGGTAAGCGAGCAACAAGTTGCGCCGCTATCCCCTTTAGAATCGCAAACCCTATTCTACTAAATATAAATCCTTGGTTCCTCGGGCTCTGCGAGTCACTGTGGACCACCTTCTGCACCCGCTCCAAGAAGCGGACCGCCTCGGGAGCTAAGGATCCAAATGTGTCGAAGGCAAATGAAATGAACACGTGCTGATTCTCCAAACACGCTACCTCATACTTAGCAACCTTCCTAGATTCCGCTCTCAAAACCGCCTGTCCCGGTACGAAGCCACTGTCTCTTAGCCCCACCAACGGGGACACCCCAGTGAGGTCAACACACGCATGCTTACCCCCTGCCCAACCAAACACAAGAACGTTCGCATGACACATGGTAGATCTTCCCTCTCGCGGATCATTTAGAAAGTTAACAGGTGCCTCTTTCTTGACTGAGATCCCGGCACGCCTAAGCACATCACATAAGACATCTCTAACCTAGTCATGACGATACTTGAATCCCGGCAATTCTTTACAGTGGAGGGCATGCTCACCAAATTTATCCGAACAAGTTTTTTTACAAATAGAGCATGATTCATCTGGAGGTAAAAATGTTCGAATATTAAAATCAATTATGTAATGTTCTAATAAAATCAATTTGGTTATTTCTGAACGAATTAAAACGAAAATCAATTTGGTGAACTAGTTTTAAAAATAATATTCTAATATTTAAATGTTATTTCAAAATTATGTAATACTAAATGATTGAAGTACCAAATGGCAATCATCAGTTACATGCATAGACCAAGATATATGCCATCACCACTTTGGTGGGATGGTAAACGCTTTGGCCTTTGGGTGAGAGGTTCAAGGTTCGATTCCTGGCATTGGCGGTATAATGTAAATAGTAGGAGGAAAGCTTGAACATTCAAAAAAAAAACAAATAAAATAAAATAAAAAATAGACCAAGATATATGTATTCGTATCTTTTGCTTTTAAAACGAAAGTTTCATAAAATTTATAAAAAGGTAAACAATATCGATTTTACTAACATAATTAAGTAAATACAAAAATATTAACTCAGTTTTCACTGAACTCATCAAATAAACCATTTAACTTTTTGTGAACCATAAATGACTCATTTATATGCGCCATTTTGATTGAAACTTCAATTGGATTAAAAAATCATTTGGTTTTGAAATAAATGGTTGGTTTGCAAAAGAGTATGAAAACAAATAATTACAAACGAGATTAAATCATTACCTATAGTTGGATTTAAACCTAAATATCAGATCTGGTGTTTTGCGAATAAGACTTGTGGCGATGGGCGGTGATGATTGAAGGTTCAACTTTTACGTCGATAATCAAACACAATGTAAACAAATAACTCTTGTTTATTAATCAGAAAATCTAACTCAAAACTGATTTACAAACTATTTAACACTAACTCGGTTTAACTCTTGATTAACCCTAACTCGGTTACATCTCGTGTGTGTGTGTCTCTAGACGAACCCTTAACTCGGTTACACCTCACACGACCCTCTATAATGTCTAACATAGTTTTGTTTATATAGATTAACCTAACTTGCTAGCTAAGACGTACATTACCTATTCTAATTACAATACAATTAGGAAACATAACATAACTGAGAAACATAACCAACTATGACCAGCTTGTCAACATTGGTCCCTTAAGTTCACCGACCTGTGACTTGGAGTCCGAAATTATGTCCAACAATCACCCCCTAATTTCTGACTCGAAATAGGAGAATCTTTAACTTCGAGCATGTCTCTTTTGCTCTGTCTGATTAGACCCACAATCCTGACCTTTTCGGCTTTCACCACCATATTAGTCTTCATAATCTCAGTCTTGATCTCCCGGAACTATCCTTGATCCATTATTGTTTTCTTTAGGTTCTCCCGAACTCGACTACCTCTGTGACCCTGTCCCCGACCATTCACTCGGTCACATGAACACGCATAACCACTCCTTTGGCTGCGATCCCGGTCATCTAGTCGAGTGAACAACAATCTTCTTGATCTTCTTTTGTTCCAAAATCAAAACACGAGCACATCTTTCAAATCAAACCTTGACAAAAAACATAACTCATTTAACATGTCTAAAAACGAACTTTGAATTGAACCCGTCTGCTCAACCAAAAACAAAACAACAGTGGTCAAACCTTCTTATTTAAACCCAAAAGAAATTGTAAATCACCTTGAATAACCCATATAAAGAAACTTTATGTTTCTTTCTGTATGACTCACAAAGCAGCCACACAAAATAATTTAAAGAACCCCCTTTTGACTTTTGAACCAAACACCAATCACAATATAGAAAATTTATTGTATAATCGCCAAACGGAACAAAAGGGTTATATTGTTTTTTCGATTCCGTAACTGAAGCTTCTTGCGCAAGCTTAAAAAATCACCAGAAGATTACTCCAATCGTTCCACCAACACGACTTTCAAACGACGAAAAGAAACGCCGAATAACAGATGGAACAAACTCTAAGAAACGCCGAATACCGGATGGAACAAACTCTCGATTGCCGATCTCCTTCTCGATCACGGCTTCTCCAAAAATCGATTCCTCCTTATCGATCACGTCTTTGATCAATGAACTCTAAGAGCGTAACTGCTCTGATACCAATTTAAGTCCTAGATCGATAATCAAACACGATGTAAACAAATACCTCTTGTTTATTAATCAGAAAATCTAACTCAAAACTGATTTACAAACTATCAAACCTAACTCGGTTTAACTCTTGATGAAACCTAACTCGGTTACATCTCGTGAGTGTGTCTCTAGACGAACCCTTAACTCGGTTACACCTCACACCACCCTCTATAATGTCTAACATAGCTTTGTTTATATACCTATTCTAATTGCATTACAATTAGGAAACATAACATAACCGAGAAACATAACCAACTATGATCAACTTGTCAATATTGGTCCCTTAAGTTAACCGACTTGTGACTTTGAGTCCGAAATTACGTCCAACAAAGGTGTGGAACCGGCGACGATGGGTGTATCCGGTGGAAACGAAACGTGGCATTGACGATGGTGTTAATAGGGCATAGAGGCATAGATTTTGGTTATTTTTACTTAGTATTGGCCAGATAAAGTTTGGAATGGAAGGAAACACGATAATATATAGAGTTTTGGATTAAACAAATATTTGATTTGGATTAGGATTCAAATTTTAAAATAAGAATTAAGATAATATTTAATGACTTAAACATGTTGGAGTAAAATTGAGTTATTATCTTAATTATTTATAAATAAGTCTCAATACGTTTTATAAGTTAACAATGATATTTGAAATTAGCATCAAAGAGTGTTAATCAGATTTTGAATAATTTATATTCCATAAATCATTTTATTTAGATAAAACCCGTTTTATAATCACATTTGAATAATTTGTGAATTTGATAAAATCTCATACTTAAAGTAGGAGATAAAATTGATAAGTGATTTGCAAATATTAAATTTTTATATTCGATTATTTGAAAATTATAAAATTTATGAATGTTACATTGTAGGAAGGGAAAAAAGGAAAAGAAAAGGATTAAGTGCATTGACAAACTACTTTTTTTGGAAATAAAGATTATGCATGGCATTTGAATCACTAAAACACATATATATTTAAAAACGTTCTTGAACATATGTATAGTCTTTCCCAATGTTAGTTGACGTGAGATCAAAAATAAACCAATTACACTAAATAGATAGTGGTAGGTGGGTATCGAACATAAAAAGTTTGTGGAAAATATGTTACCAAGTATCTTTACAAATTAACTAGATTTAAACTAAATGCAGAAAATAATCTCAATATTTTGGTGGTTTGAATTGATTAACTAAAATAAAATAACAATTAACAAAGTTTTTAAATAAGAGATTAGAGTATATGTTCTCCCTCGGTTTCAGGTTTCTATAGATCTTAAGGCGAACGTTTAATCTGAGATGAACTACCTAGACATAGTTCGTGATTATGTGATTGATTGTTTCGAAAGGGGATTAACTTCTTGAACTAACAAAACACAAGGTGGTCACCCTATAATCAATTAATATATCCAACCCCGAATCCCTCCCATTGAATCTCGATTGCCAATGGCACCAAGAACTGACGGTTCAGAAAACGAAATTCAACAACATTATCGATTTACAAATCAACACATAAACACCATAGCAATGCAATCATAAAGATTAAACTACTATCTTAGAAATAACATAAAAATTCACATAATCATTCAAATCGAAACCTTACAATCCGAGAGAAAACATAAGTGAACTTACGCATAACTTGGTTCGTCATCACTTCACTTCTAGTGTTCATATGAATTAACAATTATTACCCAATGATTGAATAACCCAATAAAATGTTTTGGCACCCAATTTTTGCTGCTAAGCCATCTCCAATCGAAAAAAAAATGAAAAGATACCAAAAAGTCGTTAAAAAACGATATGTAAATGACAGTTACGAATTATGCGTCAGGGTCCACCATATGCTACGATGGCTACCATAGCTTACGGTGGAATAAAAATTCCCTATGGTGGGTTTTAACTGCCATAGAATGCAATATTTTTCTTCAGGGGCCACCGTAGCTTACGGTGGCTCGGTGGAGCTCTTTTAACTTCTTGATTTCCTTTTTAAATATGCATCTTATGTCATTTATCATCCCCTGATCAACAAGCTTCACTCCAATGCATAAATCCCGCTTGTTTTAAGCCTTTTGTACATGCAATAACAACTCACCGTAGTCATACAATTCCACACAATAAACCGGATAAGTGTATGATTTTAATGTCGTTTTGAGTACTTAAGGGTTTCCAACGGACCACCCGTCACATCCCCACACTTACCCGTTGTTTGCCCTCAAGCAACACATTCATTCTTTTAAACCATTATCATTCCACCAAAACTCAATCTCGGTTAAGGTCCCAAATCATGCCCTATTCCCACGTGCTTCATATTTGCGCTATTAACACATTCATATTCATCAAACATGGAAATCTAACCAAACGTAACATGCTTCCTATTTTTATTTCACGCAAAACACCCTCTTGAACTTCCCACTCAATAACTTCTTTAAAGCTAGCATGATATGCTAGTCCACCCAAATACAAGTGTGCAAATCTACTATAATACGCTTGTACAACTATCAAACCTCCACCTAATGAATGCTTAGACACTCGTGCAAATCAAAAGGACTTACTGGGTTTTAACGGGGCAAAGTGTTAAGGTATGGAATGAGAATATTTAAAGTAGCGCAAATGATCCGATCCGGATTACCTATTACATACAATACGAAATAAACAACTATATACATCACTAACTTTTTCTCCCCTTTTTTTCCGTTGCTCCATCTCTGATCAATTAATCCCAGATTGTTGCCACTATTTTCTTTTCTTTTTTTTTTCCTTTTTTTTCATCATTTGTTTTTCACTAAATATAATAAGAAACACTTCATAACAGTTCACCAAACTAATGTACAGATACATGAGTATACTACTAAGCCGGATCTACTAGCAAATGTAACAACTACGTGAACAATTCATTGGGCATCAATCGATAAACAATAAATCCATTAATGGCTTCTAAAGAGCCAACCCCCGCTCCTCTCGTTAACCACACTCATATGTATAATGCATGAGGCCCAACCCCAAACTCACACTCGTACACATCCAGACGAGGCTACACCTAATTGCCTTTATCACCTTTGAACTCATGACGAGCTAATATCTCGGAACGCATCCATTGCACAAGTTCTAACAGAAAGAGCCACAATGATATACTCAAATAATACCAACTATGATAAAAAGTGGTATAAAGTTCCAACTCTTCAAGTAAAGAATTTGATTGCTGGCATGTTACGTGAGATAAATAATAAAAAACAAGTCACCCTTGGCTAGAATTCTATCACAACTTTTCACAAAAAAAAAAAAAAAAAAAAAACCTAGGCAACACTCACACAAAGGAATCATGACCATGATAAGGGACCTTTACCTCAACACTACCGCCACACACATCTTTTAAACCAACAAAACAAAAAATTCTCCTCATTCTTACACTTGCGATACATTGCCCCCAAAGTATGGTTTTGACACATTTTTTATATTATATATATATATATATATATAGGTTTAAGTTCAGGAGAGAAATAAGATTACCGCAAGAAATGCAATAAATGAATATGAGCCACTAGTTTTATTTTAGGTTTAAAAGGTTAAAAAAATGTAAATGAAACAAAAAATGAACTCTCTCTCTTCAATTAATTCAACTAATACAACCATAGTAAATATCTCTCTAATTAATATATCTACCTAGTTTAACTGCAATATTTAAAAAGATAAAAAAAATAATTTAGTTTTATAATTTATTTACTTCTTCTTCATTTTATCTAACAAAAATACAATTTATTCATTTAATACTAGTTTTTTATATTAAAAAAAATTCTTTCCACTCAATTTATTAGCATATATCAATGCGTAATTTTTAACAATAAATATCAAAACATAATATTTTTTTTTAAATTGATATATCTAGAAAAACTATTGTCATAAATAATAAAAAAAATGTCATACAATTGTGTCCATTAAATAGAAACAATAAATATACAACATACACAAAATTATGTAACCTACACTCTTTTTGAGCAAATACAAAAAAAACATACAACTTTCATATTTAATTCGACATCAACAATTATATACTACACAAAGATACATATATTCTACACGTGTGTAGGTTATTTGATTTTCATGTGTAGGTTATATGTTTTCTTATTCTTTGAACAAGTGTGGGTTATATGTTTTAGTGTAGGTTGCATATTTCACATTTAATGAAAACATGTGTAAGATATTTTTTGTATTATTCATCACAATGTAACTACGTGTTGATGGATATTGATAAGTTGAGTTGGAAGAAATTGGTTTTAAATAGAAAGAAATTTTAATATATGAATAAATTGTATTTTTGTAGGATAAAATTTTCGTGTTTAGGTTGTATGTTTTCGTGTACGTGTGTATTTTATTGATAATGAATTTTGTGTGTAGATTATATGTTTTCTTATTCTTAGAACAAATGTAGGCTATATGTTTTGGTATAAGTTGTATATTTTTTTTGTTGATAATTAATGCAAACACATGTAAAATAGTTTTTCGTATTATTTATCACAATGTAACTACGTGTTGATGGATATTAATATATTGAGTTGGAAGAAATTGGTTTTTGATAGAAAGAAATTTTAACGTATGAATAAATTGTAGTTGTGTAGGATAAAAATTGAAGTTGTGTAGGATAAAATTCAAGAGACAAAAAATAAGTTATAAAAATAAATGAATTATTATTATTTTCAATTATAGTAATTTGATTAGTTATATTAATTGAAGAGAGATAATGAATTTATACTTTCTTAATTTATCTTTAATCTTTTAAAATCTAAAATAAACTAGTGGCTCATACTCATTTCTCGCATTTCTTGCAGTAATGTCATTTCTCTCCTAAACAATATATATATATATATATATATATATATATATATATAGGATTAGGATCATGTGAGAAATATTTTGAAATTGAGAACTTTGAGAACCATTTTAGACCACAAAAAACACTCTTCTTAAAAAAAAATTTATAAAACAAAAAAAAAACTCGAAAATAAAAAAATTACAAAAACCACAAAGTTTTATTTTTCATCCCGGTTTTATAAGAAAAATAAAAAAAAAATTGGAAAGAAATATATCGGTTCAACAAAATTATACACATATGTATAATACTTATTTTTTAAATTTTATAGACGTTTTTTATACGCATACGTATAATTCAAGGTAAATGATAATGTACATATGTGTACATTACGTAACTTGAGATTAAATGAAATTATACATATGTGTATAATACGAAGTTTTTTTTTATGAAATCAGAATGAAATATAAGAATTTTGGTTTTTTTACTTTTTTAAAATATTTATTTATTTTCATTTTATGATTTTTTAAAATATTTTTTTAGAGGTTTTTTTTGTGGCTTAAAATGGTTCTCAAAGTTCTCAATTTACAAAGGGTTCTCCTAGGATTCTTACTATATATATATATATATATATATATATATATATATATATATATATATATATATATATGTTCACACCCACATCGGACCACAACCCCTAAAACAATATAACACATAATACCACCCAAACCACCCCAACCATCAAATATAAAAAACACATTAACAAATATACAAAATAGGACAAGCAACAACTTGATAAATAGTAGCGCGACTGAAGTGGGCCGAATATGGATGTCATCATATCCGAGGACTCACCGAAACCAAAAGCTCCTTGCTCACCACTACCTTCTTCACCTCTTTGTTGCTGCGCGACATCTTGATGCTGACTTTGATTAGGATCCACCCACATAGAATGATGCGATGGTGGCGTAGGGTATGACACACTACCATCATAAGGTGGCAAGGTAGTGTAATCCATAATCGGAGGGACAACCACGAATGGCTGTCACGCGTGCCAAGCATCATGCATCCCCCGATATCGATCATCAATATATTGATTATTCATCACTTGTTCAAAAGCATAAGCACTAGTGCGATTCCATTGTTCATGTCGGTTATAACTTTGCTTCAATGCTCTATCCATGCTAGCCCCTATATATGTTTGCTAATAAAAAATTGTTTGGGAAGATTCAGAGTAATCCGCAAATGTAGGTGGTCGATTTTGTTCCACAACCTGTTGCATCGTCCCCCGATGGGCCCAATTTGGATCGTAAGGCCGTTGTTCATAATCAAATGCACTTCCCATATAGTTCATTGAAGTCCTCTTCTTTCACCTCTACTTGGCCCCCACTTGTTCTGTGTCCATGGGTGTCACATACGGGTTGTATTTATAATCCTCATCACCACTCTCAACCTCATTTTCGCTCTCGGGTTCATCAGCCTCACCCTGTTGCAATGGTCTAGCATCCACCTTTAACACTCTCGACCTTTTACCATCACTTTTAAGTTTCTGATACCTTTCAGACGCTTTATATTCCTATCCATCCCCCAAACATGTCACATCGAATGGCTTGAACCTCTTTTACGAACCCTTGCCACCCACATTAATTACCCCGTACATCTTTAACAACGCGGTAATCAGTTACAATGCGGTATTATTTTTTTGTCCACACTGTTCCCACTTATCCATATATTATTCAACACCAAAAATCGATATGGAATAAGTGGTGATTCATTTAACAGAGCGTATAGGAGCGGTACCTTAGGATATCTTACTTCAATCTTGTCACCCCGTCGCGGAATGACTTTATGCGTACATATCACTGACATCAGTTTGCCTCAATTCTTGCGATAAAGCTTCCCACGCGATGTGCCAGGCGAGAACAAATAATCCAACGTTGTATTCCACATCGGTTGCTTTTTAGGATCATAATACAGATCAGTTAAGCTCAGAAACATATATCGGATGGCGGGCTTGCTTTCAAACTTTGCAATCCTTCGTAAAGTATTGAAGGACATTTCCATATTGATGCCATTTACCATGCCAATTAATTTAATCTTTGATGCATTCCTAAATGGAGGACATATTATAGTAGCAACCCATTCTTGTATCTCCACACCAAACAAATTGCTCACCTCCCGATCATAGTACTTCAACGCGGCTTCCCAACCCAATGCTCTAAACTTGTCGGTAACCCCAAATAGACGAAAATCCGTCTCCTGAACTTCCTTTTCACATATCTAAAGCATTCATTTGGTCATAAAACAATTACGCCTGCCATTCATCCGGTTGGTCTTCCAAAGATCCAGATGTCCATACCGGTTTCTCACCTCTCAGTTGCTCATCTTGTTGTTCCTTTTTTATATCCTGCTGTAACACTAATCTTCTTCGTTTTTGTTGTTCAGTCGGATTGCTAGAAGACCCCACATGCTTCTTGCCTTTTCGACCCATTCCTATAATCACAAAAACCAACAAACAACAACGAATGAACAAATTATAACTCTCTTCAACTTTAAAACATTCCCACACTTTCTTGACACTACGGTTGTAGATGTAAATCAAGCATAATATTCATCTTAAAAAAAAATAAATAATTTGAGCAATATGTCAACTAAGTAAGCAAAATTCTGCCCAAAAGTTTGTTTGAATCAAACAAATTAGCATCTACAGTAATAACTCCTTCAAATCAACAAGTCCATATTATTCAAGAACCTCAAGCAAGTGTGGCAAATCAATTATAAATAACTTAAAATTTTGCAATGCACATTTAAGAATGAAAAGAAATTACACTCCTTTGTGTTATAGAATATGAGAATAATAAAAACTTCAAGCTAAACCAAAAACCACAAAAAGCCCCAAAATTTTTGGATCAATCCATCCAAAATTGACCACCAAACGCAAGATTCTTCACAATGCGAGTACAAAGTTGAAATCCTTATTAAATTTTAGTCAACATAAACCCGAAAATCACTTTATTTGGTTAATTTATGAGAAAATGGCAATGATTTGATTTATGGAGTTAGCATTTATGAGTTGCGAGTGGTAGATAAGAAGATGGGTAAAATATGTGGTGGAAAGAGGGATCATGTATATATGGATGAAAATAATTGTCATTTTTTGTTTTTTTTTATTTTTAACAAAAACTCAGCCCTCATCGCTAGAGGATACCGCAAGCTACGGTAGCCACCGTAGCGTACGATGGACTGTGGCACAAAATATTCACCGTAAGATAGACTATTTTCATCATAGGATTTTGAAACCCATCGTAGCCTACGGTGGTCACTGTAAGCTACGGTGGCCAATGGGCGTTTTATACTTCAGAATTTTTTATATACGAATTTTAAATTTTTGAAAACACAAAAATTACCCTACCCCCCATGAAAGATCCGGATTGTCTCCAACACCGTAGAAATATCCGTAAGAATTTCCCCACACTTGAGTCGAACAAATTCCAAGACGAGAACGGTAATTTTTTTTTTAAAACCAAACTAAACTAAACTGTACAAAAAAACCTTGGGCTCTTAAGTTGTTTCTGCATCCGGTGGGCTTAAGAAGTAGCTCACCCTATCAAAATCAAGCATGTCGATGTCATTTCCTTCCAATTATGGCTTAAGTCGATGTCCGTTCACCAGTTGCTTGGTTTGGTCTTGAGCATCTTCTATTTCCACATCACCTAACTGACCTACTCGTGTAATAACATATTGACCCATCCATTTACTCTTAAGTTTACTCGGAAATAACTTCAACCTCAAATTATACAACCACACGTTTTGACCCACGTCAAAAGTTCTTTATCTCAACTTAGCATCGTGAACTTTTTTTAACTTTTCTTTATATGCGGAAGAACATTCGTATGCTTCGTCCCTGATTTCTTCAATTTCATTCAATTGCAACTTCCTCACCTCTCTCGATTCTTTGTAACCCACATTAACAGTCTTGATCGCCCATAGCGTCCGATGCGCTATCTCAATTGGAAAGTGACACCCCTTCCCATACACTAACTGGAAAGGAGTTGTACCAATGGGAGTTTTGTAGGCGGTTCAGTATGCCCACAACGCATCATCTAGTTTAGATGACCAATCCTTTCTATCGACACGCGCCGTCTTCACCAAAATTTCTTTGATTTGCTGGTTGGACACTTCAACTTGTCCACTTCTTTGTGGATGGTATGGAGTTGCAATACGGTGATTCACATTATATCATTTTAAAAGCTTAGCGAAGTTGAAAATTTTAAAATTTGACCCACCATCACTAATAATGACCCGTATAATACCAAAACGAGCAAATATGTTAGATTGGACGAACTTGCACACCACCGAATGATCGTTAGTCCTCGTGGCTATCGCAACCAAAATATATAAAAACCCATTCTAATTTGGAAACCAACCCATAAAGTCAATGACCCACACATCAAAAATCTCTACCACCAAAATAGGTTGCAACGACATTTCATCCCTCTTTGAAATAATACCCAGTTTTTTAGCAATTTAGACAATGACGAGCATAATCACACACATCCTTGAAAATGGTGGGCCAATAAAACCCACATTGGATAACCCGGTAACTTGTTTTCTGACCACTAAAATGACCCAAAACGCCGATGCATGTGCATGAGTCAAAACCTCCAACACCTCGGTGTCAGGAATACACCTCCTTATCACTTGATTTGACCCAATATTGAAAAGATCCGGTTCATCCAAAATATAATGTCTCACTTGAGCCATAAACCGTTCTTCTCTTCTTTGCCCAATGGCTTGGAATGGAACCCGTGGCTAAATAATTCACAAAATGAGCATACCACGGCGCGGTAGATATGGCTAGCAATTCATCATTGGGAAACCTTTCGTTTATTTCCGTCATGTGATCAATGTCTTCTAATGGAATCTGGGATAAGTGATCAGCCACTACGTTTTCACATCCTTTTTATCCCGAATTTCCAAATCAAATTCTTGTAGAAGAAACACCCACCGAATCAAGCGCGGCTTCGCATCCTTCTCCACCATTAAATACCGAACCACACTATGATATGGATAAACAATCACCTTACTCCCCCAAATATACGATCGGAACTTATCCAAAGCATACACCACCGCACGCAATTGCTTTTCTGTGGTGGTGTAATTGAGTTGTGCTTCGGAAATTGTCTTGTTTGCATACTAAATTACTACCGGCTTTTTATCAACCCATTGACCCAAAACCGCTCCAATGGTGCCATCACCAACGTCACACATACTTTCGAAGGGCTTTGTCTAATCCTACGGTTGCAAGATGGGATCTTTCACCAAATGTTCCTTCAAAACATTAAAGGCTTGCAAACAATCGTTAGTAAAATCAAAAGGGACATATTTTAATGATAAATTACATAAAAGTTTAGTGATTACACTAAAACCTTTAATAATTCTCCTATAAAAACCCACGTGTCCCAAAAATGATCTTACCACTTTAACATTTTACGGTGGAGGCAAAGATGATATTACCTGTACATTTGCCTTATCCACCTTCATTCCCCTTTCCGAAATGACATGTTCCAACATAATACCCTCTTGTACCATGAAATGACCTTTCTCCCAACTTAGGACCAAATTTGTTTCAACACACCTTACTAAAATCTTGTCCAATTCACTGAGACAAGATTCAAAAGTTGGACCGAAAATAGAAAGTCATCCCTAAATACCTCGAATGAATCCTTGACCATGTTTGAAAAAATTCTCATCATACACAGTTGGAATGTGGCCGGGGCATTATACCATCTAAATGGCACCGAAAAACAAAAGTTCCAGACGGACATGTGAAAGTAGTTTTGTGCTATTCATGCAGGTGATAGCACTTTGATTAAACCCCGAGTACCCATCCAAAAAACAGTAATATTTTTGACCCGATAATTTTTTCATAATTTGGTCAATGAAAGGTAATAGGGAATGGCCTTTAGAAGTAGCAACATTCAATTTCAGATAATAAATGCACACTCGCCATCCGGTGACCGGTCGGGTGGCGATTTGTTCACCGCTTTCATTTTTAATTACCTGGATACCGGCTTTTTTAGGCACCACCTGTGTAGGGCTTACCGAAGCACTATCCGAAATAGGGTAGATAATTCCCGCATCTAACCATTTGATTACCTCCTTCCTTCACCACTTTCATCAAATTGGGATTCAACCTTCTTTGGGTTTCACGAGTCGGTTTTGCATCATCGGTGATGATACTTTTACTGCACGACTATGGATGAACTAATTACTTTCAAGTCGGCAGTTTTCTTCCCTTTAGCCGCCTTGTTCATCTTCAAAACCTTCAACCACTCTTGCTCTTGAGCCACCTCCAAATTAGAGGCAATAATGACTGGTAACGTCTTATTGTCCCCCCAAAAATGAATATTTAAGTGGCTCGACAAGACTTTCAACTTCAATTGCGGTGGATATTCCAATGAAGGCTTGGTGTTTGAGTTGATATCAGCCGGTAGACTTTCTATTTTATGGGTCCATGGTGGTCGCCCCTCTCGCGCCACTAACACCTCCTGATATTTCTCTTCCATCCTCAATGCACAAAGGTGTACATGTTCCCGGATCTAACAAGATCTAACAACACCCTCGACCTTTGAAAATCACCAACTTGAATATTTATTAAAGTCATTCCCGGATCTTGGAGCTTAGGAGGAAGATCTCCTTTTAAAACCGCACTTACTCCCTCAGTCAAATCAACCTGTTTAGGCACTTTTTGTTTCCTCTTTTGGGCACACAATTATTTTAAAATTTTTGCATAAGTGGGTACTTGTTTAATTGCCTCTAGTAAAGGGAGATTTACCTTTACTTGTTTGAACACCTCCCACATCTCCTATTTTTGAGGACCCCTTCTTAAATTATATTTTTCTTACCCTGGTTGACTAAAGTCGAAGGAAATGGGACTTGACTCGATCCCACTCCCTTGTCTATATCATTCAAACTTTTACCCAAACCCGTTTTTTCAATTACTTTTTCAAAAATTGGGTCGTTAGTAAAAATTGTGGGTGAGGCCTCATCCTCATCACTTTCGACCTCCGTAATATCCTCAACCACCCCATCAACCAAACCTAGTGATAAGTTAGTTTTTATAATCTTTACCACTTCTAAAAACACTAACACGATTAATAGGAACATTTTGAGAAGATCTATGGAATGATTTACCTTGGTGTCACATGACAATTGACCTTTAGTTTTCTTAAAATCCGACACTTCGATTGCAAGTTGACCCATTTGAGTGGTCAATGATTGAATAGCTTTCTCACGGACTTCATCTTTTTGCATGCGAACTTCATCAAGTTTATTCCTCTTTTGCATGTCTTGTTGCATCATCCTAAGCATATCCATGACTTCATTCCCACTATAAGGAACTTGACCTAAAAAACCACTTTGACCACCACCAGATGGTTGAAATTTCCCTTGAAAAACTTGATTGTTTCCACCTTGAAAATTGCCTTCATTATTGTATTGTTAGCACGTAACAAAATCCTTTGATTCCCCTGGAAATTATGATTGGCTTGGTTAGCCGGATTCCCATAACGAAAGTTGGGATGATTCCTCAACACGGGATGGTAAGTGTTCGAGTTCATATTATAATTTCTACCACCTTCCTATTGACCTTGAATCGTGTTTACCTCTTCTACTTGTTCTTGACCCGCCATGCAAGTATCCGCTGGATGATCCAATTCATTACAATTAGTATAAACATCATATACCTGATTTGTAACTTGTACCTGACTTGAGGTCGAAGAATCACTAAAAAATAAACCAAATACAACTAAGTAGATAGCAGTAAGTGGGTGTCGAACATAGAGAGTTTGTAGAATGTGTGTTTACTAGTAGCTTTAACAGACAATTAAATTAAACTAAATTGCATAAAAAGTAAATTTAGATTTTGATTGATTGCATTTGTTAACTAAAAAGAAATAAAATAACTAGCAAACAATTATTAAGATTAATAAACCGATTAAGAGAAAGCGATCATCCTATATTTCAGGTTAAAAGCAACACTAATTTTCATGCTTACTAGAATGAACCACATAGACAAAGTTCATGTTTTATTACTTGTTTGTGGTAAAAGGGAACTAAGTACTTAGATTATTATAATGCAAGGTTGTTACCCGATAATCGATTAATTAATATCCAACCCTAATTCCTCCCATGATATATCGATTGCCAATGGCACCAAGAACGTATGGTTTAGATTATGATCAAACATAAGAAACAATTTACAAACAACTATTCAAAAACTATAACAACTAAACAAACATTGCAAAGTTATTATTCTTGAAGTCAAAGCATAACATAGTGTATCAATTAAACCTTACATCCAAGATGATCACCAATGGAATTAGCCACTCATGGTTTTGTGAATCATCATCACTTCAATTGTATTGATCTTATGAATCAAAGAATGATACAAATGATTGCAATCACCTAAGATAATGTTTTGCACCCTAAAAAACGCCCCAAAGTCATTCCAAGTGAAAAGTATAGAAAAGACATCCAAAAACTGAATAAAAATAAGACCAAAATCGGCTGTTACGACTCGGGCCATGGCCTATGGTCCAGACCATGGGCCACGGTGACCAGGGGAGCATGGTACAGTCAGTTCTGTCTGATTGCTGCCAGCTTGACTGTGGGCCACTGTGGTCTTTACTTTTAACTTCTTTCTTTTTGTCCATTTTAGTCCCTTGAGCTTTCCTAACCCGTCCAATGACTCCAAACGTCTGTGTTAGCTTCCAAAAGCTCCTTTTTAACCTGTAAATAAGTCGTGTGGTTGCAATTATCTATTTCTAATAATATAACAGTTAAAGCATAGATGTTTAACACATTTACACTCAATTACGGGTCATACTCCGATGCACCCGTCACATCCCCACACTTAACCGTTACTTTCCCCCAAGAAACACCTCAAACAACATTTTTTTTTAATTTTTAACTTATAGCCACCATACACACAAAACAATTCCTATTTAGTCAACGTCCCAAGTCATACCTTATTCCCTCTTTACTTTAGGTTTGCACTAGGATACTTGGTATTATATCTAAACTATATAATTCTAATCAAACCTAACATGATTTCGGTTTTTACCCACAGATAACATACCTTCATAACCGATTCTCTTCGCATACGCTTGTACCATCGTCAAATCTCCACCTATATAAATTCTTTGACACAAATGCAAATCAAGAGCCTTAAAACGGGTTATAACGTGGCTAGGTGTAAGCGTTTAGAAGGGGAATATTGAAAGTAGCTCAGGCGACCCGGTCTGACTTATTACATAAAAACTAAGTAAACAATGAAATAAACAACTATATACACCTCTAACTTTTGTTTTATGACTCAGTACACAATACTTTGAACTTTGAATCTCAACCTCTTTTTTTGGCATTGCAAATAAACACAATACTTAATACTTCCTATTCATTAGCACTAAAACAAACACAAATACAAAGAAAATACATATAAGCCGGATTGTCTCACAAATGTAACATCGGGGTTGATTGATTAATAAATAAGTCCAATAATGTTTTCTAAGGGAACTAACCCCCTTCCCCACTCATTAACCACACTCATATGTGTAATGTATGAGGCCCAACCCCCAAAACCCACACTCACGCTCATCTTGATGAGGCTTTAACCTAATTGCCTCTATCACTTTTGCACTCATGCTTGGTCTCAAAATGCATCGATCGCACAAGTTTAACGGATAATAACAAATCTCTCACCAATCTTCACTTTCTCAATACACAAGTGTATATGGACATGTTATACAGGTTATTATACCGAAAGCAAGCTAACCTTGACTAGAATACTAAACAACCTTGTTTCTAAAATAACTAGGCAAACTTTTCCATTGGGGAATTGTGACCATGAAAAGGGAACAAAACCTTACCCCACCATCTTACCACTTTCCGGCTTTCTTTTAGTGTTAAAATTTTTTATTTTATTTTATTAGAAACATTTTAAAAACGTGAAAACAAAAAATTCCCCCATCCCCACACTTGGGATACATTGTTGTATGGCTTGTAGAGAATAAAACAAAGACATTACTAAATAAAACACCACTTCCTTTCATGACCCAAAACACTTATTACAAGTGTTTCATCCTCCTCCCATTCACCACAAAAGATAAAAAAACTATGCACATAATATACAGAAATGAGTTCACCTGACACGACAGAAACTTGATCAATAATAAGGCGGTTGGGGTGGCCCAAATATGGACGTCATAAAATTTGAAAATTCACCAAAGTTAAACGCCCCGCTACCTCCGCTACTGCCCTCTCCTGATGGTAGTGGTGATGATACCATTGACTGCATCGGGTCCACCAACATCGAGTGATGGAGAGGTGGTTCGGGACAACGTACAGACCCTTCAAATGTTGGTAAGGTCGTGTAATCCACGCTTGGTGGATCCGGTACAACTGGCTCACCCACATGTCATTGATCGTGCATTCTTCAATTTCGATCATCTAGATACCGCATGTTGATTTCTTGCTCTTGCCCATAAGCTTGAGCACGGTTCTATATATCCAAACGATCGTGTCCTTCCCTCTCTGCACGCTCGGCATTGCCCCCATGAAATTTTGATGGTCAAACAGGGCCCTAAACTCCTCCGACCAATTACTGTAGGTGGAAGGCCTATGCCTTTCTGCAACTTCATTAATTGACCCCATATGGGCCCAATTACTGTCATACGAAGCATAACCCGATGAATAATCCCAACACCCATGTTGGGAACTACTAGCACCACCAGTTTCCATGTCATCTGGCTCATTCATTTCCTCTGCTTCTTCTTCCTCTTCTTCACCCGTCGTAGCATCCCCATCCTCTCTTAACACTCTCCATCTCACAGGATCAGTTTTGAGCTGATGATACCTATCCTTTTTGGTATATGTCCAAACCGGCCCCAAATCCTTCAAAGTGTGTACCTTGAATGTTTTTGTCATCCCAACTGCATTTTCTTGAATAAACCCTTGTAACTTCAGTATTGCTGTAATCAATCGACAATGCGGTAATAATTTCCTCTTGTTACTCTCTCGGCAATCCATATATTTTGCATGACCAAGTAACGGAAGGAAATTAGTGGTTTCCCACTCATCAACGCATACAAAAGGAGAATATCTCTATTCCTCACAATCGAAATATCTCCCCGACGGGGCACCACTTTGGTTAAACAAATTGTCATCAGCAGCTTCGCTTCAATTTTCAAATCATTCCTCCTTATATGTGGATTCATACCCCTACCACCTTTAAGGACTTTCGGCAACATAGTGTGACATTGGGGATCTTTTTCGTGTTCCTCAAACAAGTCTTTCACCGTTGGGTATGTGTACAAGTTAGAAAGATTGCTATCAAATATGGAAATTTAGTTAAAGTTTCAAAAGACATCACCACTTTATTTCCACCCACCGTGCCAATTAGTTTCATTTCGTTGGCCCTTTTAAACGTTGGACACCTAAAAATCGATAACCATTCTTCAATTTCTCTTTCATGCAATGTGTTGCGTTCTTCATCATTGCACTTTAGCGCTGCCTCCTAACCTAGCACTTCAAATTTATCAAACACACCGAATTCTTCAAATCCGGGATCAGTCAGCTCTTTCTCACACATAAACGCCTCATTTCTCTTGTTCAATGTGCTCAATTTATCTCTAAATAATTCAGATTGCCATTTTAAGGGGCAGCTTGACAACCCCCCACCCCTCCAGTTTGGTTTTGGTATCTCCACTCGTTCTTGCTTTTTTTGCATTCTTTGCCTTTTGGATTGAGCAGCTCGACCACTAGAAGATGTGGCTTTCCCTTTTCTTTTTTTAGAGGTTCTACCCATCTACACACATAAATCTCCCAAAACAAACCAAATTAATTTGATAGGTACATCCCCACACTTTCTTGTTACTATGTTTGTGGATATTCAACTAACTATTCAATTCATCAAAATCTCAAAACTCAAATAAACACTTGATTTTCAAATTTTCAATGTAAAAACCATATGTTTAAAACACTTATCTACTATCCACAACCACAATGTATCATCATTACACTGATTAACCAAACAAACAAGTGAGTATAATTCAAATCAATTCTATCATAACAATTTTTTCAATGTATATAAAGAATTGGAAATGAACATACCTTGGTTGTTGAATAGGATGATAAACTACTACTTTCTACACAAAACGCAAAAATCCCCAAATTTTCTTAAGAATTTCGGCACCCAAATGCTCAAAAATCGGATTAAGACTTAGAAGTTAGTGAAAATACAGTTGATATTGTTAATCCTCTATGATTTTTTCAGCGGTTTATGCAATCCGTTTGCGGATTTTTCGGCGAAAAAGTTTTTCTGGTTCAGAAATTGGAGAAACAAGCTCGGTTATGAATGTAGAGGACATACATGGTATTAAATCAAATTTAAACTATTTAAATTGAAACAAAAGGTTAGTTAAAGTTAAGCTAAAGTAAATGTTAGGATAACCTTAAATATAAGAAAAATTATAATCTAATAGTTAGATATAAAAAAATATTTAGAAATTTGTACAAGATCTAATAGTGAGTGCTTAAAATGGTTGGAATGGAATTTTGAGCTTTCTTATAAGACCGTGTTTTAAATTTATAAAAGTGATTTCTATTAAGAACAAACACACACAAAATAGACAAGTATACCTATCTTATATGTAGAATAGTATTGGTAAGAATCAAGTAACGATCTGTGGACACAAATATTTCCAATAATGAATCTTCGTATTAGTTTAATAAGAGAGTTTTAATTATTTTGGGTTGGATTTTAAAATTTTTATAAAATAGAAATACTTATATATATTATATGTAGGTGACAAGAAGAGAGATTCTAAATGAGCAAATCTATATGAATGTTACCATCTAAGATCAAGAATCCACTCCATTATTCCTTTATGATTAATAAGTAAAGATGTGATAAACTTGCCCTAATAATATATGATAGAATAGCCCCTCATTTCTAAGTGAACATATTCTATGAAATAAAATAAAGTAGAATGCATATTTTCAAGTTCATCATTTCTTAATCTCATACTACCACGAGAATGTCAATTTAAGTAGGCAAGTAGTTTGGTAAAGTAGAAAAATTACGATTGACTTCGATTTATCAAATACCAATTCGAACAACTTCGGGTGGTTATAGTTTAGTCACACAACCTCCCCTTGGTTGATTTAATTTGGTTATAATTATACATTCCATTAACATATGATTTCTTTAACTAGCATGATAGCCTATGCAATCGTGTTAACGATGATATTTTAGAAATGTCAAAACTAGAGAAATAGATCATAGCTTATATCTCATCATTTTTAAGTACAATATAAGGATCCATGTTTTATCTTGAATAAGTTATCAAGGTATTCTTTTTACCATTTATAGTTTCCAAGAACATGAGTGAATCATGAATGATTGTTAATCATCAACCTTGATTTGTTGAGTTAAAGTGATAAAACATTTTTCCTCAAAGGATAATTGCAAAATAACCATGTACTTTACCAAACTAAATCACTTGTTTAATATAATCATCAATTAAAACAAAGCTTCTTCATAGAAATTAGATGGTAAATGGAGTTTAGCTCATAATAAGCATGGTTATGAACATCAACAGAGATGAAGATAACAAACACATGATCAAACTAGAACAATCTAACCAAATATGGATGAATCTTCCTTCTTCAATGATGATGGATGATGGTGATGATAACCTCCAAGCCTTCAAACTCTACACAAGACCTTCAACATGAGTGTAAAGTAGGTGTTTTTATAAGAGAAACACGTATAGAAGTTTTCTTCAACCACTAATGTGGTGTAAAACCCACATGTTTTCCTAATAGTTTTTATGTTATTTTGTGCTTAAACGTTAACGAATATCAATAGTTCTTGCGTGAATTTACATGTTTGTGTATGTGATAGGTCCCATGTTGAAGAGAGCGAGAAAACGAGTTAAATGGAGAAAGAATCAACTAAAACGGAGCTCGGATGAAGCTGGTACGCGCATACTAAGAATAACGAGCTGGAAGTCGAAAAATGTCAGAAAATGGCATGGCCGAGCTACGTGACCAGGTCATACCATTCAAGTAGCATTTGGTGGATTCCAACATGTCCCAAGGCTGCCAAGAACAACCAGAAATCATAAAAACGACTGTTTGTCTTCTAGCGGGCTTTGTGGGCTTGTTTTAACCTGTTTTATATTAGGAAGGGGTGTTTAATGATATATTTAAAAACCCTAAAACCCTACGAACTATTTTTAATGATCTTTCCAGCCATCACATCTGCAAAAGTCGAAATACCAAAGAGGAGGAGCTTCCGGATCGAAATTTCATCAACCGGTTGTCGGTTTTGCTTGTTTTAACGTTTGTGAGTTCGTGTTTGAGTTTTAGACTTTGAAACAAGTTCCAATCAGTTTGTAATGAATACTTTGAGATTAATTATCATTATTATCTACTGTTCATTCATTATGGTTGGCTAAATTTGTTTGAATCGCTTAGGTTTGATGTTTAACGGTTGATTTATCACTTTTCGGGTGCTGATTTTGTGCTTGATTGTTTAGTTATTGTAAAGTTCATAATTTGTGATATTGTTCCATGAACCTTGCTGCCATTAGATGTATTTTAGGTTGCATGAGCCCTGAGTAGTTTGATTATTGCATGAATTTGTTTCGTGTGGTCGTTAATTGCTAGTTCAGTTAATACTGAGTGTGTTGAGTGATTGTGGTAGACGCGTGCCATTAGGGTTTATGTTTCTTGAATAATTTAGGTCAGTAGGATCATCCTCTTTGATTTGGACAAAAACCTTAGGGGTTAGCTTATCTCTCTGCTTTAGTTGATTTAGTTACCCGTTGCGAGACCACGTGCGGTTTTCTAGCTATCGACTAGGTTAGTTTATAAGTTGAGTTATTTTATCCTTATTATTGAATTACCCCTCTCTTCCTAGGTTTGTAATTAGCTCGATCCTTAGTGAGGATTGTGATTTTGATACGGACCAAGTAATTAATCATTAGGGTATGTAAATAAACAACCGTAAATTAAAAGCTAAATAGACGTTGTTAGGTTTTCTGGTAAAACTGACCATAGGGACCCAGTTGCCTTGATTACATCTACCTTAGTTCATCTTTAGAATCCGGTTTCAAACACTTGTTAGCACCTGATCCATCCTATACCCGTTAAGTCATCTTACTTAGGTGATTCGTTTTCTTATTATCGTTAGTTTCGTTAAGTTTCATCGTTAGTTAAGTTAAGTTAAGTTAGTTAAGTTTAGTTAGTTTAAATAATTAAAATAAATAAATATATTATTTAGGCAGGACTTATATTAGGGTTAATTATCTGAGCCGTTCTCACTTGTCTTTGTGTTCGACATCCGGACATCCATTAGACTGTGCTGCTACGCCACCGGTAGACTTGCCGTTTGTGTGAAGTTTAGTTAGGATTGTTTGTTTTTATAAATTTAAGACTTAGTGTTGAATTGTGAGAATTAGTTATTAATATTTATATATAGCTTTGCGCACATCAACCACACCAAATGAGTGCAACATGCTCCTCTATTTATAGGCAGTCTAGAGGATCAGGCACAACCCCTTGTAGATGGAGGCACGCCCCCATGTCAAGGTGTCCAACCGCATTTAATGTTCTGTTAGTTCGTACATAATGACTCACCACGGGGCGTGCTTCATGGGGCATGTCCCCGTGGTTTTGGTGCTTCCTTATATTTCTTTTGTCTTTTCTAAAAAGTGACCATGCCCCATGCTTACTGGAGCACGACCCTGTGTCCAATTGTCCAGTATTTTGTCTTTTCTTGCACAGGAAAGCATGGGGGTATGTTCCATGAAGCATGGCGCGTGTTTCAGTGTTTTCTAGGGTTTTCTTTGATTTTTCTTTGGCTTTTCGTTTGTTTCTTCATTTAAGGCTTGAGTTTACTTGAAAATACATTTTAACATGATAAGTAGCTATTTGAACTATATTATTTGATATAAATTGCAGTTATTAGAGAGTATTTGATGCTAAAAAGATGTATAATTTTATATACATCAGTGGTCCATGGTCACCTGTTTTGCGTCGGACCCTCAGCTCTGGACCGTGGGCCATGGTCAAGTTGCATCAAAATGGGTAGAACACACCGTACCATGGTGTGTTCTGCCACTGTAGGCCACGGTCTTGGACCGTGGTCCATGGTTAAACCTTTTTTTTAATTTAACAAACATTAGATAAAACAAATAATTACCTACAAAACAAAATTACACTATGTAACGATTCCGACGAAACCAGGTATACCCTAACCGGTAGACGTTAGTTACGTCATATGTAATGTCGGGTACATGAGTTACCATGGTAATTTTACGAGAATACATGGTTCATTGTATTGATTGTACGTGAATATATAATTCACCGTATTGAATATGCGATCAAACGATCGATAGTTATTGAAACCCGAATGAATCGAAGGTTCAATTATAGACGAGATATATGATATTTAGTGATGTTACGAAGTATTAAAGCTTCGGGATAAGTGGATTAAAGCACAGAAAAAGGATTTCGATTTAATAGTACGACGGTACGTTAAATGAAACCTTTAATACCAAACCGAGCAAGAGATGATCGATCAAGCCGAAAAAGATGCGCGATAATTAATGATATGATGTTTTAAGTTAATAAATGTCATGGTTTAAGTTTTTTAAATTTCTTAAATCGGTTTTATATAAATTTCATTTTTTAGCCGAAAAAACGACCGTTTTAGCCTCGTTTTAAGCCGAATTAAGCATTTAACCGAAAAACGAACTGAACCAGATTATCCAAAACATTATCCGGATTACGAGAATCCAAATATGTGGCTAATATTGGAGAGGTGGGTCCCACCCCACCCCCCACACTACTCCGATCGGAATGAGGGGGTTAACCCCATTCCATTCTTTCTTTTTTCACAAACACAAATCCAACAATCCTTCAAACCTCTCAACCTTTGAACTAAAACCCGAGATTCTAGCAAGAAAAACCGAGGTAAAATCGTGTTATTTACGTGTTCATATTCGTTTCTTGAGTTGGTTTGCAAGAAAATGAGGTTTCAATGATGAAAACCGATTCTTGCATGATCAAGTGATGTATACGGGTTATACAAAGGATCTTGGTCCAAGAAAGGAGTTAAACGAATCAAAAACGAATTTTTACGGTTAAATCTTTGTTTTCGGAATCATAACCGAAACCATGAAAGAAATGGCTTGATCGTGAGTGTAACTTGCTTGGTATTGTCGTATGTTGATTGTAGGCTCTGTATTTAGTGGTAGATAAGGCGGAAAGACGAGTTTGTGGCTCGTAGTGGCGGAAAACGAAAGGTATATTCGGTTATGTTCGGTTTTGGGAAATTTGGACAGATTGTTGATGCTTTAGAGTTAGGTCATGAAATTTTACAGAGGTGTTAAACACATGTAAATATGAGTTCTGTGAATTTTTGGTAATTTTTGGATAAAGGATGAATATTTGGTGAATTTAATGCTCGGTTTTGGCCAAAAATGATGAAAAATAGTTAAATATCATGAAAAATTCTGGAAAATTTCAGATAAGATTTTCATATCATGTATAAGTCACACACAAAATTCTAGGTCCGTTGGAGAAGTCTAAGTAGGCTTTTCGGTTAAACGAGTTCTAGGGATTTCTAGCTCGGTTTTGGTAAAAAGGGCATGTAAAAGAAGATTTTGGTTCTGGAAAAATTACAGGGGACTATGTGGATGGCAGGGGACATCCAGGAAAAGTTTGGGATTTTTCTAAGATCGTTTGGTATTTACGACATATTTAGTGTTTAAATGGTGTTTAAAAATAGATAAATAAATTTTTAATATAAGAATTAATTCTGGAAATATTTTTATAAAATTACCCACTGTCAAGAAGTGATTTGTGCAAAATTTCAAGATCCGAGATTAAACGGATAATTATTTGTGCTAATTATCAAACTTTTAAAGTTAAAACGCGTAAACCGGTGAAGTTCGCTTAAGCGAGCTGACTGGTGTATAAAAACCCTAAAAATGAACTATTTTCATATAATTGAGTTAAATAAGTAAAAAAGAATCATCCGAAAATAATTCGGATGATTTGAGTAATTTTAACCTATTTTAACAGTTTCCGGTTAGCCAAAGACGGAAACGGGTCCCGCGGCCAATCGGGACGTCTAAACCGAGCTATGATTTCACATCTTTAATTAAATTATCAGTCAACCACTATTTTCGGGTCGTGTGTGACCAAACTCATTTTTGAAACATAAAAACGGATAACCGTGCTAGGCACGCAAAACGAGAAAAACGACTAATAGTAGTTGTGACCATGGAACTCTAAACGACATCACAATCTGAGTCCGGAGAAGTGTTTCTGGGTTAACCTTGCCCCCAGAACGGGTACAGTGCTGGGTTAACAGTGTCCCCAGATGTACCAGTTGATACGGTTAAAAGATTATATAAACAATAAGTGTATAATAACGATCTTAGGGATCATATTACAGATTGGACGCGTTAATTGATAATGATTGTTGTTACCTGCTTGCATGTGCTAAGGTGAGTTTCACGAGCCCCTTTTTCTGAATTGTTTTCAAATATTTTCCCGGGGCGGAAAGCATGTTACTATTGAAATGTTTAAATACATACTGAACGCATGGATTTGCGTGTATTTATAAATATTTGATTGTACGGGAATCGTACGGAATGGGTACAGTACTGGTTTAACAGTGTCCCCAGATGTCTTTGGAAGTGTTTCCGGGTTAACATTGCCCCCGGAGTGAGTACAATATTGTGTTAACAGTGTCCCCAGGGGTCCCTAGAAGTGTTTCCGGGTTATCATTGCCCCCGGAGTGAGTACAGTACTGGGTTAACAGTGTCCCCAGGGGTCCCTAGAAGTGTTTCCGGGTTAACATTGCCCCCGGAGTGAGTACAGTACTGGGTTAACAGTGTCCCCAGGGGTTCCTAAAAGTGTTTCTGGGTTAACATTGTCCCCGGAGTGAGTACAGTACTGGGTTAACAGTGTCCCCAGATAATATTATATTATGATGTGGATTTATCATGGTTTACTCAAATTGTGAAACTCACCAACTATTCGTAGTTGACCCGATTTCTCACATGCTTTTCAGGTACAATTAAGATGAAGTGATTGCTTACGTGCTAAGTGCTTGATGTGTGTAAGATTTGCGTGCAGGATGTTAGGATACATTATAACAAATAGAATTGTGTATCGTATTGTATGATGCGTGTATCACCTAGACGGTAATGGAATACAAGATAATGTAATTTGAAGTATATTAATGCATTCAGTTTTCTTTATAAACAATGTGGTTGATATCAGAGGTGTCTGTCGCATCCCGTTTACGTTTCCGCTGCGGTTACGGGGTGTTACAGAACTTGGTATCAGAGCTATTGGTTATAAAAGAATTAGGATGTCTTTAAAAGATACCTAAAATATAACCAGTAGCTCAAGTATTATAGGATCTGAATATCAACTAATAATTTATAGTGACGAGGTCTGGATGAACTCGGATGGACAAGTGAGTTATTATGGTCCGGAACATAATAACAGATTTGTCCGCACGAGGGAGTTCAGGGGAAATCACGGGGAACATTAATAGGTAAAAAATGGCAACATATGTGTAAAGTATATAATATTATTTATACGTGCTAATGTGTATATATATAGATGTACATATCTTGTGGGTACATGAATTGAGAAATAGGACCAGGATAAGGAACCGGGGGATGAAATAATAAAAGTACTGAGGATGCTGAAAATTTCTAGAGCATCGGTTGATGATAAGTCTGACTTATCGGGCAATAGTTATGTTAGTACCGAGTTAGATCTCCCGTTTGACAGTAACCAGAAATATTTAGTAACCGTCACTCCCAACCAAAATTGATAAATCCCTTACCCTACCAATACCGGCACCGTATATCCTAATAACCTCTGTGTTCACCCGCACCGCCGACCCTCACGTACGGATGGACTTGTACCTGAACCCATTCTTATTCCATTAAGGTAAAGGAGTAAATAAATAAATAAATAAATAAATAAAATAAAATAAAATAAAATATATATATATATATGTATTGCTCACTCACAAACATATGAGACAGACCAACTTCAGATCGAGAATTACCGATTTTATCAAACCTAGAACGCCTGAGGACATTGACTGAGCAAGTGTAGAGTTTCCCATAATAGTAATTAATAATATTTGAAGGCAACCCATGTTGCGCAATTACCTTGAACCTTGCAACTCCCTATGTTATCCTTACATCCGTTAGATGTCTACACCCATGTATGCTCGAATAGAATGATTACCTATACACAAAGAAGTGTTGGAATCATTATAGCATAGTTGGTTGTTCGTTCGTAGGAGGTATACTGTGTATGCCGGATACACGAATAAACACGGATATTATAACTCCGTGGTATGTAATCGTTTGGTGCTCACGGTGAGCATGTATCGGTTATGCTGACGTGCAGAAGGATATTGAAATCAAGCATATTAAACATTGATCTTTGTAGAGAAAGATCTCTATGTCAGTTGGTGACAAGGGTTATGAAGCGTATTTAAAAGTTAACCGACGTCAGGTTGAGTCCATATGTTATTATACTTGTGGGACATATATACTAGATACTGGTAAGTGTAATATGTATGATAATATTTGGTGTGTATGTGTACCTGCTGTTATGATTGAACTGGTAACGAGTTATACGGTGAGATTAGTATTGATTACTGTGTACGGGATGAGTACGGCAGAATGACATAAAAAGAGTAACTCCAATGATGGAGATTGATATGATTCGGTTGATTGCTCAAAGATAGCAGATGATGATACCGAATGTAGTATCACAGATCACTGCTAGTGTTGATGCAAATGTGATCGCAGAATTATAGATCGAGCAATCACATGATTATGAATATTTCAATTCTTAGTGGTATAACTAAGAGTGATAATGTCCCACCGAATGCTATTATGACTACAAGTATTAGTTATAAACTAAACATGAATTGTAGTCGTAATGAATTAGATCCGGTATGCAGGATATGTTTACCGGTTGTGTTAAGGGGATTATTAATAGTTTACTGATGGTAAAGGGAGGAATAGATTAGCGAATGGATAGAAAAGATCGAAATGGTTAAGGATATTGGTAAGAGTCTAGAACATTGTGTGGTGAAGTATGCTACAGATATGTTGGTAGATTATGTTGTATCGTGATGGAACACGATGGTACAAAATAATAGTTAGAAAATTTTTGCTCAGATGATGTGGTCGGAATTTAAAATTCTTGTGCTAGGGCACTTTTATTCGAGTAATTAAGTTCAGAGGTTGGAAACTGAACTATGGAAGATAGAAATGTTGTATGCTGATCACTTAGAAAACGCTAATCGTTTGAAGGAATTGTCATGTCTGGTAACATGGCTAATTACTCCTGAAACTAAGCGAAGTGAGCGCAATATTGGGGACTAACTCCATCGATAAGGAGTATAGTCAATCCTGTAAAACATATAACCTTTGGAAGGGTTGTGTCACCAGTCAGCATTGATATATTTGACTCTATGGGAAGCGGACTGGAAGGACGTTAGGAGAGACGTCGAGTATTAAAGAAGAGAAATGATAAAGGTATAGTGCAAGATAGACTTGTGAATAAGTAGGCATGTCCTACAACCCAGAATTATACTAAGACTAGTTCTGGTTTGAAAACATGAACCGCATGAAGGGTCCTTCCCTAAATGTGGAAAATATGGTTATCGGTAGGAAGAAGAATGTCGAGTGATAGTAGGCCACAGGTGTGGTAAAGATGGGCGTAATGCCCCAATTGTAGAACCAATTGAAGCCATGTGAACCGGCAACCCCAACCCATTCATGTACAACCCCTCCGAACCCAACAACTTCAATAACAATCCATCCAAAGAAACCAAATTATGCCAAACAGTTGTACTTGCTATGAATGTGGCAGTACAGAACGTTTCAAAAGAAATTGCCCAAAGTTGAACCAATGTGTCGTTGGAAGACGAACCTCATGACAAGCATCAACCTCTGATCAAGCAAGGAGCCGTGCTTTTGTGAGTAATTTGAATAAAGCACGTCATGATCCAAAGGTGGTGTTAAGTATGTGGTAGTTTTAAATCAATGGACTTCAGTGATAATTTTTACGGTCGTCGATAGAAGTTAGTTCCCGTTAACCTCCTATCATTTGGAAAGATACCGATTTAGTGAAACTATAGAACCCTATACTATAGAATCGCTAACGTAAAGCAAAGAAGTTTTGACGTAATAGTTAGCATGGATTGGCTAACTCAACATGAAGCAGAAATCAAATATGAAAAGAAGATGATTAGAAGCTCTCTTTCGGACGATGAAGCGATTAAATACAGAGAAAAGTGTACGGTATTATGTTGCCACTCTAATCTCATCTTGAGATGTTATAATATTTACGACAAGAAGACATGGTGTATTTAACAAACGTGATTGCCAAAGTATTTAAAAAAAACATATAGAAGATATCCCGGTGGTACGCAAATTTCCACAAGTTTTCCCAGAAGAACTTCCTGGATTACGCCAACCCGACAGGTCGAATTCAGAATCGATTTAATGTCTCAAGCTGGCCCTGTTGCTAAAGCACCCTACCGACTTGCACCGTCCGAGATGCAAGAATTATCCAATCAGTTACAAGAATTGTTGGATAAGATTTTATACGACCTAGTTAGTCACCATGGGGTGCACCAGTTTTAATTGGGAAATGAAGGACGGAAGTGTTAGGATATGTGTTGATTAGGGAGAATTGAATAAAGTGACGATCAAGAATAGGTATTCACTTCTTCGAAGTAAATGATCTGTTTAACCAACTGCAAAGGGCGATTTATCTTTAGAAAATTGATCTTATATATAGTTATCACCAAATGAAAAATCCAAGAGGAGGACGTTGCAGAAACAGCGTTGCGGACTCGCTACGGCCATTATGAATTCTTATTCATGCCGTTCGGGTTAACAAATGCGCAGGCAGTATTCATGGAACTCATGAATCGAGTCTGTAAACCTTACTTTGACAAATTTGTCATAGCATTCATTGATGATATTTTGATATATTCGCAACGTAAAGAAGAGCACGAACGACGATTAAGGAAAATTGTGGAAGTGTTAAAGCAAGAAGAGCTATACGCGAAGTTTTCAAAATGTGATTTTGAATAAAGAAGGCATAATCCCTTGGTCATGTTGTAAAGCAACAAAGATTTCACAAAGATCCAAATAAGATAGAAACCATTAAAATTGTGCCAAGCGCCGATTTTAAGTCTCCCCGATTGAGACGATGGTTTTGTCGCGTATTGTGACGCATCGCGTAAAGGGTTAGGATGCGTGTTGACGCAGTATATTAAGGTTATAGCCTATGCTTCCCGACGGTTAAAAGTACACGAGTAAAATTACACTACCCACGACGTAGAACTGGGAGCGGTTATCTACGCACTTAAAATGTGGAGACATTGTCTCTACGATACGAAGTGCACCATCTTCACCAATCATAAAAGTTTGCAGCACATATTTGATCAGAAGGAACTGAATATGAGGCAACGAAGATGGGTTGAGTTGTTAAGCGATTATGACTGTGACATCCGTTATCACCCTGGCAAGGCTAACGTCGTAGCCGATGCCTTGAGTAAGAAAGATCGGGTTAAGCCATTGTGAGTGCGAGTGCTGGGGATGATAGTCCAGTCGAACCTTCGAACCTGATTCGAATCGCTCAACGTGAGGCGTTGAAAGAGGAACAATTGGAAAAGAAGGAATCTTACGGCAATGAGGAGAATTTCGAACAGCGCGTGGACTAAATTCTCTACTTCAAAAATCGGGTTTGGATCCCGACCCTCCATGACCTTCGTGAATTTATCATTGACGAAGCGCATAGATCGAAATAATCCATACATCCGGGATCGGATTTGACTATTGATGATACGGATATCTGAAAGGATTTTTATTAATGGTCGAGTTTGGAGAAAGATATGGTTACGTGTGTTGGTGAATAATGAGTTATGCAAGAGATAAGGTTGCACACCGAAAACCCTAGGGAACGCCACAACGACAGAAAATTCGCCAATGATAGTGGGAATAAATTACAATGAATTCTTGCCCAAATTCCTGATGGTGAAATGGTATCTCGTCGTGGAGTGCCATTTTCAATTATCTCAGATCAAAATAGTCATCCTACTTCCATTATTGGAAGGCGGGGAAGGAAGCATCGAGAGCTTGAAGCTTTTTATGGGTGAAGTAATTATCACCAAGTTGTTAAATTGAAAATGGGCGTCAATTAAGCCATAAGATTTGAATTGATTCGAGAAACAACCAATCGGATTTATAATACTTAAGACAAGTTGAAAGCAGCGCGTGATTGGCAAAGGGTTTATGCCAACGTTCAAAGGAAACCATTGTCCCTGAATAGAGGTGACAAGGCATTTTAAGGCATCACCTTAGAGAGAGGTGATATGAGGTTTGGCAAAACCGAAAATAGCTTCTTAATAAATTGGACCCCATGAGAACTATCTCCATGGTTGGTCATTTAGTTTATCGATTAAAGTACTCTAGGGGTTAAGTACTATACAGGATATTTGCCATGTATACGGATTGAAAAGTGCCTAAGCGATGAGGCAACGAAAGTACTAGTAATAGAGGTACTCATAGAAGACATGCTTGATATCATAACTAATTCCGTAGAGATAGTAGACGGGAAAACTAAACAGTTTGGACATACCAAGCTTTATTAATTAAGATTAAGTGGAATTCACAGCGAGGACCAGATTATACTTGGTAACGCGAGGGTGAATTCTGAAGGAAAAACCCCCCACCTTTCTCTCGAAAGGAGATAGAGGGCGTGTAAAATTTCGAGAACGAAATTTCTTAACGGGGGGAGAATGTAACGATTCCGACGAAACCAGGTATACCCTAACCGGTAGACGTTAGTTACGTCATATGTAATGTCGGGTACATGAGTTACCATGGTAATTATACGAGAATACATGGTTCATTGTATTGATTGTACGTGAATATATAATTCACCGTATTGAATATGCGATCAAACGATCGATAGTTATTGAAACCCGAATGAATCGAAGGTTCAATTATAGACGAGATATATGATATTTAGTGATGTTACGAAGTATTAAATCTTCGGGATAAGTGGATTAAAGCACAGAAAAAGGATTTCGATTTAATAGTACGTCGGTACGTTAAACGAAATCTTTAATACCAAACCGAGCAAGAGATGATCGATCAAGCCGAAAAAGATGCGCGATAATTAATGATATGATGTTTTAAGTTAATAAATGTCATGGTTTAATTTTTTTAAAGTTCTTAAATCGGTTTTATATAAATTTCATTTTTTAGCCGAAAAACGACCGTTTTAGCCTCGTTTTAAGCCGAATTAAACATTTAACCGAAAAACGAACTGAACCAGATTATCCAAAACATTATCCGGATTACGAGAATCCAAATATGTGGCTAATATTGGAGAGGTGGGTCCCACCCCACCCCCCACACTACTCCGATCGGAATGAGGGGGTTAACGCCATTCCATTCTTTCTTTTTTCACAAACACAAATCCAACAATCCTTCAAACCTCTCAACCTTTGAACTAAAACCCGAGATTCTAGCAAGAAAACTGAGGTAAAATCGTGTTATTTACGTGTTCATATTCGTTTCTTGAGTTGGTTTGCAAGAAAATGAGGTTTCAATGATGAAAACCGATTCTTGCATGATCAAGTGATGTATACGGGTTATACAAAGGATCTTGGTCCAAGAAAGGAGTTAAACGAATCAAAAACGAATTTTTACGGTTAAATCTTTGTTTTCGGAATCATAACCGAAACCATGAAAGAAATGGCTTGATCGTGAGTGTAACTTGCTTGGTATTGTCGTATGTTGATTGTAGGCTCTGTATTTAGTGGTAGATAAGGCGGAAAGACGAGTTTGTGGCTCGTAGTGGCGGAAAACGAAAGGTATATTCGGTTATGTTCGGTTTTGGGAAATTTGGACAGATTGTTGATGCTTTAGAGTTAGGTCATGAAATTTTACAGGTGTTAAACACATGAAAATATGAGTTCTGTGAATTTTTGGTAATTTTTGGATAAAGGATGAATATTTGGTGAATTTAATGCTCGGTTTTGGCCAAAAATGATGAAAAATAGTTAAATATCATGAAAAATTCTGGAAAATTGCAGATAAGCTTTTCATATCATGTATAAGTCACACACAAAATTCGAGGTCCGTTGGAGAAGTCTAAGTAGGCTTTTCGGTTAAACGAGTTCTAGGGATTTCTAGCTCGGTTTTGGTAAAAAGGGCATGTAAAAGAAGATTTTGGTTCTGGAAAAATTACAGGGGACTATGTGGATGGCAGGGGACATCCAGGAAAAGTTTGGGATTTTTCTAAGATCGTTTGGTATTTACGACATATTTAGTGTTTAAATGGTGTTTAAAAATAGATAAATAAATTTTTAATATAAGAATTAATTCTGGAAATATTTTTATAAAATTCCCCACTGTCAAGAAGTGATTTGTGCAAAATTTAAAGATCCTAGATTAAACGGATAATTATTTGTGCTAATTATCAAACTTTTAAAGTTAAAACGCGTAAACCGGTGAAGTTCGCTTAAGCGAGCTGACTGGTGTATAAAAACCCTAAAAATGAACTATTTTTATATAATTGAGTTAAACAAGTAAAAATGAATCATCCGAAAATAATTCGGATGATTTGAGTAATTTTAACCTATTTTAACAGTTTCCGGTACGCCAAAGACGGAAACGGGTCCCGCGGCCAATCGGGACGTCTAAACCGAGCTATGATTTCACATCTTTAATTAAATTATCAGTCAACCACTATTTTCGGGTCGTGTGTGACCAAACTCATTTTTGAAACATAAAAACGGATAACCGTGCTAGGCACGCAAAACGAGAAAAACGACTAATAGTAGTTGTGACCATGGAACTCTAAACGACATCACAATCTGAGTCCGGAGAAGTGTTTCTGGGTTAACCTTGCCCCCAGAACGGGTACAGTGCTGGGTTAACAGTGTCCCCAGATGTACCAGTTGATACGGTTAAAAGATTATATAAACAATAAGTGTATAATAACGATCTTAGGGATCATATTACAGATTGGACGCGTTAATTGATAATGATTGTTGTTACCTGCTTGCATGTGCTAAGGTGAGTTTCACGAGCCCCTTTTTCTGAATTGTTTTCAAATATTTTCCCGGGGCGGAAAGCATGTTACTATTGAAATGTTTAAATACATACTGAACGCATGGATTTGCGTGTATTTATAAATATTTGATTGTACGGGAATCGTACGGAATGGGTACAGTACTGGGTTAACAGTGTCCCCAGATGTCTTAGGAATTGTTTCCGGGTTAACATTGCCCCCGGAGTGAGTACAGTACTGGGTTAACAGTGTCCTCAGGGGTCCCTAGAAGTGTTTCCGGGTTAACATTGCCCCCGGAGTGAGTACAGTACTGGGTTAACAGTGTCCCCAGGGGTCCCTAGAAGTGTTTCCGGGTTAACATTGCCCCCGGAGTGAGTACAGTACTGGGTTAACAGTATCCCCAGGGGTTCCTAAAAGTGTTTCTGGGTTAACATTGTCCCCGGAGTGAGTACAATACTGGGTTAACTGTGTCCCCAGATAATATTATATTATGATATGGATTTATCATGGTTTACTCAAATTGTGAAACTCACCAACTATTCGTAGTTGACCCGATTTCTCACATGCTTTTCAGGTACAATTAAGATGAAGTGATTGCTTACATGCTAAGTGCTTGATGTGTGTAAGATTTGCGTGCAGGATGTTAGGATACATTATAACAAATAGAATTGTGTATCGTATTGTATGATGCGTGTATCACCTAGACGGTAATGGAATACAATATAATGTAATTTGAAGTATATTAATGCATTCAGTTTTCTTTATAAACAATGTGGTTGATATCAGAGGTGTCTGTCGCATCCCGTTTACGTTTACGCTGCGGTTACGGGGTGTTACACACTACCCCCCCAAGAAAATACCGAGTTGTCCCTAACACGCCTCATAAGAAATTCCCCACACTTGAGTCGGACATACTCAAAAATGAGAAAGGTAATTTTTTTAAAAACCAAATTGGAAAAAACTAAACTAAACTATACAACAAACCTGACCTTTATGAAGTGGGACCATCCGGTGAGCTTAGAATGAAACTCACCTTGTCATCTTCAATCATATTAATGTCTTTCCTTTGTAAGTATGATTTTAGGAGATGTCCATTGACAACTTGTTTAACTTGATTTTGCATGTCTTCAATCTCAACATCACCGACACCCTACTCTTGTGATGACATAAGTACTCATACACTTGCTTTTGAGCTTCTTGGGAAACAATTTGAGTCTTCAGTTGTAAAGCCACACCTTTTTTCAACTTCAAATGTTCTCTTACTTATCTTAGCATCATGCACCATTTTTAATTTTTCTTTGTAAGCCGATGCACATTGATTTGCGAAAATATATATAAATAGTAAACACGAATCACAACTAAGCTTTAAAAAAAACAAACAATCTATCCTAGTTCACACAAACGACAAGTTTACCGGTCGCGTATAGCAAAGATGAGGAAAGTCCGGATATCGAACTCGAAGACACGTGAGAACGGCTCAGATTATAAACCCTAATCCAAATCCTGTCTAAATAATATATTTATTTATATTAATTATTAAACTAACTAAACTTAACTAATTTAATTTAACTAACGATGAAACTTAACGACACTAACGGAACTCTTAACGAATATGGAGAAACGACTACCTAGGCAAGAATCCTATAGACAGTTCAACGGCTAATGGAATTAACTAATCGCACGTCACCGGGATCTTAAAATAATCAACTAAGGCTCATTAAAGTTCGCTAGATCACCTCTCGGTCTCACCTACTAACCCTCACAAATCTAGGACGATTGAATAAATGCACTAGGATAAAAGATTACTAAGGTACCCTAATGACACATCTCCTCTCGGACTCAATGACACAAAACCCGCTTATAATTGGTACTAGCAATTCCAGGGATAAAGGGGTAACAAAATCTAATATGATCTAATAAGACACTTATTTGCACGCAGAATTAAAACGGACAAGACCAAAACTCGCTCTCGCACAATTTTAACCTAACCGAATAAAGATGCGAGACAAACCGACTCCCTATTACCTCTCGGTCGCAAGGAAGGTGAACCTATTGAATTTTAATAATTAATCACACTCAAGATTCCTATGGTCGCGCTAACCACAAACAAATCAAAAACACCAAGTCTATGACCTAACCGAATAACCCTAACAAGACAATACAAAATCAATCAATCAAGGCAATAAGGAGAATCACATGCAAAAATCATATAAAAACAATAACTAACACATCAAAGATCAAAAATAGATAAAGCTTTTCAAAAGTAACACGTCGTGCAATTTATAAAAACCAAATAAACCGTCAAACAAAATCAATATTCGTTAAAGCCTAGGTAGTAAGAGGGTCTAGCCAAAAATCATGTTCAATAACAAAACAAAAAAAATGGGTTCAAACTCCGAATTCATAATGAAAACAATAAATTCAAACCAAATTAATATGATCTTGGATGAATAGGCGTTGAACCCAAACGATCTAGACTCGAACCAACATGTTTGCTTTCTCTTCTCTCTCTACTCACGGCTGCCCCTAGTCTTGCGTCTGTTGTCCCTCTTGTGGCTTCTCTCTCATAATAATAATTATCATTCTCCCTTTCGTCCCTTCTAAACCATGTTGTCCGATCGGACCAGGTTGTTGGTTTGAATTTTTTTTATATTCTAATTGTTGTTGTAACTTTGGTGCTCCACACATCTGCCGACCACTTGCTCTCCAACCTTAGTGGAACAATATTATTATGTTGCACAAAAAGCTGCCGCCCACAAGGATTGACCAAAACCAAGGTTTTTAATCTTGTTATTTCTTTCTTGTTCCGATCGCAAAAACAAGTGGCCAGCTAGGGTTTTTTATTTTTTAGTTATCTTAATATAATAACATGTAACGCTTGGATCTTGTGGGCTTGGGTCGGGCCTTGAGTTATAGTCTTCAAACATGATCATAAAGGCCTCCAATGTCTTCAAAAACCCGAACCTTTTTTCTTTTGTAAAACTCATAACCTACAACAAGTATTAAGCTTTGTAAGATCATGCAAAAAGAAGCCAAACTATTATTTATTATACGACTAAGCATTTAAAATATGATAAAAAAGGTTCGGAAAATAAGTGTGTTTTACAACACATCACACATTCATACGCTTCATCCCGGATTTCCTCTAACTCGCTCAACTTCAATTTCCTCAACTCACCGGTTTCATTATAATCCATATTCACATTCTTGATTGCCCAAAAATGCCCAGTGAGCCAACTCCATTGGAAAATGACAACCCTTTCGACACACCAACCGATAAGGAGTGGTACCAATCGGTGTCTTGTAGACGGTGCGATATTCCCACAATGCATCATCCAACTTAACCGACCAATCTTTCCTATCGACCCGAACCGTCTTCATTAAAATTTCCTTAATTTGTCTATTGAAAACTTCAACTTGGCCACTCGTTTGAAGATGGTAAGGCGTTGCAATAAGGTGATTAACACCTAAACATTTTAACAACTTTCCAAACGTGAAGTTCTTGAAGTGCAAACTTACACACCACAGAGTGATCATTAGTTCTTGTTGCAACCGCCTCAACCCACTTTGACACATAGTCAACTGCAACAAGAATGTATAAGCACCCATATGAGTTCGCAGCGGGCCCATGAAGTCTATGCCCCAAACATCAAAAATGTCAACCACCAAGATGGGTTGTAAAGCCATTTCATTTCTTTTTGATATTCCCCCATTCTTTGACAATTTAAGCAATGTCAAGCATATTCATTACCATCTTTAAAAAGTATTGGCCAATAAAACCCGCATGTAAGTAGTTTATACCCCGTTTTAGAGCTACTAAAATGGGCCCCACATGCCAATAAGTGAGCATGTTTCAAAATCTCTAGCACTTCATTCTCGGGTACACGTCTTCTAAGACCTTGATCCGCTCCAACCTTGAAAAGGTCCTGTTCATCCCAAATGTATTGCTTGACTTGGGCCATGAGTTCTTGTCTCTATTTCTTTGATCAATGTTTTGGTATTGAACCTGTGGCTAAAAATTTAACATAATGAGCAAACCAGGGTGCAGTTGAAACGACAAGCAACTGTTCATCCGGAATTTCTCATTTATCTCCATCGGATCATCAGCACCTTCAAGTGGAATCCGAGACAAGTGATCAGCTACTAAATTTTCACAACCTTTCTTGTCACAAATTTTAAGATCAAACTCTTGTAACAACAACACCCATCGAATCAAGCGCGGTTTTGCAGCTTTCTTTTCCATCAAATATCAGACCGCTGAATACACCCCAACTTTACTTCCCAAAATATACAAATGAAACTTTTCTAAGGCATACGCCACCACAAGCAACTCTTTTTTGGTAGTGGTGTAATTCAGTTGTTCCTCGGATAAAGTTTTGCTCGCATAATAAATCACCACCAGCTTTTTATCCACTTTTTAACCTAAGCCCGCTCCAACCGTGCTATCACTAGCATCACACATAATTTCGAAAGGATTTGACCAATCCGATGATTGCAAAATGGGTGCTTGCACTAACTGTTCCTTCTAACTGTCAAAAGCTTGCAATCATTCATTAGTAAACTCAAAGGGGACATCCTTAAATAAGAGATTACATAAAGGTTTTGAAAATGCACAAAACCTTTAATGAATCTCCTATAGAATCCGGCATGTCCCAAAAAATGATCTCATCCCTTTGACAATTTTCCGGGGGGGGGGGGGGGAGGGGCAAGGATGAAATTACTTTAATTTTGCTTGATCAACTTCCATGGACACACCAATTTGAGAGCTTGCCAACAGAGATTAACTCGGACACAAGGCCATCTTTGGAGTGTCTGCCAAAGGTTGAATTGAAGGAACTTACGAGTAAAAATGAAACCCTTGATGTCTCCTTTGCATGTCTTGTTGCATCATCTAGAGCATATCTGTCACTTCATTCCCACTTGATGAACTTTGACCCGAAAACCCACTTTGACCACTAATCGCTTGCTGAAATTGATCTTGAATCCCTTATTGTTCCCGCCATGAAAATTTCCTTGATTGTTGTATTGTTGGCGAGGAACATAATATCCTTGATTCCCTTGGATATTCAGATTGGATTGAGTAGCCGTATTCCTATAGTGAAAGTTTGGATGATTTCTCAACCCGATATGGTATGTGTTTGAGTTCATGTTATAGATTTGACCACCTCCTCAATGACCTTGAAGTGCTTTCACCTCCTCCACTTGTACTGGTCCCTCCGTACACACATCCGATGCATGAGCCAATTCATTGCAATTCGTACAAACAACAATTACTTGATTAGTGGTTTGTACTCCTCCATCTTCCACGGCATGCACTTGCGGTCTTCAAATTGTCGGCCTTGCTCTTCTTGCGATTTGAGCCTTTCTTTTTTATGTGACCAACATTTGCTCCAAAAATTCCCAATCATCTTTCTCACAATTAGTACCAAATGCGACATCAAATCCCGCTCATCTTCCATATTCAACCCCTCATGAAAAGCATTCCACAATTCCCAAAGAGAAATACCATGGTGAGGACAACTCTTGATCATCATATTAAACCGTTCAAATGTTTCATTAAACATCTCACCCGATTGTTGTTGGAAAGTTCTCAAACTTCTTCTTGCATCATTAGTCTTTTGAGCCGTGTATAACTCTTTCAGGAATGTTTGTTGCATCTCGGCCCAAGTATAAATTGATGCGGAAGGCAATGTGTAAAACCATCTTTTCGCCTTATCTTCCAAAGAAAATTAAGATTGGACCAACATAACCTTATCCGATGAAAAACCTTGACCCCCAATTGTGTTGCAAATGGAGTCATATGCCTCCAAATGAAAATAAGGTTCTTCCGTTTCTAGACACACATACTTTGGTAGACTTTGGAGCGCATTGGTTCTAACCTCAAATGTTATTCCTTGTTGATTTTGAAGAATAACCAGCGAAGATGGGTTATTAGAGATGACCGGTCTAAAGTGAGCTTCAATTCCCCTTACCATCTCTCTTGCATGCCTTCTTGGTACCCCCAATGGTACTCTTTGTTGACCCATTTGCCTATACATGGGCCTTAAAGGTGCATATTGTTGAAATTGTGGTTGGGGAATTTGTTGTTAAAATTGTTGCTCTTGTTGCCCTTGTAGAGAAACTTGTTGTTGTGCAACCGGTGGTGGTTGAACTTGTTGTTGAACAACCAGTGGTGGTTGTCTATTAAATTCTTGAATCGGTTCCGTCTGTTGCCTTTGAGCATAGGAAAAGTTTCCTTGATTCACCCTTTGATTTCTATCACCTCCCATGTAATAACCTTCCACTTAATAACTCTCAAACTCCTCTTCAAACCCATCACCATTACCCTCACCTTGTGTTTTTGTGGATTGCATAAAAGGCGGTGGTTGATATTGGAAACATGATTGTGGTTGTTGAAAGTGGTATGCACTATATGTGGTTCTTGTTGGTATGGAGGTGGTTGGTATTGTTGGGTTGATGATTGATTGAAATTAGGAAATAATTGGGAAATGGGTGGTAATGTTGATGAAGATGGGTATCAATATTGACCGATGGTGGGCACAGTTGTGTAAGTTGATTCCAATTCACTTGATGAAGTAGGTATGGTAGTGGAATTTGGTGGAGGTGTAATTGGTGTAGGTATGTCTAGTAATATCTGACCCGAAGTGGGAGTCGGTGATTCCGTTGTGCTGTTCGATGAAGTTGGAGAACCAAGAAGTTTTTCTCCCTAAGTAAAGGTAGGTTTCTTTTCAACGTTCGTTCAATCTCAGGATCAAAAACTAGTGGTGATGACTAGTTAGAGCCTCTAGTATGCATACACCTGTAAATACCTGCAAACTAACACAACCAGCGTAAACCCGAAATAACAAGCAAAAACTACAAAAGTTAACACACGCTGCGTACTACGCCCAGGCAACGACGCCAAAATTTGATGTGAGGTCGAAGAATCACTTAAATATAAACCAAATACAACTAAATAGATAGCAGTAAGTGGGTGTCGAACACAGAGAGTTTGTGGAATGCGTGTTTACTAGTAGGTTTAACAGACAATCAAATTAAACTAAATTGCATAAAAAGTAAATTCAGATTTT
Source organism: Bidens hawaiensis (assembly GCF_021521415.1). Lineage (NCBI taxonomy): Eukaryota > Viridiplantae > Streptophyta > Magnoliopsida > Asterales > Asteraceae > Bidens > Bidens hawaiensis. The sequence goes on from NW_027492772.1 coordinate 71,570, forward strand.
GATTGATTGGATTTGATTAACTAAAAAGAAATAAAATAACTTGCAAAAAATGATTAAGATTAATAAACCGATTAAGAGAAAGCGATCGTCCTAGATTTCAGGTTAAAATCAACACTAATTTTCATGCTTACTAGAATGAACCACATAGACAAAGTTCATTTTGATTACTTGTTTGTGGGAAAAGGGAACTAAGTACTTGGATTATTATAATGCAAGGCTGTTACCCAATAATCGATTAACTAATATTCAACCCTATTTCCTCCCATGATATCTCGATTGCCAATGGCACATATAACATATGGTTTAGATTATGATTAAACACAAGCAACAATGTACAAACAACTATTCAAACACCATAAAAACTAAACAACATTGCAAAGTTATTATTCTAGAAATCAAATCATAACATAGTGTATCAATTAAACCTTATATCCAAGATGATCACCAATGGAATTTACCACACATGGTTTTGTGAATCATCATCACTTCAATTGTATTGATCATATGAATCAAAGACAGAAACAAATGATTGCAATCACCCAAGATAAAGTTTTGCACCCCAAAAACCTCCCAAAAGTCATTCCAAGTGAAAAGTATATGAAAAGACATCCAAAAACGGCATAAAAATAAGACCAAAATCAGCTGTTACGCCTCGGACCGTGTACCACGGTCCAGACCGTGGGCCACGGTGACCAGGGGAGCACAGTAAGGTTAGTTATGTCTGATAGCTTCCAGCTTGACTGTGGGCTACGGTGGTCTTCACTTTCAACTTCTTTCTTTTTGTCCATCTTAGTTCCTTGAGCTTTCCTAACCCATCCAATGACTTCCAAACGTCCGTGTTAGCTCCCAAAATCTTCTTTTAACCTGCAAATAAGTCGTGTGGCCATAGTTATCTATTTCTAACAACATAACAGTTAATAAATAGATGTTTAACACATTTACACTTAATTACGGGTCATACTCCGATGCACCTGTCAGTACCCCTCCATCGTCTACGGCATGTACTTTCGGGCTTACAATTGTCGGCCTTTCTCTTCTTGCGGATTGAGCATTTCTTTTTATGTGACTGACATTTGCTCCAAAAACGCCCGATAGTTTTGCTCATAATTTGTACCAAATGTACTATTTGCGATGGACATTAAGTCCCGTGCATCCTCCGAATTCAACCCCTCATGAAAAGCATTCAATAACTTCCAAAGAGTAGTACCATGATGAGGACAATTCTTGATCATCATGTTAAACCGTTCGAATGCTTCATGAAACATCACACCTGATTGTTGAAAACTTCTCAAACTCCTTCTTGCATCAATGATCTTTTGAGCTATGAAAAACTCTTCCAAGAACCTTTGTTGCATATCGGCCCAAGTATAAATCGACGCGGAAGGAAATTTATAGAACCATCTTTTTGCCTTATCTTCCAAGGAAAATTGAAAAAGGACCAACTTGACATCATTCGATGAGAAACCTTGACCTCCAATCATGTTGAAAATGGAGTCATACACCTATAAATGAAAGTAAGGTTTTTCCGTTGCCAAATCTTTATACTTCGGAGTGAATTGGTTCTAGCCTCAAATGTTCTTCATTGTTGATTTAAATGAGGAATAACCATCGTGAAGGAGTTAGTGATGATCGGTCTAGAATGAGCTTCAAATCCCCTTACCACTTCTCTATTATGTCTTCTTGGAACCCCCAATGGTACTTTTGGTTGATCCATTTGCCTTCGCACGGGACGTGGAGGTACAAATTGTTGAAGTGGTGGTGGAGGCATTTTTTGTTGAATTTATTTCCCTTGTTGTGGAACTTGTTGTTGAATAACCAGTGGTTGTTGTCCAAATATTCTTGTATCAGTTCCGGTTGTTGCCTTTGAGCATATGCAAAATTCACTTGATTTCTATCACCCCCCGTGTAATAACATTCCTTTTCATAACCCTCTAACTCATATTCGAACCCATCACTATAACTATCACCTTGTGTTCTCAAGGATTGCATAAAGTCAGTTGTTGATGTTGGAACCTTGCTTGTGGTGGTTGTTGAAATATAAGGGTGGTAAACTATAGGTGGTTCATGTTGGTATGTAGGTGATTGGTTTTGTTGGGATGATGGTTGACCTAAAGTAGGGAAAAAAGTGTCAATGTTGATGAAGTTTTGGTAAGTATATTGAGTTCTTGTGGGTACAGTTGTGTTGGTTGGTTTCACTTCACTAGAAGAAATAGGAATGGTAATAGAAATTGGTGGAGGTGTGGTTGGCACTGTTTGACCCGTAGTGGGAGTTGGTGAATCCATTGTATTGTTCGATGTAGTAGGAGAATCAATGACTTTGTTCTCCCAAAGTAAGACTCGATTTCTTCTAAGCGTTCGTTCGATTTCGGGATAAAAAACTAGTGACGATGACCTGCGATAGTTTCTAGTATGCATACACCTGTAAGTAACTGCACACAAACACAACCAATGTAAACCCGTAAATAACAAACAAAAACTACATAAGTTAACATACGTTGCGCACTACTCCCCGACAAGGCACCGAAATTTGATGTGAGGTCATAGACCCACTCAAAAATAAACCAATTATACTAAATATATAGTGGTAAGTGGGTATCGAACATAGAGAGTTTGTGAAAAATGTGTTACCAAGTAGCTTTACAAATTAACTATATTCAATCTAAATATAGAAACTAATCGCAATGTTTTGGTGGTTTGAGTTGATTAACTAAAATTAAATAACAACAATTAACAAAGTATTTAAATCAGAGATTAGAGTATATGTTCTCCCTTGGTTTTAGGTTTCTATAAATGTTAAGGCTAACATTTAATTTGAAATGAACTGCATAGATATAGTTCGTGATTATGCGATTGACTGTTTCAAAAGGGGACTAAGTACTCGGATTAACAAAACACAAGGTGGTCATCCTATAATCAATTAATATATCCAACCCTGAATCCCTCCCGATGAATCTCGATTACCTATGGCACCAAGAACTGACTAAAAAACGAAATGTAACAACTTTAACAATTTATAAATCAACACATAAACACCATAGCAATGCAATCATAAAGATTAAACTACTATATCAGAAATAACATAAACATTCACCTAATTATTCAAATAGAAATCTTACAATCCAAGGGAAAACATAAGAGAACTTAGCCATGCATAACTTGGTTTGTCATCACTTCGAGTGTTCATATGAATCAACAATGATTACCCAATGATTGAATAACCCAATATAATGTTTTGGCACCCAATTTTCGCCGTCAAGCCGTCTCCAATCGAAATAAATGAAATGATACCTAAAATTCGTTCAAAAAACAATACTTAAATGGCAGTTACGAATTCTGTGTCAGGGTCCACCGTAAGCTATGGTAGCCATGTCAGGGTCCACCTTAAGCTATGGTGGCTACCATAGCTTACGGTGGAACACAAGTTCCCTACGGTGGGTTTTAACTGCCATACGGTGCAATATTTTTCTTTAGAGGCCACTGTAGCTTACGGTGGCTACCGTAAGCTACGGTGGAGCTCTTTTTAACTTCTTTATTTCCTTTTTAAATATGCATATTTTATCATTTATCATCCATTGATCAGCAAGCTTCACTCCAATGCATAAATCCTGCTTGTTTTAAGCCTTTTGTACCTGCAATAACAACTCACCATAGTCATACAATTCCAAACAATAAACCGGCTAAGTGTATGATTTTATTGTGGTTTTGAGTACTTAAGGTTTGTCCAACGAACCACCCGTCATTAGTATATAGGAAAAAATCACTTAATAAACATGTCTTGGGCTGTACACGAATCAAACTTTCAGCGAACAGTTCGCAAAGCATACACTGGGAGGTTCGTTTGTTTCACAAATGAATGCACATGAACAATAAACGTCATTTTATTAGTTAGAAAAACAAACACACATGAATAGAGCCCCCGTTCGTTCAATTGTGTTCGCGAACGTTCGGTTGCATGTTCAGGATCGTTCGATCATGTTCGTTTTTATCTGTTGTTCATGAAAAAAAACTTTGAACATGCATTTATTTAAATAAACATTTTATATTATTTAATTTATTACCCCTAACATAAAATAAGAAACCATATTCTCACATTGTTTTTGTAATATTCTTATTTCCTTCTTCATTATTCACATTCGACCTTAATCTATAAGCTCCGTCGATTTTTTTTGTGTTCGTGAACCATTTCTGAACATGTTAATTTTCTTAATGAACAAACACAAACATAAAATCTCGTTCGGTAAGTGTTCGTGAATACATTTTTTACTTAACAAACGGACATGAATAATGTGTTGTTCGTATCCGTTCGATTCGTTTACAAGCCTAAACATGACTAAAGAGAAGTATATTCCATTTGGCATCCCCAATCTCATTCTTAAATAAAGGAATATGATAAAAAAAACACAAAACAAAACATTAAAAAACAACTCTACATTTGAACTACCCCCCACACCACCAGATACACACACAAAATAATAAATAAATAAATAAAAATTCTAACATCACCCCCATTTCTTTATTTAATATTTTATAGGAAAATAAATTTTTACAAAATTGATTGTTACTATCCATCATTCATTTCTTTATTTAATCTTTTTAATCTATGAATATGATTGGAAAAAAGAGAAAATATATGAATAAACGAATATTATGTAACTAAATAAAAATAAATATAACGAATGAGATGCAAAGGATAGTAAAATGTGATTTTTTTGTTTAATTATAGGGTTGGATTCTATAGAGATTGGTAGACCAGAGAATTCTCTTATGGTTTTTCTTTAACATAAAACGATGTTTACAGGGAATTAAGTAGGAAACATCTAACATATCAACTCCTAAATAAACATTAATAAAAGGAAAAGGTATATTTGAAAATATTGAAGGTCAATCACGATTTTAATAGTCCCTGTTAAGTTAGAGCGTGAAGGTTACGAACGCCAAGCTTTCAAAGTAAAAAACCGAAGTTGTTGTGATCCAAGACCCTTAGTAAATAATCTGCGATTCGAGATTTTGTGTTAATTTTAACGGCTGAGTTTCTTTGGACTCGACTCGTTCACGAACAAAACAACAATCCATCTCAACATGTTTGGTCATTCATGAAACACATGATTATTAGCAATGTGACACGCTTTCTGATTATCACGGGATAAAACGGTTGGTTGATCCTGAGGAAAATCTAGTTCTTTCAACAACCAACGCGTCCACATGAGTTCATTGACTTTTGATGCGGTAGCTCGGTATTCAACTTATGCCTATGATCGTGACACTACTAATTGCTTTTTAGTTTTCCATGAACCAGAGCTCCCTCGAAAAGCAATAGATAACCGGTCCGTGACCGTATAGTAACTGGGCAACCTAACTAGTCGGATTCACAATATGCAACCAGTTTAGTACCTCCGTTTTACGTTAATAGAATTCCTTGTCCCGAAGTACCTTTGTGATACCTCAAAATAGACATGGTTTCATCCATATGAGATGTAAGGCCCCGATCTCGGTAGCCCTACTTTAGCGTCGGATTTACTCATAAACATAGTTCTACAAATCGGAGTTTATTAAAACTTTCCGCGGAGTATATACATCAATCATTAGCTACAAAACATTAAATCTTTAAAACATCTTTTCTTCTATCTTCAGATGCCAGCCGTTCAATCCATGCCATGTGCCGTCCTCATGCTAACTCTATAATCAGCTCACGTGCGTGCATACTAAAAGTCAGCTACGCTGAGTGAGTTATAGTTAATCAAACAACTTATCATACAATCGCTACATGCATCATATACGTATCCGAAGACATATAGTCCACTATCTGACCTGCTCACCTTACCACTTAACCTCTTATTTACCCCTACCACTTTGCCACTTTAATAACGTATAACGTTATGCCACTTTGCCACTTAATAACGAATAACGTTATGCCACTTTGCCACTTTAATAACGAAGTCACGTATAAACTTACCCTACCACGTACTATCGTCATGCCACTAACACACTTACTAGATTCTTGCCACTTCTAACACGCTTTACCAATACTTGTCTACAACACACTTCATATCATTACATCATTTGCATAATAGCCAAGTTACATCATAACATTTACACACACTAATAACCACTTAGAGATCATTTCCCTTACCGACACGTGCAATATCCGAAGATCGTTCACGTGTCGACGAGCTTTCTTTTATAACGTTCATACATCATCCTTACATTACATACAATATTCATCTCTTTATTTATAACCTGACAGTACGTGCAATATCCGAAGATCGTTCACGTACAGACAAGCAATCATATAATAGCTACCTCGTATATCATCTATAGAATACACTTACCACTTAAGGTAAGTGTATTCACACTTCACATCGAGTATGCACACAGCCTCGAAAACATCACAAGGAAAATGGGGCTAGAAACTCACATGAACTCTGCTTCTTCCTCCGATAGTTGTTAATACCTTCTTTAACTGAGCTCGGCTGACTGTACAAGTTAGGCGTATCAATACTCACCTGATCTAATCTAACGACCTAGTGTTAGATTACTTTTACTTAGCATAAATACGGTTTTCCTTTGTTTTAACATTCTAGCATTATATCTCCTTAGGTCCATACCATCAAGTATGTACACGTCTGCATATACGGGTCGCCATGTATCCGGGTCTCAATTTAAGCGAACTTAGATATTAAGAGAACTTATACATAAGCGAACTTAGATATTAAGCGAACTTATACATAAGCGAACTTATATATTGAGCGAACTAATATATATGGCGAAGTTACAGCAGGAGAACTTGATCAGCGAACTTAGATGAGGCGAACTAAACAACTCGCAAACTTGGATTGAGGCGAAGTTTGCTTGGCGAACTTAGCTGCAGACGAACTTAGCCGTAGGCGAAGTTTCCCAGCAGCGGCTATTGTTCGTAATTAACCCCCCATAATCACCTCCGTTCCCACATGAAATGCTCTAATTTGATATTACCCAAACCCGTGAACATTCCCATGATCTTTTTCGGGTAAAACTCGGCCCAGAAAGTATAAAGATTGGATCTTTAAGATAAAAACGTTCAATACTAGATCTAAGGTTTATTTTAAACGAGCCGTACATATCCATGGATTCGTTAGGTTCGGTTTAATGTCAAGTTTGCTACTTTAATACCCGTTTATACTCGATCTACTCTAGGTTCAAGTTTCAAGGCTATATGTTTATAAAAAACGTAAACTTCAAGATCAAAAACATACCTTTACGTGTTTTTAAGGTTACAGTTAGCTTGGTGATGAACTACAATCTTGTATATAGCTCGTATAACAAGTATCTAACACCAACTAACGTTAGTTTGATCTCGTTTACCTCCTCTTGCTCGCAGCCGATAACAGTGTAGGTGTGTGTGTGTTTTTGAGTGTGTAGAGAATAAGGTGGATGGAAATGGAAAGGATTAGGGTTTAAGGGGGTATTTATACTCCCTTAAGCCCATGGACCTATGGCCCGTCTTTCCTTTTTGGTCCATAACTAATCCCATCTAATTATCCTACTTACTCTTTCATATTTTATTATTATTATTATTATTATTATTATATTATTATTATTATTATTATTATTATTATTATTATTATTATTATTATTATCGCTCCGCTATCTCATTTATTTCACCCGACGCAAATAATATATTAACTATTATTCTAGAAATTTCGGGATGTTACAAGTCCCCCCCCCCCCTTAAAAAGGTTTCGTCCCCGAAACCCAGCTTATTCCTTGTAAAAGGAACACTTCTTATATTTACACACTTTATTGAATCGCCTCCGCTTTATGGGTCATCCTTCTTACTCCTGACTTGCAGTCATCAAGTGGTGATCATGTGTTTTAGCTATTAAGGCAGCTTGTCCATGAGGCCCTCGATGTACCAAGTCTCGTCTCATCTTCCCAATGAACCTTGTTTTATATAATAACGCTAACTCCTAAGGCGACGCTTTACCATCACATAACTACTTATCATAACCAACATGCATTCAAGATAATTCATAAGTCACTTATATAAAATCACAAGAAAACACAACTCATTCATAAAACATGAAAAGGAAATCATTTAAGCTTGCTAGAAAAACGTAGGTTCGTACTGTAACATAAAACACCACTTAACATAAAACAACTGTGGCGAGCCACTTATTCTTCCAAAACCTTCTTAGTGACCATTAAACCATTCTTTCACGCGTCTCCCCTTCTTCCCTCTGCTGCCACGGCTTCTCCACATTCTCTGGCTATGTGACATGACTTACCACACCTGTAACATTTCTGGTCCTCGATGCATTCATGAAAGATGTGTCCCTTCTTCCAGCACCGGTAGCACTGGTTTGGACCAGCCTTGCATTGTCCCATGTGTATCTTCCCGCATACTTTGCATGCTTCCTTGTCCATAATCTTTGGTGTCTTCTTCCCCGCATACTCCACGACATCTGCATATCTTTTGGTTCCTTTCCTTCCTTCCTTATCTTTCACTTCCACATCATCCGCCGCTAGATCATCATAAATCTTCTCTGCCAGCTTAGCTGCAGACTCAAAGGTAGTAGGTTGGTTAGTCCTGACTAACATGCGGACCTTCTGAGAAAGTCCCCTGATGTAGCACTTGATCTGTTTTGCCTCATTGTTCACCATGTCAGGAACCAGCCTAGACATGCGGTTGAATTTAGTGGTTTACTCGCGGTGTGTCATCTTTCCCGCCTTCAGATTCAGAAACTTCATCTCGGCCTTCTCAACCTCAGCGTTAACACAGAACCTTTTCATCACTAACTCCTTCAGGTCATTCCACCTCATTGCCGTAATCTCTTCTCGAGTCCTCCTTTGTTCCACAGTTTCCCACCAGTACATAGCCTCGTCTTCAGATGACTGAGTGGCATAACCCACTGCTTGGTCGGGATGACACTCGCTAATTTGGATAATCTTGTCCATAGTGGTTATCCATTGGAGATTTGCTATTGCGTCTCCTAGACCAGACAGCTTTGGAGGGTCACAGCCCTTAAAGGATTTTTAGTTACACCCGCCTCGGCCTTTCTTTCCATCATCAGCTTTCACAGACCCAGCTTCACTTGAGTCACCCTTCACTCCCTCACCAACTTTCCTACCATTCTCTCCTGATCCTTCAGCAGTTCTCTCAATACTTTCAGCAGATCTTTCGGGATTCTGGTTCTTCATAGCAGCGGCTACAGCTTGAACAATGGCTGCTTGAACCGCAGGGTCAAGTTGTACCCCTTCGTTGTTGCTCGGGTTTCCTCCAGCTGTGCTTCCTTCGTTTCCGGTGTTGGAAGCTAATTCTACTGAAGGTTGTTGGACCAGATGAGGCCTGCCACGACGTCCAGTGCGACCTCCAGTTCCAACAATTTCTCCAGCTCTAGCCATCGTATTCTAAAAGGGAAAAACCTAAACGTCATCATTCTAGGAATTATTTAGCACATGATTCGTAAGGTAAGTAGTTAATGATATTGAGCAAGTGTAATTAACTATTTGCATTACTCCTTAGGTTCTATATTCTTCCCTTCGTGATTTCACTTGTGCTAGTTTCTACTTTTAAACTGTTAATCAATCAAACAATGAAGAAATCCTATCCCTAACCTGCATATATCCTTCCTTTAACAATTAAGCGAACATCTTTATACATTATTTAACAAACTTTACCGTTATTGATCTTGCTTGAGTGACACATGGCTATCCTGAACTGGCATCTTCTTTCTCTTCGTATTAAAATCCCATCCTCTGTTCGAGTCTAAGCATATAGGATGCTTAAATCTCTCGAACTTTGCTCTGATACCAACTTGTAAGGCCCTGATCTCGGTAGCCCTACTTTAGAGTTGGATTTACTCATAAACACAGTTCTACAAATAAGAGTTTATTAAAACTTTCCACGGAATATGTACATCAATAATTCGCTACAAAACATTAAATCTTTAAAACGTCTTTTCTTCTATCTTCAGATGCCAGCCGTTCAATCCATGCCATGTGCGTCCTCATGTTAACTCTGTAATCAGCTCACCTGCGTGCATACTAAAAGTCAGATACGCTGAGTGAGTTCTAGTTAATCAAACAACTTATCATACAACTGCTACATGCATCATATACGTATCCAAAGACACGTAGTCCACTATCTGACCTGCTCACCTCACCACTAAACCTCTTATTTACCCCTACCACTTTGCCAGTTTTCCACTTTAATAACATATAAAGTTATGCCACTTTGCCACTTTAATAACGAAGTCACGTATAGGCTTACCCTAACACGTACTATCGTCATGCCACTAACACACTTACTAGACTCTTGCCACTTCTAACACACTCTACCTCTACTTGTCTACAACACAATTCATATCATTACATCATTTGTATAATAGCCAAGTTACATCATAACATTTACATACACTAATAACCACTTAGAGATCATTTCCCTTACCGACACGTGCAATATCCGAAGATCGTTCACGTGTCGACGAGCTTTCTTTTATAACGTTCATACATCATCCTTACATTACATACAATATTCATCTCTTTATCTATAACCTGACAGTACGTGCAATATCGGAAGATCGTTCACGTACCGACAAGCAATCATATAATAGCTACCTCATATATCATCTACATAATACACTTACCACTTAAGGTAAGTGTATTAACACTTCAAATTGAGTATGCACACAGCCCCGAAAACATAACAAGAAAAATGGGGATAGAAACTCACCTGAACTCTGCTTCTTCCTTCGATAGTTGTTAATCCCTTCTTTAACTGAGCTAGGCTGACTGTACAAGTTATGCGTATCAGTACTCATCTGATCTAATCTAACGACCTAGTGTTAGATTACTTTTACTTAGCATAACTACGGTTTTCCATTGTTTTAACATTCTAGCATTTTATCTCCTTAGGTCTTTACAATCCATACCGTCAAGTGTATACACGTCTGCATATACGGGTCGCCATGTATCCGAGTCTCAATTTAAGCGAATCTTGTATATAAGCGAACTTAGATATTAAGCGAACTTATACATATGCGAACTTATATATTGAGAGAACTTATATATATGGAGAAGTTACAGCAGGCGAACTTAGATGAGGCAAACTTAACAACTCGCAAACTTGGATTAAGGCGAAGTTAGCTTGGCGAACTTGGCTGCAGAAGAACTTAGCCGCAGGTGAAGTTGCCAGCAGCGGCTACTGTTCGTACTTAACCCGCGATAATCACCTCCGTTCCCACATGAAATCCTCTGATATGATATTAGCCAAACCCGTGAACATTCCCATGACCTTTTTCGGGTAAAACTCGGCCCATAAAGTATAAAGCTTGGATCTTTAAGCTAGAAACGTTCAATACTAGATCTAAGGTTTATTTTAAACGAGCCGTACATAGCAATGGATTTGTTAGGTTCGTTTTAACGTCAAGTTTGCTACTTTAATACCCGTTTATACTTGATCTACTCTAGGTTCAAGTTTCAAGGCTATATGTTTATAAAAAACGTAAACTTCAAGATCAAAAACATACCTTTACGTGTTTTTAAGGTTACGGTTAGCTTGGTGATGAACTACAATCTTGTATATAGCTCGTATAACAAGGATCTAACACCAACTAACGTTCGTTTGATCTCGTTTCCCTCCTCTTGCTCGCGGCCGATAATAGTGTAGGTGCGTGTGTGTGTTTTTGAGTGTGTAGAGAATAAGGTGGATAAGGTGGATGGAAATGGAAAGGATTAGGGTTTAAGGGGGTATTTATACTCCCTTAAGCCCATGGACCTAAGGCCCATCTTTCCTTTTTGGTCCATAACTAATCCCATCTAATTATCCTACTTACTCTTTCATATTTTATTATTATTATTTTTTTTATCGCTCCGCTATCTCATTTATTTCACCCGACGCAAATAATATATTAACTATTATTCTAGAAATTTCAGGATGTTACAAGTCTCCCCCCCTTAAAGAGGTTTCATCCCCGATACCCAGCTTATTCCTTGTAAAAGGAACACTTCTTATATTTACACACTTTATTGAATCGCCTCCGCTTTATGGGTCATCCTTCTTACTCCTGACTTGCAGTCATCGAGCGGTGATCATGTGTTTTAGCTATTAAGGCAGCTTGTCCATGAGGCCCTCGATGCACCAAGTCTCGTCTCGTCTTCCCAAGGAACCTTGTTTTATATAATAACGCTAACTCGTAAGGCGATGCTTTACCATCACAAAACTACTTATCATAACCAACATGCATTCAAGATAATTCATAAGTCACTTATATAAAATCACAAGAAAACACAACTCATTCATAAAACATGAAAAGGAAATCATTTAAGCTTGCTAGACAAACGTAGGTTCGTACTGTAACATAAAACACCACTTAACATAAAACAACTGTGGCGAGCCACTTATTCTTCCAAAACCTTCTCAGTGACCATTAAACCATTCTTTCACGCGTCTCCCCTTCTTCCCTCCGCTGCCACGGCTTCTCCACATTCTCTGGCTATGTGACATGACTTACCACACCTGTAACATTTCTGGTCCTCGGTGCATTCATGAAAGATGTGTCCCTTCTTCCAGCACCAGTAGCACTGGTTTGGACCAGCCTTGCATTCTCCCATGTGCATCTTCCCGCATACTTTGCATGCTTCCTTGTCCATAATCTTTGGTGTCTTCTTCCCCGCATACTCCACGACATCTGCATATCTTTTGGTTCCTTTCTTTCCTTCCTTATCTTTCACTTCTACATCATCCGCCGCCAGATCATCATAAATCGTCTCTGCCAGCTTAGCTGCAGACTCAAAGGTAGTAGGTTGGTTAGTCCTTACTAACATGCGGACCTTCTGAGAAAGTCCCCTGATGTAGCACTTGATCTGTTTCGCCTCAGTATTCACCATGTCAGGAACCAGCCTAGACATGCGGTTGAATTTAGTGGTTTACTCGCGGTGTGTCATCTTTCCCGCCTTCAGATTCAGAAACTTCATCTCGGCCTTCTCAACCTCAGCGTTAACACAGAACCTTTTCATCACTAACTCCTTCAGGTCATTCCACCTCATTGCCGTAATCTCTTCTCGAGTCCTCCTTTGTTCCACAGTTTCCCACCAGTACATAGCCTCGTCTTCAGATGACTGAGTGGCATAACCCACTGCTTGGTCAGGACGATACTCGCTAATTCGGATAATCTTGTCCATAGTGGTTATCCATTGGCGAGTAGCGATTGCGTCTCCTAGACCAGTCAGGTTTGGCGGGTCATAGCCCTTGAAGGATTTGTAGTTACACCCACCTCGGCCTTTTTTCCATCATCAGGTTTCACATACCCAGCTTTACTTGAGTCACCCTTCACTCCCTCACCATCTTTCCTACCATTCTCTCCTGATCCTTCAGCTGTTCTCCCATGACTTCCAGCAGATCTTTCGGGATTCTGGTTTTTCATAGCAACAACTACAGCTTGAACAATGGCTGCTTGAACCGCAGGGTCAAGTTGAACCTCTTCGTTGTTGCTCGGGTTTCCTCCAGCTGCGCTTCCTTAGTCTCCGGTGTTGGAAGCTGTCTCTACTGAAGGTTGTCGGACCAGATGAGGCCTGCTACGACGTCAAGTGCGACCTCCAGTTACAGCAGTTTCTCCAGCTCTAGCCATTGTATTCTAAAAGGGAAAAACAAAAACGTCATCATTCTAGGAATTATTTAGCACATGATTCTTGAGGTAAGCAGTTAATGACATTGATCAAGTGTAATTAACTATTTGCATTGCTCCACAGGTTCTACATTCTTCCCTTCATGATTTCACTTGTGCTAGTTTCTACTTTTAAACAGTTAATCAATCAAACAATCAAGAAATCCTATCCTTAAGCTGCATATATCCTTCCTTTAACAATTAAGCGAACATCTTTATACATTATTTAACAAAATTTACCGTTATTGAGCTTGCTTGAGTGACACATGGCTATTTTGAACTGGAATCTTCTTTCTCTTCTTATTAAAATCTCATCATCTGTTCGAGTCTAAGCATACAGGATGCTTAAATCTCTCGAACTTTACTCTGATACCAACTTGTAAGGCCCCGATCTCGGTAGCCCTACTTTAGCGTCGGATTTACTCATAAACACAGTTCTTCAAATCAAAGTTTATTAAAACTTTCCGCGGAATATATACATCAATCATTCGCTACAAAACATTAAATCTTTAAAATGTCTTTTCTTCTATCATCAGATGCAAGCCGTTGAACCCATGCCATGTGCCGTCCTCATGCAAACTCTATAATCAGCTCACCAGCGTGCATACTAAAAGTCATCTACGCTGAGTGAGTTCTATTTGATCAAACAACATATCATACAACCGCTACACGCATCATATACGTATCCGAAGACACGTAGTCCAGTATCTGACCTACTCACCTTACCACTTAACCTCTTATTTACCCCTACCACTTTGCCACTTTGCCACATTAATAACGTATAACGTTATGCCACTTTTCCACTTAATAACGAATAACGTTATGCCACTTTGCCTTTAATAACGAAGTCACGTATAGGCTTACCCTACCAAGTACAATCGTCATGCCACTAACACACTTACTAGACTCTTGCCACTTCGAGCACGCTCTACCTCTACTTGTCAACAACACACCTCATATCAACATCATTTGCATAATAGCCAAGTTACATCATAACATTTACACACACTAATAACCACTTAGAGATCATTTCCCTTGCCGACATGTGCAATATCTGAAGATCGTTCACGTGTCGACGAGCTTTCTTTTATAACGTTCATACATCATCCTTACATTACATACAATATTCATCTCTTTATTTATAACCTGACAGTACGTGCAATATCCGAAGATCGTTCACGTACCGACAAAGTCATATAATAGCTACCTCGTATATCATCTATAGCATACACTTACCACTTAAGGTAAGTGTATTCACACTTCACATCGAGTATGCATACAGCCTCGAAAACATAACAAGGAAAATGGGGCTAGAAACACACCTGAACTCTATTTCTTCCTCCGATAGTTGTTAATCCCTTCTTTAACTGAGCTCGGCTGACTGTACAAGTTACGCGTATCAATACTCATCTGATCTAATCTAACGACCTAGTGTTAGATTACTTTTACTTAGCATAACTACGGTTTTCTTTAGTTTTAATATTCTGGCATTTTATCTCCTTAGGTCTTTACAATCCATACCATCAAGTGTATACACGTCTGCATATATGGTCGCCATGTATCAGGGTCTCAATTTAAGCGAATCTTATACATAAGCGAACTTAGATATTTAGCGAACTTATACATAAGCGAACTTATACATAAGCGAACTTAGATATTAAGCGAACTTATACATAAGAGAACTTATATATTAAGTGAACTTATATATATAGCGAAGTTACAGCAGGCGAACTTGATCAGCGAACTTGGATGAGGCGAAATTAACAACTCGCAAACTTGGATTAAGGCGAAGTTAGCTTGACGAACTTGGCTGTAGACGAACTTAGCCGCAGGCGAAGTTGCCCAGCAGCCGCTATTGTTCGTTCTTAACCCCCCATAATCTCCTCCGTTCCCACATGAAATCCTCTGATTTGAAATTACCCCAACCCGTGAACATTCCCATGATCTTTTTCGGATAAAACTCGGCCCAGAAAGTATAAATCTTGGATCTTTAAGCTAAAAACGTTCAATACTAGATCTAAGGTTTATTTTAAACGAGCCGTACATAGCAATGGATTCGTTAGGTTCGTTTTAACGTCAAGTTTGCTACTTTAATACCCGTTTATACTCGATCTACTCTAGGTTCAAGTTTCAAGGCTATATGTTTATAAAAAATGTAAACTTCAAGATCAAAAACATACCTTTACGTGTTTTTAAGGTTACGCTTAGCTTGGTGATGAACTACAATCTTGTATATAGCTCGTATAACAAGGATCTAACACCAACTAACGTTCGTTTGATCTCGTTTCCCTCCTCTTGCTCGCGGCCGATAATAGTGTAGGTGTGTGTGTGTATTTTTGAGTGTGTAGAGAATAAGGTGGTTAAGGTGGATGGAAATAGAAAGGATTAGGTAAGCCCATGGACCTAAGGCCCATCTTTCCTTTTTGGTCCATAACTAATCCCATCTAATTATCCTACTTACTCTTTCATATTTTATCATTATTATTATCGCTCCGCTATCTCATTTATTTCACCAGACGCAAATAATATATTAACTATTATCCTAGAAATTTCGGGATGTTACATGAGACTCTCGTTGTTCAGAACAAACTGACCACCAAATAAGCTGTATCAGGTCGAGTAGCTTGAAGATAAAGCAGTCGTCCAAGATGGCGTGTGTACCAACTAGAATCGATCAGATATCCCCCTTCATCTTTGTCTAACTTTAAACCTTGTTCGATAGGGAATGAGCTTGCTTCAGAGTCTGTCGTACCACAGCCCTTCAATTTGTCAATGGTGTACTTTCTTTGAATCAAAACATTGCCCTCGTTTGTACGTATTAGAATGGAAATTATATGTACAACATGGAAACAATATAATTTATCTTGTATAGTTTATACTCTAGTTATTATTGAGATTGTATCATAATATAAATGATTCTCTTTGTAATATTTATACAAGGTTTGTGAATGAGAAAGAGATACGGTTTGTGATATATTTTTACATGGTATCACGAATCAGTTAACCCTACAAGCTGTCGTAAAAGAAATATTTTGGCCGGTCTTCTCTCATTGATTCTATACTATATCTTTCTCCACCTTCTCCTTCCGTTTATATCCCCACCCTCACTCATGGAACAAAAACTTCATCCCGCCATTAACATAACAAGAATCAAGAAATTCATCTATATAACCCTAGAAATGGAGTCTGCACAATACACATCTTGGTCCGAGTTATTTAAGATACACTGCAAAGCCTTCAAAGTATATGATCACCTCTCTCCGTGCAAAACCGCCCCAACTGCATCTTCCAACCCTCCCGACTTAAAAGATCCTAAATCTGATTCGAAGCCTGAGGAAGATTGGGAACAAATTGACCCCATTGTCTAGTAATGGATATATGGAACAATCTCTACCGATCTTCTAAACACCATACTCAAGAGAATTACCACTGCTGCTGATTCCTGGTCCACTCTTGCAGATATTTTTCAAGACAACAAGGTGATTCGGGGTATTCACCTCAACAACAAACTTTCAAACACCCGGCTTGACAACTTTCCCACCACCACTGCATATTGTCAAGAACTAAAGATGGTTGCAAACCAACTTGCTAACGTTGACTTTTCGGTCGACGACAAAAAACTAGTGATGCGGCTTATCATCAAAGTCAATGAACAATACGAGTCTTTTTCCACGCTGCTAGTCAACACCAAACCCTTAGAAACCTTTTATGAAGCCCGCTTAAAATTAATCTACGAAGCAGACGGGAAAGCACAGTAAGCTGCGGCGGTCGCAGCTGCCGCTAACCCGACACTTCTAGCTTGAACCAGGTCGACCTTCTCAAGCAATCACAACAATGACTACTGTAGAGATCCACGTGCTGATAATACCTTTGATCGAAATCGTGATACACGTGGTGACTCTAAAAGTCGCGACGGTCGGTAGGCTCATGGAAGGCGTGAGGTAGTAGTAGCTGGGGTCATGGTCGGGGGTCCAACTCCAACATTGGGCATCCATTCTCTAATTCTAACGGATACCCGACTTATCCTTTAACATCACCTTTGGGTGGCCCACAACATCAATGCGACGGTAATCAGCACTGGCCTATTCCACTTTTCCATTTTCCAACATACCAAAGGCCAAATATCATCAATACAATGGCAAATGGCATATTAGGCCCACGACCAGAAGCTCCAGGTCAGGTCCATATGGCTTCTTACACCCCGACCGACATCGAACAAGCATTGTACACCATGTCACTGAATCCGCCCGACACATCTTACATCATGGACACCGGAGCAACCTCACACATGAAAAATAACATGGGTAATTTCTAAACCTTTTTTTAATAAAATATTTTCTTATAACATCCTGGTTGGTAATGGCACGAAAATCCCGGTAACGGGCTACAAACCCCAAATCCTACCCTCACCATTCCGCTCTCTAAAATTAATAATGTTCTGTATGCACCTAAATTGATTAAAAATCTCATTTCAGTACGCCGTTTAGTTACCGATAACTGAATTTGTATAGAATTTGGTTTTCTTGTGAAGGACTACAAGACTCAGGCCTCTATACTTCGGTGCAACAACATCAATAATCTATGGGCTGAAATCACCACCCCCCCTTTGCTGCTATCTCTCATGAACTTTGGCACTCTCTCCTTGGTCACCTGGGCCAAAATTTATTGAATTCTCTTAAGAAGTCTTTTCATATTGTTTATAACTATATTAATAAGACTATTTATTCTTCGTGTGTGCTTGAAAAACGTACTCTCTTACCTTTTGTTTAATCAAATATTTATACACATTTTTCTTTTTATATGATACACAGCGATCTTTGGGCATCACCAATATTAAGTACCATCGGACATCGGTATTATATTCTATTTTTAAATGATCGCACAAATTTCTTGTGGACATACCCACTTGCAAAGAATCTCAAGTGTTTTCGATTTTTTGTCAATTCTATAAGCTTATTGAAACACAATTTGCGCCCAAAATAAAAACACTACAATGCGATAATGGAACCGAACACATGAATAAGTTGTTTAAGGAGTTTTTTTTTCCACCAATGGCATGCAATTTAGCATCTCATGTCCACACACCTCTTCACGAAATTGCAAGGCATAACATAAATTTCGGTCAACTAATAACACTATTCGCACTCTATTAGCTCATGCCTCTCTTCCACCCACCTCTTGGCATCATGCCCTCGAAATGGCCACCTACGTCCTTAACATTCTACTTTGTAACTTATTAAACTTCTCCAATCCTACACAACTTCTATATTGCCGGTCACCCACCTGCGAACATTTACGTGTGTTCGGGTGCCTTTGTTATCTCTTAGCCTCTCCCAACACCATAATTAAGCTTGATAACTGGTACACACCGTGTGTCTTCCTTGGCTACCCCTCACATCACCGGGTCCTTTTTCCTCACAAACTAAACACTCTCCCTCTTATGAGTTTCTATCTAAACCACCACACCCACTAATTTGGCCATATGTCAATACTAATCCCAACTAAATGTTTCAAACCACACCATATACCAACAACGTCCCATTTTCCACTTCAACCACCTCCGACCCACATCTCACACATAACACTTCTTCCCAAAACACCCAACCAACATCTACAACCCAATCCATACCTTTGACCCACTCTCCCACCACCACGACCCACTCCCCACCCATACTTATTCCCCAGACTCTACTACCTCACCCACACCACCCTACTTACATCACTCTCCACAAACTAAGAACAGTCCTCAACATACCAGTCCTACTCCGACACCAACCCCGCCACCTCCACCAACTCGTACCATGCGAACTCGTGGTATGGATGGCATACACAAAGCAAAGAGTTTTCTTAATATTAACACCACATTTATCTTGCCTATTCCAAAAAATCCCATTCACGCTCCATCCATACCGAAATGGTCTACCACCATGACCAATGAGTTCAATGCTATTATTAAAAAATGAGACTTGGGAATTAGTTCCACGTTAATTACATATGAATATTATAAGAATCTTATGATTTTTTAAACATAAGTTAAATGCATATGCATTTTGGAAATGTACAAAGCTCATCTTGTTTGTAATGGACGATTGCAGCAGGTAGGTGTTGACTGTGGGGAGACATTTAGCCCGATGGTAAAACCCGTCAGGATTCAGATTATTTTAGCCATTTCTCTCTCTAAATCATGGACGACGCATCATTTACATGTTACAAATGATTTTCTACATGGTAATATAAGCAAACTGTATACATGTATCAACCCTTAGGTTTTAAAGATAAGCAATTCTGGAATAATGTTTTCTCTCTCAAAAAATCCCTATACGGTCTCAAGAAAGCTCCATGTGCATGGTATCAACGATTCACCGACTATGTTCTCACCTTGGGGTTCATGCATAGCCGGTATGATACATCTATATTTACTTTTCACAATGGGAAACAAACTTCCTATCTTCTTTTATATGCGGATGGTATAGTTTTAGTAACCTCCACTGATGTTTTTCGTAAGAATCTCATGAAAAGCCTTGCAACTGAATTTGTGATGAAAGATCTTGGGCCACTTAGTTAGTTTTTGGGAATTTCGGTAAAACGAATGGGAAAGGTCATGTTTCTGTCACAGAAGATTTATATGAAAGACATTATAAAGCGTGCGGGTATGGAATCATGCAAATTGGTTGCTACACCGGCCGACACCAATACAAAACCGCGTGCAACCTCGGGGGGTGTATTCATGGATCCGACGCTATATTGTAGCCTAACATGTGCTCTACAATATCTAACATTTACTCGGCCTGACATCACATACGAAGTTCAGCAGGTATGTATGTACATGCATGCACCTCATACGGATCATTTTGATGCGTTGAAAAGAATAATTCGCTACCTACAAGGTACGTCGGACATTGGTCTTACACTCGGCGTATTATCATCACCATCTCTTCTCGCCTACATAGATGCATATTGGGCGGGTGCCAGAACACCCATCATTTCACTTAAGGATATTGTGTTTATTTCGGGAACAATCGTATTTCATAGTCTTGTAAAAGGCAAGCAATTATTTCTAGGCCGAGTATTGTGGCATTGTGAATGTTGTAGCGGAGGTTTGTTGGCTACGTAACCTCTTTCTTGAACTAAATAGCCCACTGTCACCTGCCACACTTGTCTATTGTTACAATGTCGGTGTTATCTATCTCTCGTGAAATCCGGTCAAACATCAATGTACAAAGCATATCGAGCTTGACATACACTTTGTGCGCGAACAGGTTCAGTGGGTTCGGGTTCTCCATGTTCCATCTCGGTACTAAGTTCTAGATATTTTCACAAAAGGTCTACCATGAGCACTATTGAATATTTTCTCTCCAGTCTAAGCATCGGGTCTCCTCCTGCTTTGACTGCAGGGGTATATTAGAATGGAGATTACATGCATAGCATGGAAACAATATAATTTATCTTGTATAGTTTATTCTCTAGTTATTATTGAGATTGTATCAGAATATAAATGATTCTCTTTCTAATATTTATACAAGGTTTGTGAATGAGAAAAAGATATGGGTTGTGATATATTCTTATAGTATGTGCAACTTCAATTCCTAAAAATACTTCAAGGTGCCAAGATCTTTGATACTAAACATTGTGTCAAGATACCTCTTTGTTTCTTCAATATTTACAAGATTATTTCTGGCTATAGTAACATCGTCTACATATATGAGGGCGGTGACATATGTGTTTCCTTCTTTGTAAATAAACAATGAGTGATTAGACTTTGCTTGCTTGAAACCAATACCAATCAAGGCAATTGTGAACTTGTGTACCAGTTTCGAGAAGCCTATTTCAGACTATACAAGGATTTTTGTAGTTTACAAACACTTGTTATACATTCTTTAGAGAAGCCCTGAGGAATTGCAAGTAAGGTACGGACAGTTACTAACTTTGCAACATGAGCAAACGTCTCTTGATAATCAATTCCCTCAATCTGGATAAATCCCTTTGCAACTAGCTTGGTCGTGTATATTTCAACTTCACCATTCGGTTTGTATCTAACTTTGTAGACCCATATGGAATCTACGTGGTGATTTCTTTCTGGTAATTTTGTCAACGTCCAAGTACCATTCTACTCAAGTGCTTCATTTTCTCTTCTCACGCCGTTTCTCCAGTTATTGTATTTAGTTTCCTGGTTCGATTCAACGGTTGTTAACAAAATTTTGTGAGAATTAGAAAATTGTTCATACGAAACAAAATTGGATAGTGCATATATCTTTGAGGATCGTTGATAGGAGTCGGGACATGCACTGTCTATAAATGAAGGAAGATTTACATTGTACTCAGCAAAATGTCTGGGCTGTGTTCGAGTTCTGTTCTCCCTGATTGGCTGGTCCAACTTAGGGTCTCTAACGTCGGTTTCAGTTTCAATATCAGCTAGCTTTTCAAGCCGATAATTCTCCTCATTAATGCTCGGCCAATATCATGATCTAGTTGCTCATTTTTGGGTTCGAAGTCATAATCAAAATTATTATTGGGCTAAAAACTACAGGTCTGTGATTCATTTGTAACTTGGTCATTTTGGTCTAGGCTTTGGCCCATGATTCTCTCTTCAAGTCTACTGCCCAGACCTTGATTTTCAACTTTTATATTCCATGATAAGAGAAACATGAAAACTCCTTGATCTTGGTGATCGGTAATTTTGGAGCAGAGGAAAATAGTTTCGATAAATTTCATCTCTACAGATAACCATCTTATGTTCCTTTGTAACTTGTAGACTTTAGTTCCTTTTGGATATCCTAAAAATATGCCCGCTCTCCCCTTACTTCAGCTTATTTCCTTCTATTTAGGTATTTTTGTCGTAGGCTAAATAACCAAAAACCACAAAGTGATTATAATCGGGTTTCTGATTATATAATATTTCATAAGGAGTTTTATTCCTAACCACATCCGAAGGCAGTCGGTTGATGAGATATGTTTCTTTTAAAATACATTCTCCAGAACCCGCAAAACTTGGATAGCAGGTTATCCTCAAAACATAAGGCACGAGTTGTTTCAAGCAAATACCTATGCTTATGCTCCACAACCACTTTTTGTTAAGGGGTGTGAGGGCAAGTAGTTTCCAAGGCAGTTCCTTCTTTAGGATAAAAGGCTATTATTTGATTTGAAGTGAACTCTCCATCATTGTCACTTCTGATTCTTTTAACACTTTTATCAAATTTAGTTTTCACCATTTTGTGAATATAATTAATTCAAGTGTTAGCTTCATATTTGTGTTTAAACAAGAAGACCCGAACAACCCTACTATAATCATCCACAATGTCAAAAAATAACTTGCTCGTGAAAGTGATAAAGTTCGGTAGAGATCCCATATGTCGCTGTGCAATAATTCAAAAGACGCAATTGTACTTATTGAACTATAGGAAAAGGTGATCATGTATGTTGGGCCTTAATACAAGAATAGCAAAGAACAACTTTGTCTTTAACGCATAAAGTATTAAGAAAATCACCATGACAAAGTTTGGAATCTGAAGCATGATCTAAGCGCTTATGCCACATATCCATGGTAACCATTATTGCATGCCTTCGAGTTTCCACCATCCCCATACAATAAAGACAATCCTTGCACCTACCCTATCCAAGCAATGCCCTTGAACGTTAGCCTTGAATGAAAAAGAAATTAGGGGAAAACATTACATCACACTGGAGATACTAAGACAATCGGCTAACGGATAAGAGATTAAATTTGAAATCATGAACATGAAGATCATTATTACTTCTTTATCTGTTAGGTAAAATATGATCTCCTTTTCCCTCATCGGGCACACTTTCTCCGTTAGGGATGATAACCAGGGGATCGTATGGGATTTTGACTTTGGTTACAAGAACCGTATCTTTGTGGGTAATATGATCGGTGGCCCCAAAATCAACTACCCAGCTATCCTTGTAACACCTGTTACCTGTAGTTTTGGCTGAAACTATGGCATATGCTATATTGGTGGTTTTCGAGATGTTTATCTTTTGTTTGTTACCGAACATTCTAAGAAACTTTTGATAATGTTCCCCGGTTATCTCGAAAATAGACTATTCTAGGAGTCCACACACCCAGCAGCCCGACTTTTGGATTTAACCCCTTCCTTCCTGGCCACCAATTCGGGTACCCAATACGTTTAAATAACTAGTCTTGGTTATGACCTCCCTACCGTAATGATTACAATGTTCAATTTGGTCATCAGAGTTACGCTTTCCTTCTTTGATGCTACCCTTTGCGTGTTTCTGATTGTCATGTCTCGGCATGTTCAAAGCCTACAATGTTGTTGTGTTCCTTCCCCAATGTGCATAAACGATGTTATTCATCATCGGATACGAGGAAGTAAGCTACATGGAGGTAGGAATCAGATTCATTGCAAGTAGAGTTCCGATTGTTAAGTAGTCATAGAATTTTTCTTTACCACTACATCTGTTAATCTTTTACCTATCCCGCATGCACAACCTCTGCACGAGCATATTAGTGTGGGTAGAACTGACTCAAGTTCATCCCACAAAACCTGTAACTTTGTATACTAGTTTGATACCGAAACTCCATCTTGTTTCGTTAAAGTGAGGGATTGCTTCAGTTCATACGCTCTCGGAGTGATTGCTTTGTGAATCTTTCTTTTAGTTTCGCTCACATCTACGGGGCGATGTTCATGTATTTGACGCCGAATCTAATTTCCTTTTCCATGGCCGTGTTAAGCCATCCTTTGAACATTGCATCACATCTCATCAACGCCATGTAATTTGCATCATTCGATTCTGGTTTCTTGATAGTTCCATCAATGTACCCGATTTTGTTTTTTTAAAAAATAAAGTTGGTCATCTCTTGTGACCAATTGATATAGTCGTCGTTGGTAAGGGCTTCATTGACGTGCATTAGTCGGGGATAGTCGGAAGGATGTAGATAGAAAGGTGAGTGGTGATTAGTATAGGTTTCGCCGTGGTCGATCTTTTTCTTTGGGTTGACATCACCTATGGTTGTGTTAGTAGGTGGCGATTGCATGGTTTGATGTTAGGGTTTAGGTTTTAATCCCGCGCATATAGATTGGAAGAATCTGATAATTCTCTTAGGGTTTTTCATTTACATACAACAATGTTTACTAGAAATTAAGTACAAAACATATGTTCGATCTTTCCGGGTGAAGTTTATAAAGAGAATTCTCTTAGGATCGGAACGAATGTTTGAGCGTTTAAATTTTGTATCTACAAATATTCGTTAATAACTTTGTCTAAACCTCAATAACCGATATAAACACTACTAAAAAAATGATGTTTTGTTGGGATACTATTGAAGAAACGTGGATCGACTCACTGGTAGACGATCTACTTTCCTCGGGTGTGATTATGCTATTTCACCGATGGTTCTCTTGGATATGAACTCTTCCACCTACAAAATGAACAGCACCGTAAACTTACCCCTCAGAAAGGGACAGAGGGGTCCTCTTTGGGGTAACCCTCCGGTGTGAGAATAAGTATTTGTAGGAGAAGATAATGATATGAGAGTAAGGAATATGGAGTGTATTGCTTAATAGCTGAATACTCTGTAATTGGATATGTTTGGATGTAATCGGATGTCCTCTCCTTGTGGAGTTGATGTGATATTTATAGTGCTAGGGTTTCCCATGATTGGGCCCAGACCTAATTAGGGCCTTGTTGGCCTCCTCCAATTGCTTTGCGCCACGTGTCCTCTGGGACACCTGGTGCTTTTTCATTGGTTATAATCACGTGGTAGCACATGGGTTTTGCTGAGTTGTCCACCTTTCATTGGCAGCTGTCAACATCAGCATATTCTTATTCCTTAAAAAGATACCTTCTGGAAGGTTATCTGACGTGCACAATCAAGGTTGCCCTAATCCTGATTTGAATAAGGATGAGATTGATTATGTGCATGTGTGATATGCGCCCATCCTGAGGATGCGCGGGGTCTTCTCTTTATTCTCACGCGCAGATATTTCATGCGCAGTTGTGATATGCACAAGCATTTGATATGCGCCACGCGCGGATGCGCCACGCGCATATGTGATATGCGCGAGCATATGTGATGCGTGAGCATATGTGATGCCTGAGCATCTGTGGTGCCTGGGCATATGATGCCTGAGCATATGTGATATGCGTGAGCATATGTGATGCGTGAGCATATGTGATGCCTGAGCATCTGTGGTGCCTGGGCATATGATGCCTGAGCATATGTGATATGCGCCATGCACATAGGTTTTGGCTTTGTGCCTTCATAAAGTTTTGATTTCAAGCCTCTTGTCTATATCTTGTGGGTTGACCCGCCTCGCTCGTTGTTGAGGCGGGTACATACCTCTTCAAGCCCCCCCAGTCTAATGTGTGTCTTGTCTCGCGCGAGCGAGGCAAGATAGATATTAGACTTAACAGTTTGCTCTTTTAGTAGGGGTTTGTCTGTTTCTTCTTATTATTCATCGTTGCGCGAAATTCTATCCTTTTAGTTGAAAATGAATCGTCCCTGTACGTGGTTGGTTGTTGCTGACATGCGTCAGTGATGGAGACGTGTCAGACCTTTCGTGTGCTCGAGGTGCTACAGTTGCCTTTCGTGTCCCCTCAATTGCTGTCAGGGACACGTGTCGCGCTCGCGTTGGTCCGTTCCTGCGAGTGGTGGCGCGTGAACTCTGGCAGCAGCTGTAAAGTTTCTTTTCGTGTCCCCTCACACAGTGTCAGGGACACGTGTCGCGCTCGCATTGGCTTACACATGCGAGTGTGGGCGCGTGAAGTCCGATCAGCACCAATATTTCTCTCTCCTGGGCCTATAAAAGCCAGCCCTTAGAGTTTTTTTATCCTTCATCTTCTTGTTTATTATTCAGAGCTCTTTTCTTTCTTTCACTTTATTCCGATTAGCTGTCTTCTGCTTCCAGGTCTCTGTTCTTCAGATCATCCTTTGTCCGTTTTACAGTTGTATGTCTGATAGCTCAGACAACACAACCTCCCCTATCCATCGCCGTGTTAAATCGTTAGTAATGTCGACGTTGAAGAAGACCGGCAAGGGGAAGAGGGCTGCTGAGGCCTCATCGGAGGAGGTAGGGAGGACCAAGGCAGTGAAGAAGTGGGATGAGATCCCCTGCAAACTGAGGCAGGCCGATCTTGACAGCCTTATCGCCTCTCAGGGTTTTCTCCCTGAGTTTGGCTGTATGTTGCCTGGGGCCGGGCAAACGGCGGCGGTCCCGCCTACCGGTCATATATCCCTTTATTGCCATTTTTTCACCCACTGCAACCTTCGTCTTCCGATGACAAGGTTTGTGGGTGCGGTGCTTCGGTTTTATGGGATTCATATATCCCAAGTCCATCCGTTTGGACTTGTGCGCATGACTCATTTTGAGTTCATGTGCAAATCTCAGCGCGAGGAGCCCACCCCTCGGCGCTTTCATTTTTTTTATAAGCCCAAGATCCAAGATTCTCGGTTCTCATTTATTCCTCGCAGTCAGAAGGTAAAGTGCTCCACTGTTTCATTCAAGAGCCTTCATGACTGGTCTGAGAGGTTTTTTTACATCAGGGCTGGTGTGATCCCCATCCGCATGACCATGCGCGCTATCTCTTCTGCGCCTGCGGATGTGGGTGTCTTCAAGAACCCAACTGGCGCCTGGGTTAAAAAATTGACCGCCGAACCATCCCCCGCCAAGAAAATTTGTGAGGAGGCGCTGGTGGGGGTCGGTATGAGCAGGAGGTGGGCTGACAGCGCGACTGAGCCTGTTATCCAAGTTGACGGCTTGTGTAAGTTAATCTCATTGCATTACTTCTGCGCGAATACTTATCTTTTTGCTGATATCATTTGACTTGTTTTGTGCAGTCAGCAAGGAGTATGTCCACGCCGCCTATGATGAGCATATGGAGGGTGGCTCCGTCGCGCTGGGCGCTGGGGAGGTTGGTTTCCCCGATCGCTTCAATGACATGTTCATCCCTGTTGATCTGGGATTCGTCTTTGACAGCGATGGGCCTGGTAAGCCTTTGTACTTATACATTTGCCTTTATAATACCAAATTTGGCTAACACTTCTGTTGCACGTATTGTAGATGCGCTTGAAAACTACGAGCTGGAGCTCGCGGAAGAGGAGGAGGAGGAGGAGGAGGAGGAGGCACCCCAACTGAAGCGTAAAGCTAAGGGGAAAACTGGCGCAGGGGCCAGTAAGAAACAGAAGAAAGATGTTGCCCCTGTTGCTCAGGATCCTCCTACTCAGGCGGGGGGATTTGAGAAAACCCAGGAATTTCCTCCCAAGTTTTCCTTGTCTTCCTTGCCTCAAAAAGTGGGCAGACCTCCTGTCCACACGAGGTATGGTGCTACTACCTCCTCCCTTCGGGCGGTGGAAAAGGGAAGCGGCGTTGCGCCCTCGACAGGTATACTTTGCTTATCCTTTGCTTATCTTTTATGGTTCTATGAGCGCGATTCTGATAGAATTACTAATGAATCTTTGCTCACTCAAATGTTTGTAGAGCCGGCGACAGCGCAACAAGATGCCGAGGCTGCGCCGGAGGTCGCTTCGAATTCCCCTGTTTTACCCTCGAAAAAGGGTAGAATGGACTTCATGGCGATGTTTGCCTCGCGAACGGAGTTGCGCCAAGGTACGTATTGTGCTTGTATTTTCTGACTTTTTTCTTTTAGATCAAGTCATGAACCTTTTCTTTCTGTTGATTTTTTCACAGGAGTCGTAGCTGGCGTACAAGCTGCTAGCGACACTCCTGGCGCCGGTGCCAGCGCCGTTGGCTCTGCTCCTGCTCCTGCAAGCGATGAATCTCCCCTCATCGGGATTACTAAGGAGCAGGAGGCCGTTTTACGCGCCGATCTTGCGGCGTCGAGACCTCCCTCACCTCCTCCTGCGCACAGCCCTCCTCGCGAGGCTGATTTTGATTCTAGGTCGCAGGAGAAAAGGCCTGTTTCTGAGGAGGATGAGGAGGTTCAAGCTGAAGGCTCCGACGGCGGCCGCGCCAGCCCTGCAGCGCCACGAGGTTTCGTGGCGCCGTCTTCTCGTGGGCCTGCCGCAGACTTTTCTGCTTCGTCCCCGCAGGTATAACTTCGTTTTTGCTCCGCGGCGCGGACTTTCATATTAGTGTTTTGATGACTTAGATCATTACTTTGTGTTTGCAGGAAGCCGATCACATCTACCGCCCGAGATGGAACATTACAGAGGACAGCTCGTTTCAGTCCATGGGTGTGTGTGAGGACTTCTGGGCTCATTCTGTGCCTCCAGCTGAAAGGAGGTTTCAGGAGGCCCGCGCTCGCGATGACTTGCTGAAAGACCATCTGTTTGCTGGGTCGGCTTTCTTTGCTTCCTCCCAAGAGCTTCGCTATGATTACGTAAAGGTACGTGATGCTCTTGCGGAAGCCAAGCAAGAGGCTAAAGTATCTGCTTGGCATCTGTCTGATGCTCGAGAGAGAGCTGAGAAGCTCCAAGCAGAGCTAAGTGAGAACAGGGCAAGTGCCAACACCGCGTTCGTTAAGCGCGGGCATGAGCTCCAGGCTGCGCGGGAGAAGCTTCAGGCAGCCAAGGCGGACGCTGCCAAGTACGCGCGTAGAGTGCGCGACTTGGAGCTGGACGCGGAGGCGCGTGACCAAGCTCTTGTCCAGTCTATAACTGACAAATCATCGCTGGAGAGTGAGGTTGCGCGCCTGAAGAAGGAGCTGGCGTCCGCGCAGGCCGAGAAAGACGAAGCCTTGGCGACGGCAGCGTCTAGCCAGGAAGCACTCGATCTTGCGCGAGCGGAAAAAGAAGAAGTCCTGGCGGCAGCAGCGTCCGACAAAGAGGAGCTGAAACAGACTAAGGAAACTGTTGAGTTATTAAACTCTCAGATTCCTGCCCTCGAGACGTCTGTTGCTGGCCTCGCGCAGGATCGCCAATGGCTAATCTCACAGGGCATGACTCGTTGCGCTTACGCGATGAAATACTCAGACGAGTTTCAGGCCCTTGTGATGGACTGCAATGCTGCCGCGCGCTTGGTGGGTCGAGCTGAAGGGTTTACGAATGGCTATGAATATGGCATGTTGAAGAAGAACCCATCCGAGTACCCTTATCAGAGCGACGTTGCCTGCACGGACATGGCCGCGATGGGGGAGAAGTATATGAATACTCCCATTCCCATCCTTGCGCAGGTATTTTAACCTTAATGAGATTACCTTGACTTATTTTCCAAGTCTTTTTGTACTCATATTTTTCCTTATGATTTGCAGATATCCGCGCTTGCTGACCAGCCCGATCTCGCCGCGCTAAAGAAATTACTTGACGAGTGCGAAGGGGCTGGTGGCGGCGATGATGGCGCGGGGAATGCTGGCGTTGCTAGCGGCTCTGGCGTGGCCAAAGGATCCGCTCCTGACACTATTGTGATAGAAGAATCCATTCAAGACGAAGAACTTGACTATGGTCAGTTTGGAGATGACGAGGAGCGGGCTGCGCCAGATGCTGAGGGCGGTGATGAGGATTATGAAGAGGCTGACGTCGACGTGGAGACTTGAGAAGCCCTTCATGTTTTTTATTTGTATTTTGTAGTTTGTATCTCTTTATCTTGTATACTTGTAAATTTCAATGCTTTGGAATGAAATTTTGTTTTTCCCTTCTTCGCATCTTGCGCATTCCCCATTCATCTCTTTATTTTGCTTGTTGAATATAAGATATGCTTGCACATTGAAATAAGAACAAGGTTGTAAGGAAATTATTATACTTAATCCTTGTCATATTGTAAGTGATTTTGCCATATCTTGATTATGTTGACACGTGCCTAGGCTTTTTCATTATTCCTCTTTTGCGCGACGCTATCGCGCATTTATTATATGGAATTATGAGTTTTTAGCCTTTACGTATCAATATGTGTTGCTCAGATATCCATTAAAATTGCATGCGCGACCTCGACCTGAGACCTTAACAACTATGTTTTGGCATTTGTTTTGCCTTAGTTGTGTTTAGGTACTTTTATGGTCAGGTTGCGCAGTATGTAGGATGGATGTTGTGAGTGATTTGAGCTAAGGCTCACATTATTGGGCTAAGGCTCTGACGTTTTAGAGTTAAGACTCGTTAACGCGTTTGAGCTTGAAGCTCGCGCATGTATGTTTTACTTCGTTTTATTTCGTTTTGATGTCAATACAATGTTGTCATATTGCTCAAAATTAATAAAGGGAAGTGTGAAACATGTATGTAAAAGGTAATAGAATTGGGCTAAGGCCCTGACGTTTTAGAGTTAAGACTCGTTAACGCGTTTGAGCTTGAAGCTCGCGCATGTATGTTTTACTTCGTTTTTATTTCGTTTTGATGTCAATACAATGTTGTCATATTGCTCAAAATTAATAAAGGGAAGTGTGAAACATGTATGCAAAAGGTAATAGAATCCACATTAAGAGAAGATAGCGCGTATCATTATTCATAATGGCTTAAAAAGCCTTGATTACAAACTTGACATTTTTTACATGAAACATTTTCTAAGCTGTGCCGCGTTCCATGCGCGCGGGATCTTCTTTCCATTCAAATCTTTTAAAGCGTATGCGCCTTTTCCCAATTCTTCCGAGACTTGATAAGGTCCCTCCCAATTGGGGGACATTTTTCCCGGGGGTATCGCGCGGCTAGCTTCATTGTTTCGAAGGACAAAATCATTTTTCTTAAAGTGGCATTCTTTCACACGCTGGTTGTAATATTTTTCCAGTTTTTTCTTGTATTTGGCTTCACTGATGATAGCCGCCTCTCTGCGCCCTTCGAGTAAGTTGAGATCCAACCTTCTTTCTCGCTCGTTATCAATCTTGCTCATCATGAGCACTCTATGGGATGGGCATCCAATTTCTGCTGGAATCATTGCCTCCGTTCCATAGGTTAGGCTGAACGGGGATTCGCCATTGCTAGTTTTGCTTAATGTCCTGTGCGCCCACAGGACATTAGGTAGCTCGTCAACCCAAGAATGGGATTCTCCCTCTAACCTTTTCTTCAGCCCATTCAGCAAGCTTTGGTTCGCGCGTTCCACTTGGCCATTCCCCTGAGGGTGGTATACTGAAGTGAAAATTTGGTTGATGCACAATTCCTTGAGCCAGCTTGAAATCTTCTTGTCAGTGAATTGTTTGCCATTATCACTCACAATTTCCATGGGCAAGCCAAAACGGCATATGATGTGGCTCCAGATAAACTGCTTCATCGCTTCGGCTGTGATTTTTGCTAGTGGCTTGGCTTCAACCCATTTTGTAAAATAGTCTACTGCCACTACCAAAAATTTTACTCGCCCTTGCGCTTGCGGTAGGGGACCCACAATATCGATTGCCCATTTGTGGAAAGGCCATGCGGAGGTCACCGGAATCAAGTTGTTCTTTGGCCGCATGGTGTTTGGTGCATAGCTCTGACATGCTTTGCATTTTTGGATCTCCTTTAAAGCGTTCAAGTACATGCCTGGCCAATAGTAACCTGCGCTCATTGCCTTGGTAACAACCATGCGCGGACCAGCATGTATTCCACAGATTCCTTCGTGTATCTCTCTAAGCACATAGCTTGCTTCCTCAGCATCAAGGCATTTCATGAGCGGTCCAAGATAAGAGCGTCGATATAATGTGCCATCAAGGAGTTCATAGTTCTGCGACTTGTGTCTTATCTTCCTCGCCTGTGCGCGATCATCTGGTACCTTTCCCTCCTTCAAGAATTCCATTATTGGAGTTATCCATGATGAAGGGGTTGTATGAGTTACAAGGACAGACTTCGCTACCACCGACGGGTTGCTCATTACTTCTACCCTGACATCTTTGCCAAAGTGATCGAAACTGGTTGATGCCTTCTTACTCAGCGCGTCTGCAGATTTGTTTTCACTGCGCGGAATATGAATGATTCTGAAGTAGTCAAATTGCTCGATGAGCTTTTTCGCCTGCTCTAGATATAGAGGCATGGTGTTATCCTTGGCATCATAAAGGCCATTGACCTGTGCTGCTACCAAGTATGAATCAACATGGGCCTCTAGCTTTTTAACTCCGAATTTGTGCGCGATGCGCAGCCCAGCCAGCAGGGCTTCATACTCAGCCTCATTGTTGGTGCTCTTGAAGTCCAACCTGATGGCATAAGTATATTCATGATTCTCTGGATCCACCAGTTTGAGACCTGCGCCGGACCCTTCGTTGTTTGAAGCTCCGTCAGTGAACAATCTCCAAACATTTTCTTCATCATTGGCTCGCGGAGGGTCTACCTCGCGCTGTGCCTCTTCAACTCTTCCTTCGGGTATTTCTGCGATGAAATCAGCTAAAACTTGCCCCTTTATTGCTGGATGGGGCTTATAGGCGATCGTGTGCTCACCTAATTCCAGGGCCCATTTTGTCAGCCTTCCCGAGAGCGCGGGTCGCCGCAAGACTTGCTGGATGTTGTAACCAGTTAGAACTTCAATGGGATGACCATTGAAATATCTATGAAGCTTGCGCGATGCGTGTGTTAGTGATAAAACTAACTTTTCCATGATGGAGTAGCGCGTCTCAGGATCTGTCAACACCCGACTCATATAGTATATTGGCGTTTGGATTCCCTTGCGATCCACCAATAATACTGCGCCGATGGCGCGTTCTCCTGCTGATAGGTATAATGTCAAAGTTTCACCAGGAAGTGGAGCTGTGAGCGCGGGCAGATTTATCAAACATTCTTTTATCTCCCTGAAAGCTTGCTCGGCCTCTGGAGTCCATTTGAATTGGCTTTTCTTTAAGCAATTCCTCAATGTGTTGACAAATGGGGTAGATTTGCTTGCATGGTTCGCTTGGAACCTGTTGATTGAGACCAATCTACCATTCAGCTTCTGGACCTCTTTCATGGTGGATGGCGAGGGCATGTCAAGGATGGCCTCCACCTTCTCAGGGTTCACCTTGAAACCATCCTTGGTGACCATTACACCTAGAAATTTTCCCTCTAGTACGCCGAAAGTGCATTTGCTCGGATTGAGCTTCATGTTAACTTCCTTTAGGCGCCCAAGGGTTTCTTCGATGTCTTTGAGCATTTGTTTTTCCTCCCTGCTTTTGATCACCAAATCATCCACATAGACTTCTAGGTTTCTTCCAATTTGCTCGCTGAAAACGGCATCCATAAGTCTTTGGTAGGTGGCTCCCGCATTCTTCAAACCAAAGGGCATTTTTGTGTAACAAAAAACACCCTTGTCGGTTCTGAAGGCGGTCTTGTCCTCGTCTTGTGGTGCCATTTGAATCTGGTGATACCCCTTGTAGGCATCCAAGAAACATTTGAGCTTGAATGGCGCCACGGAGTCCACCTTTGCGTCGATGTTTGAGAGGGGGTAACAATCCTTTGGGCATGCTTTGTTGAGGTCCTTGAAGTCAATGCACATCCTCCATGACCCGTTACTTTTCTTTACCATCACAGGATTGGCTACCCATGTCTGGTATCGTATC
The DNA here is from genome assembly GCF_021521415.1 of Bidens hawaiensis. Classification (NCBI taxonomy): domain Eukaryota; kingdom Viridiplantae; phylum Streptophyta; class Magnoliopsida; order Asterales; family Asteraceae; genus Bidens; species Bidens hawaiensis. The sequence continues at coordinate 105,568 of NW_027492772.1, forward strand.
GGGCGGATGATGTTTGCGCGCAGTAGATCCTCAACCTGCTCATTCATGGCCTTCGCTTTCTCATCCCCCATGACTCTCTTCTTTTGAGCGATTGGCTCTACAGACTTGAACGTGTTGAGAGAATGTTGTGCCAGGTCTCGCGGAACCCCAGTCATATCAGAGTGCTGCCACGCGAAGACCGACATATATGCCGTGAGCAATCTTTTCATTCTCAACCTCGTGTCGTCTGATATCGTTGCGCCAATTGTGATCTTCTGCTCCGGGAATTTTGGGTTGAGAATCCATTCCTCTGGCGCGTTGTCTGCCATTGGAAGTATCATTCTCCCTTCCTGCGGAGTATTTGTCACTGCACACAAATGATCTCGGTATACAAAAGTTACACCTGTTGGTGTTGGGAACCCCAACGCGCCGTGCGCTGGCGACGGTATGGCGTTAAATTGGGCAATCGTTCCTCTACCCAAGATCATATTGTGGCAAGAAGTGGTGGGCAAGACCAAGAAGTTTACAACTTCGGCTCGCTTGTGTTTCTCATCCCCCATAGTTAGCTCAAATTGTATTTGACCTAGGGGGTGAATGATTTCATTTGACACACCAGAGATTGGTGCATTCACAATTTCAAGCCTTGCTTGGTCTGCCGGATCCAGTTTTCTGAAACATTGCTCATACATGATGTCTGATTCGCTGCCAGTGTCCACCAGGAATTTTGACACCTCGTAATGAGCAATGTGTGTAGTGATGACAAGAGGACTGCTGATAGAAGGGCCTCCCCTGATTCTTGGGAAGATTACTTGTTGCTCGCGCCAATCTCCTTGGATTTGCGCGCTTCTCTTTCTTGATGTTTGCCCTTGCCTTCCTCCCTCGGCTACACAGATTCTTTTGTACTTTTTGCTGGCAGAGGCTCCTTCTGGTTGTTCACTTTCTGGTCTTGGGTTTTTCACCAGGTGAGCCAGCTTGCCTGATTTCACATCTTTTTCAATTGCATCCTTCAAGTGATGGCATGCATCAGTGTTGTGTCCCGTGGACTTGTGAAACTCGCAGTACTTGCCACTGTTTGATGGTCCCTTGTAGTGTAGTGGCTTGGGGCTTTTGAACTGGACATTCTCAGTGCTTAGCACTTGTGAAGGTGTTTTAGTGAGGGGAGTCCAGATTCTTGGCAAAGGTCTGCTAGGATCTCTGCCGCCTTCCCTCATGTCACCCTCCCCGCGATTACGAACGTCTTTTTGGGGCTGGGGTGAGCTTGGTTGCGCCTGCTTTTCTGCGGAAGAAAAACTGGTTGATTGCAACCTGGACCATACAGTGTTCTGTTTGGCCCTTCTTTCGCTGCTGCGCGGTGCCTCTGCTTGATGCCCTCTTTCTCTCGCTCTATCTTGGGCAATCTGTTTTTCATTTCTCGCGAAGACTCGCGATGCTTCTATTAATTTGGCCCAAGTGGTGGGCATGCCATCTCTGCTCACAAGAGCTCGGCGGAGTTGATCACTGCGCGCGCCTTGTATAAAGGCCACGCGCAATAGTTGCTCAGTGATACCTCCGATTGCCAGAGACTCCTGATTGAAACGAGTGATGTAGTCTTCAATCGTTTCATCATTCCTGCGCACGCAGTGCATGATGTCATCAGGGTCGCGCGTGTGTCTGCGCTGTTGTACGAAGTGAGCTTGGAACTTTTCCAATAGTTCCTCGAACCCATCGATTTGCCCAGTAGGCAAGCTTTCAAACCAGACACGCGCCGCGCCCGTGAGGCAGCGAGCAAACATGTGACACCATGTTGGCATCGTCCAGCTTTCTAGGTTTCCAGTGTTGTAAAACCCTTGTAAGAAATCGTCTGGATCTGTTGTGCCGTCATATTTACCCAAACCACTTGGCATCTTGGTCTTGTGCTGGATGGGGGCCTTCGCGATGCGCTCGGTGAATTTTGAATGTTTCACCAAGATAGCTGGCCTGTATGGTGTGGTTACGTCCACTTGCCCTCTTACTGGTGGGCTGTATGGCGCGTGCAGATCCAGATCGGCTCTTGCTCCAGGCGCCATGTTCACGTGCGCGCGGAGCTGTGAGCCTCCTGCATGAGTATCTCGCGTCTTCCTCATGCTGTGCACTTCTTCATCACTAAACTCAGTGTGTGCAGTGTGAACGGAATGACCATCTTCCGGCGCACGCGCCCTTTTTGTTCCATGAACGTTTTGCTTGTCAAACGCTAGCCTTTGTGTTAAGTCGGCTGTCTTTTTGTGTTTGACCATCTCATTGTACTTGTCCATTAGACGTTGTTGCTCGTTTATGAGCCATTCCTTAGGGTCATTTGTTTCATCTTCTGGACCCATTGGTCCTTTTTGTTTCGCGCCGGCAAGATTTTGTAACGTGAGATCGTCTAGAGGAGTTTCAGTCTGGCCGTGAGGAGTTGTGATGAAGGGACGGTTACTGGTGGTGCGCGTAGAATCATGCGCCCCCCTCAGAAACTGCTGTCCCTCATTAACATCCTCACGTTCAATATCCTCCAGAACTTGATCGACGTTACGAGCACCAGAAACCATGGTGATAATTTGTTTTTTTAGAGATCTGATGAGATCTTGTTGCCGTTGTAACAGTGGATGGCGCCAATGAAGAAACGTGGATCGACTCACTGGTAGACGATCTACTTTCCTCGGGTGTGATTATGCTATTTCACCGATGGTTCTCTTGGATCTGGACTCTTCCACCTACAAAATGAACAGCACCGTAAACTTACCCCTCAGAAAGGGATAGAGGGGTCCTCTTTGGGGTAACCCTCCGGTGTGAGAATAAGTATTTGTAGTAGAAGATAATGATATGAGAGTAAGGAATATGGAGTGTATTGCTTAATAGCTGAATACTCTGTAATTGGATATGTTTGGATGTAATCGGATGTCCTCTCCTTGTGGAGTTGATGTGATATTTATAGTGCTAGGGTTTCCCATGATTGGGCCCAGACCTAATTAGGGCCTTGTTGGCCTCCTCCAATTGCTTTGCGCCACGTGTCCTCTGGGACACCTGGTGCTTTTTCATTGGTTTTAATCACGTGGTAGCACATGGGTTTTGCTGAGTTGTCCACCTTTCATTGGCAGCTGTCAACATCAGCATATTCTTATTCCTTAAAAAGATACCTTCTGGAAGGTTGTCTGACGTGCACAATCAAGGTTGCCCTAATCCTGATTTGGATAAGGATGAGATTGATTATGTGCATGTGTGATATGCGCCCATCCTGAGGATGCGCGGGGTCTTCTCTTTATTCTCACGCGCAGATATTTCATGCGCAGATGTGATATGCACAAGCATGTGATATGCGCCACGCGCGGATGCGCCACGCGCATATGTGATATGCGCGAGCATATGTGATGCGTGAGCATATGTGATGCCTGAGCATCTGTGGTGCCTGGGCATATGATGCGTGAGCATATGTGATGCGTGAGCATATGTGATGCCTGAGCATCTGTGGTACCTGGGCATATGATGCCTGAGCATATGTGATATGCGTGAGCATATGTGATATGCGCCATGCGCATAGGTTTTGGCTTTGTGCCTTCATAAAGTCTTGATTTCAAGCCTCTTGTCTATATCTTGTGGGTTGACCCGCCTCGCTCGTTGTTGAGGCGGGTACATACCTCTTCAACTATCAATGGGAAAATGAGTGGGATGACCATGTTCGTTCTTGCTTGGTGAAGTTTATGAAGAAAAAAATTAAGGATTTATTAAGTAGGCTCCGGGAGGGTTCTAAGGTTGCTGCAAGTATGGCAGGTTTATAATTTAGAGATGATTTCACTGTTCTAATTCCATATAAGCCACAATGGATGGGGGTTAAGATTTGGGAAGACCTAATTCACAAATGGAATACATACGAATAGAAGAAAAAGTCTTCTCAAAATATCCAAAATAGAAAGAATTCAACATGGGGCAAACATACTCTCGGCTCACAAACCTATGTGACAGTTAAACTAAAAGAGTTAATAAATGTTCATTTATCCTTTACTAGTAAACATTGCATGATAATATTGATCTTCAAATATTACTTTTGTAGGATAAAGAACTTTGGTGGCCTGCTACCATTCATGAAATTAGGATGTAGTCACACAGGAAGAAAGTGACAAGACCTTTAGATAGATTGTTGAGTCGTAGAGGAGGCCAGGGTTCAGAAGAGTCCAATGCTTTGGATGAGATCGATATACAAAAAGATGTTGATTGGGTTGCATCCATGTCAAAGGATTCTCTTGTAAGTCTCTTTACTTAAAAAACGTATGTTCATATTAGTTATTTATCAAAAGTAATAAATATTACAAAGCATTATGTTCTTGTATGATATAGATATCATATCAGAGATATGTCAATGAGAGGCATGGGGATGATGCTAGCAAACGCCCGTTATTTGATCTAGACTCATGGGTACAAGATGTTGGTGGGAAGAAAAATGGTAAACTTTATGGGTTTAATGATATCAATGATCCACATGCTATGACGGGTATACTGTCAACGTCGGGTACTAGTACTACTTATTTAGCTGCAAGATATGAAGAGGTATGTTTATTCTATTTTGATCAAGTTTTTCATTTATATTCAGTGATATAATAGATCATTTTTTTACCTTTTTGTGCTTAGAATAGGGCAACTCTATAGAATAGTAATTACGATTTAAAATTGTTACAAGCAGGTCACTCACAAAATATTTTGTTCCAATCAGGTCACTAAGGTTTCATTTATGTTTAAATCCAAGATATTTTATCTGCAGGTTATGCAGGTTATTTTTTCTAAATAGTTTGACATTGAAAAATATGTTTTAATAAATTTAACAAATTATTTTTAAATTACGAACAAATTCTTAAAAATTGCAAATATATATATATATATATATATATATATATATATGAAAAATTGCAATTTCTTTTACTAATTTTTACTAATTTTTTTTATTAATTTTTCAGATTTGTGAAACCGGTTTACAAATTTAGAAAGTATGGGAAATTTTTATTGTGTTTTGATCATATATTATGTGATAGCCTAATATATTAAGTTTTTATATTAGGTTTTGTATTAATTTGCGTCCACTAAATATCTTGTAAATTATGCCATTATTAGTAAAAACCTTATATGCCCAAACCATGATACTTGGTTTACTTTTTTATAGAAAATGTGATTAGTAAACAAATTATTGTTCAAACCTGGACCCCAGACCGTATGGGGAATATGGGTCTGTTAAATGGGTTTGGCGAGTGTGACCCGTTAGATGCTCACCCCTAACAATAAGCATAATAAATTAACAAAATATATTGTTGAGAAAATAGGCACTATCCAGTGAGACGTAAACCATCATAATCTTAAAAGTATGGTCTAATTTACTTTTGCAGGTTGAAACGTCTTCTAAAATGCTGTAAAAATTTGTTTTTAATGTTGTATACTAATTATAAGTACAATGGTTAAAAATGAGAAAATATTGCAACTAAAATAAGAGAGAAGAAACACAAACACTAGAGAAAGAAAAAGAAAGAGCGAAGAAACTTTCAATGATGGAGCAAATCAAGGAAAATAGGGTTGCAAATGCCAAAATGCAAGAGGAAAACGATGAAATGCAAGATCAAATTCAATTCCTTTTGAAGAACATAACATATCTCTCTAATTAGTCATATTTGATTTGTTTGTTAGTGCAACTATGCTTAATAGTTCTCATTGTACCTCTATACTATTGTCGTATTTGGTTTTAATGTTCGGTTTGTTTTATGAGTCGGTTCAATCTTATTTAATTTGCAAGTATTTCATTATGGTTTTGAAATTTATAAATAGTGCAAAGCTGGAAAAAAGAAGAATAAAAGGCCGGTTGCAAATCTATATCAAAGTCTGGTTGCTAAAGCAGTCGCAAAACAGGGTGTAAATAGATTGGCGCAATTTCAGTCGCTAAACATATCAGTTGCAAGAGGTTCAATTATGGTCGCTAATTTTTTGTCGTAAACGTTACATGTCGTGAAATTTTCAGTCACAAAATCATTCTGTAAAAAGCTGGTTGTAAAATTTCCGTTCGCAAAATCGGTTGTAAATCAATTTAGTCGCAAAGCCGGTTGCGAAAATTTTCGGTCACAATCTCGGTAACTAAAGATTCGGTCATAAAAATAACTCGGTCGCAGATTCGGTCGACAAAATTTTGCAACTAAAAACTTTGTCGCAAAACCGGTCGCAACAATATTTCCCGTCGCAAAAAATGGTTGCAAAATAATTCCCGACTAAGAATTAACGGACCATCTAAAACGGTCACAATTCAGTTGCAAAAGGCATTCGCAACCGATTTGCGACCGAAATTACAGTTGCAAATGCCCTGTTTTCTAGTAGTGTATCTAACATATCGACTCTAAATAAATGTCAATACAAAAGAAAAAGGTATATTTGACAATAAAGGTCAAACACGATTTTAATAGATTCGGAAAATATGATGTGAAAGCTTTAACGAACTACATTTATTTTAGAAACGAGCAACTAGACACTCATAATTCCCTTGACCTAGTAAGCTATCCAACAATTATATTTTGGGAAACATACGATCATATCTTCTCTGTTTTCTTATTTGGGATAATAATAATAATAATAATGATAATAATAATAATAATCCGGTTTTACATTGTTGGTCATAATCGTTAATTTGAAAACATAATGCCTTGATCTTTTCTAACCCGAACTATATTTCTCTAAAACAATTAGTCGTCTAATTCACAGTATATAATTTAAAATTACAAACCACATTACATTAAAACTTGCAACTTGGCTAGCAACAAAGACTAGCGGAACAAAGATAGTTTTAGATAAGATGGTAAGAAGGCTGGCTACTCAAATGAAACACCTAGGTGTTGTAAATACTAAAGACAAAAGGCATGGTACAAAAGTAGATTGTGGGAAATGCAGTTGGCAACCAGATTAAAAGATATAAATATAACTAAGGTTGTTTGTAGTTGGGGGAAGAAACAATGCTGTCAAACAAAGCTATGTGAATGTCTGTTGTTTCAACGTTAGATACAATGTTGTCCCCACTTATATTTCTTTTCTTTTTAAACCCACCCTTCACTTCTGCATTACCCTCACCCGTTTCTCTACATCGTACTAAGATTGCTGATCTCTCTCTTTCTCTCTCATTTTATAACCATGGTATGCTTCTCCACCTCTCTGTATCTCACTGTGTATATACATATACCTATATCATAGTGTAACGTGTACATGCCTGCAGGGTGAGGAGAAACTAGCATCGCGATATAAATTACTTAGTAAGATGAGCTTCAAGTCCATTGAACAAAAGGGTGGCTTCAGAGCTTCTGGTTTCATCTTTGGTAAGCAATACTTGTTCAAATATCGATCGGCAACAAAAACCAAACGGATTTTTGTTGGCGTAACGGGAAACCATGGTGGTTGTGGTGAATTCATATACTCCAACTGAAAGTACCACATACAATATCTCTGTTGAGTTAGTAGTTAAAATCGCCATGTTTTCGAGCCGGGGGTCTCACCAAAAGCGGTCTCTCTATCCCTATGGGGTAGAGGTAAGGCTGTCTACATCTTACCCTTCTCAGACCCTACCATAGCTTTGCTATTGGTGGGATATACTGAGTACGATGATGATGATATACTCATAGGTAGCAAGTATAAAGTTATTTTTAACTTATAATCTCGTACTTGGTCTCATGGCCGGCCCTAGGGTAGTGCGAACCAGAAGTTCTGTAACACCCCGCAACCGCAGCGGAAACGTAAACGGGATGCGACAGACACCTCTGATATCAACCACATTGTTTATAAAGAAAACTGAATGCATTAATATACTTCAAAATTACATTATCTCATCTTTCATTACCGTCTAGGTGATACACACATCATACAATACGATTCATAATTCTATCTGTTATAATGTATCCTAACATCCCGCACACAAATCTTACACACATCAAGCACTTAGCACGTAAGCAATCACTTCATCTAAATTGTACCTGAAAAGCATGTGAGAAAACGGGTCAACTACGAATAGTTGGTGAGTTTCACAATTTTAGTAGACCATTATAAATCCATATCATAATATAATATTATCTGGGGACACTGTTAACCCAGTACTGTACTCACTCCGGGGACACTGTTAACCCAGAAACACATCCAATAACCTCTGGGGACATTGTTAACCCAGAAACACATCCAATAACCTCTGGGGACACTGTTAACCCAGAAACACATTTAATACCCTCTGGGGACACTGTTAACCCAGAACACTGTTTCGGGCCTTACACTGTTAGCAACTCAGACAATTACCATCTTAATACATTACCGTACGATTCCCGTACAATAAACATTATATAAATACATTCATTTCCATGCGATCAGCATGTACTTAAACATTTTGATAGAAACATGCTTTCCGTCCCGGGAAAATATTTAAAACAGTTCAGTAAAAAAGGGCTCGTGAAACTCACCTTAGCACATGCAAGCAGGTAACAACAATCATTATCAGTTAACACGTCCAATCTGTAATATGATCCCTACGATCGTTACTATACACTCATTATTAATATAACTTTAACCAGGTTAACCGGTACATCTGGGGACACTGTTAACCCAGCACTGTACCCGTTCTGGGGGCAAGGTTAACCCAGAAACACTTTTCCGGACTCAGATTGTGATGTCGTTTAGAGTTCAACAGTCAAATCTTCTAATAGCTTGTTTTCCCCGTTTTGCGTGCCTAGCACGGTTATCAAATTTTATGTTTCAAAATGAGTTTGGTCACACACGACCCGAAAATCGTTGTTGACTGATAATTTAATTAAAGTGGTGAAATTAGTACTCGGTTTAGACGCCCCGATTGACCTCGGGACCCGTTTCCGTCTTTGGCGTACCGGAAACTGTTAAATCGGTTAAAAATACCCAAATCATCCGAATTATTTTCGGATGATTCATTTTTACTTGTTTAACTCAATTATATGAAAATAGTCCATTTTTAAGGTTTTTATACACCAGTCAGCTCGCTTAAGCGAACTTCACCGGTTTACGCGTTTTAACTTTAAAAGTTTGATAATTAGTACAAATACTTATCCGTTTACTCTCGGATCTTGAAATTTTGCACAAATCACTTTTTAACAGTGGGGAATTTTATAAAAATATTTCCAGAATTAATTTCTATATTTAAATTTTATTTATCTATTTTTAAACACCATTTAAACACTAAATATGTCGTAAATACCAAACGATCTTAGAAAAATCCCAAATTTTTCCTGGATGTCCCCTGCCATCCACATAGTCCCCTGTAATTTTTCCAGAACCAAAATCTTCTTTTACATGCCCTTTTTACTAAACCGGAGCTAGAAATCCCTAGAACTCGTTTAACCGAAAAGCCTACTTAGACTTCTCCAACGGACCTCAAATTTTGTGTGTGACTTATACATGATATGAAAAGCTTATCTGCAATTTTCCAGAATTTTTCATGATCTTTAACTATTTTTCATCATTTTTGGCCAAAACCGAGCATTAAATTCACCAAATATTCATCCTTTATCCAAAAATTACCAAAAATTCACAGAACTCATATTTTCATGTGTTTAACACCTCTGTAAAATTTCATGACCTAACTCTAAAGCATCAACAATCTGTCCAAATTTCCCAAAACCGAACATAACCGAATATACCTTTCGTTTTCCGCCACTACGAGCTACAAACTCGTCTTTCCGCCTTATCTACCACTAAATACAGAGCCTACAATAAACATACCACAATACCAAGCAAGTTACACTCACGATCAAGCCATTTCTTTCATGGTTTCGGTTATGATTCCAAAAACAAAGATTTAACCGTAAAAATTCGTTTTCGGTTCGTTTAACTCCTTTCTTGGACCAAGATCCCTTGTATAACCCGTATACATCACTTGATCATGCAAGAATCGGTTTTCATCTTTGAAACCTCATTTTCTTGCAAACAAACTCAAGAAACGAAGATGGAAACGTATATAATTCGATCTTTACCTTGTTTTTCTTGCTCCAAATCTCGGTTTTTAGTTCATGAAATTGAGAGGAATTGATGAAGCTTGTGGATTGTTGATTGAAAAAAGAAAAAAAAAGAAAATGAAGGCCAAGGGGGCCGATCGGAACCCATAAAGGGTGGGGTGGGACCCACATATTCATTCTTGGCCACTCATTTGGATTTCCGTAATCTGGATAATGTTTTGGATAATCTGGTTCTGCTCGTTTTTCGGTTAAACGTTTAATTCGGCTTAAAACGAGGCTAAGACGGTCGTTTTTCGGCTTAAAATAAAATTTATATAAAACCGATTTAAAAACTTAAATCATGACATTTATTAACTTAAAACATCATAGTATTAATAATTGTGCATCTTTTTCGGCTTGATCGATCGTCTCTTGCTCGGTTTAGTAATAAAGGTTTCGTTTAACGTATCGACGTACTATTAAATCGAAATCCTTTTTCTGTGCTTTAATCCACTTATCCCGAAGCTTTAATACTTCGTAACATCACTAAATATCATATATCTCGTCTATAATTGAACCCTCGATTCATTCGGGTTTCAATAACTATCGATCGTTTGATCGCATATTCAATACGGTGAATTATATATTCACGTACAATCAATACAATGAACCATGTATTCTCGTATAATTACCATGGTAACTCATGTACCCGACATTACATATGACTTAACTAAAGTCTATCGGTTAGGGTATACCTGGTTTCGTCGGAATCGTTACAAGTTCAGTCGAGGCACGCAATCTCAGGTCAAAAATTACACATATATATATATTAATTTTTTTAACAAATTCGGTATAGATCTTAATAATATAAAACATATTAGGCCCAATTTCTTTTTTCATAATAAACATAAGCCTACGAACCTTTCTATTTCGGCTCGACTGAGTATTTAAATTCTCAGAGACGGCCCTACCTGGTCTCATTAACTATCCCCTACAGTTTCGGGTTTGCCCTTTGGGCTCAGATATTTTTGTCATTTCTATTTATGGGGAATTTTTTACGCCTCAACTTCTTTTTTTCTATCCAAATAAATGAAACACAAGTCTCACACATGTCACCACTTTTTTCTTGTTGACACATTTATTAAGAGCTCGACTTACCAAAACCGGTTTATTTATGCTTCACACAGCTGAATATATTAAAAAAAATCAAGTAGTCGTGGCATAAATGCATGTTGCTCCTATGGATTTATAGAAATTTCCAGTAACATTAATTTTCAGTAAGCAGCTTCTTTACAATTGCAGGGTTGGTGGCACTGGAGAATATGGGATTTATTTCAAATGTATTGATTATGTTCACATACTTCATGATGGATTTGAGTTTTAATATCCCTGGCGCTGCCAACACAGTCACAAACTTCATGGGCTCAACTTTCATACTGTCAATTATCGGCGCTTTCTTTTCAGACACTTTAATCTCCAGATTTCATACTATTTTAATTTTTGGACTAGTCGAAATAGTGGTAAACCGTAAACACACAACAATCATTATTGACATCAAAGCATCTATACCTATTAAATAAGTAAACTATTCATGGCCACATGTTATAATTTGTGAGCCTAACAACTTTTTTCCGCCTCTCTCATTTCATCTTTTACCCCTTTGAAATATGACTTCACAACTTGCAAAACTAAAGAAAATTAACTACAGCTTTTGGAAATTTCCTTCATTTAACTTGTTAATACGCCCGTTAAATAAATCCACAATTATTTTCTTATCTAAAGTGAACCATGTGTGCATGATGGCAGGCTTTCATAATAATGACTATTCAAGCTCATGACACTAGCCTGCATCCAAAACCTTGTGGTGGCAAGCAGAGTTGCATGGAAGGAGGAATTGGGGTAATGTTTTACACCTCACTAGCGTTGTTGGCGTTAGGGTCTGGTGGTGTTAGAGGTGCTCTTGCGGCTTTTGGTGCGGACCAATTTGACACCTCTAAACCAAAAGGACTCAAGTCCCAAGGAACCTATTTCAACTGGCTTGTGCTAAGCACCACCTTGGGTGCCTCTATAGGGGTGACTGGTTTTGTGTGGGTTAGCACCAATCATGGCTGGTGGTGGGGTTTCTGCTTAGCAACCATTGGTTGCTTCTTAGGTTTTAGTCTATTTCTCCTGGGGAAGCCATTCTACAACATCCAAGTTCCAAAAGACAGCCCTTTTCTGAGTATTGGCCGGGTAATCTCTCTCCCTCCTATCGGTGTATGTACATGTGCTTGTTAAGTATGAAAGTACAATCAAGAATCAAATAACAAGACATCATAAAAGAGAATTGATTCACTACAATAGAGATTTACAAAACCATTGAACAAGTTTAACCTTCAAAGGTGGTGACTTTTAACCACCGGATTCTTGTCTAACAGAGGTCTTATTTCTAGCAACTAGCTTCCTACCGTAACCTCTTGAAGGTCATGCACCCAACACAAGCGCCAATTATTTGATCCCGTTGGCAGATATTGGCAGGTCCGGTGAGTTTTTGGTAATGTGTTCTCAGCATGGTTACCCGAAAAAGGAAAAAAGTTAGCTTTGTAAAGTTATGAATTGGTTTTCATGATTGTGAGAGTGTGTTTTGCCTCTTTTTGAATTCTAAGACTTGTATATATTCACATACACACGTGCAGATCTACTTGATCCATATTAGTTCTTTATTTCATTCCAAAAATTATGCCATATTGTTTGCGAATTCTCTTTTAAAAACAAACTCAAACTTTGATTGTATGTAGGTTATTGCTCTAGCATTTAATAACAGAAAGGTAAAACTACCGGAGAATCATGAAGAATTACATGAGAATAACACAAATAAGGGAGGCAAAAAACTCACTCATACCAGTCAATTCTCGTACGTCTTACTATCCGATTCCAACACTCAAGTTGCATTATTAGAGTAACTCAACTAATTAAAATCTTTATGGGATTTATCTTTTACAGTTGGTTGGACAAAGCAGCAATTATTCCAAATAATACAAAACCAAGTGAACTTGCACCATGGGAGGTATGCACTGTGACACAAGTTGAAGAAGTTAAGATCCTAATAAGAATGCTTCCTATTATATTAAGTACAGTTATCATGAACACCTGCTTAGCCCAGCTACAGACATTCTCACAAGCCCAAGGCAATATGATGAACCGAAAGCTAGGAAATCTCGAATTTCCAGCAGGCTCAATTCCTGTAATCCCACTCGTCTTCATGACCTTCCTTCTTCCTGTTTACGAGTATTTGTTCATACCCTTTGCCCGCAAATTTACAAAACATCCGCAAGGCATTACACAGCTCCAAAGAGTCGGCGTCGGGCTGGTTTTATCCGGCATTTCCATGGGAGTTGCAGGGATTGTGGAAGTAAAGAGGAGAAACCAATCAAGAATCAATCCACTTGAGCCTATCAGTCTCTTTTGGCTCTCTTTTCAGTATGGTATTTTTGGAGTTGCAGATATGTTTACACTAGTGGGATTGCTTGAGTTCTTCTACAAGGAGGCTCCTGTAGGGATGAGATCGCTTGCCACTTCATTCACATGGATATCGATGTCTTTCGGTTACTTTTTAAGTACTGCATTGGTGGATAGCGTGAATGCTGTTACAAAGAGAGTGTCTCCAAGCAAGAAAGGATGGATTACAGGTCTTCTTTTGGACAATAACAATCTGAATTTGTTTTATTGGTTCTTGGCTGTGTTGAGCTTGATAAATTTCGCAATTTACTTGCTTTCTGCCACATTGTACAAGTACAAAAAGGAAGATGATAGCCTATTGACAACCGAAATGGCATCCACAAATACTAGTATTGCAATGGTCAGCGCAAGTGAAAACGAATTGCCAAAGACTGCAACCGAAGAAGTTAAAGGCTGAACAGAACATGAAGAGTTGATGGGTTTTAGAACGGTTTCAGTTTCAGGTTGAGTTTATCGATTCGCGGTCTCCGCCCTCTCGTTTTATATCTCTTTTTGCGTATGTTTTACCGATAATTTGTGCTATTCTAAGACAACCCGAACACTCTTTGATTGTGCTTTAGTTATTTCATTCTAATAAGTTCCTTTGAGCATGCATGAATGGATGTTCAAAATTTCTATTATAAAAGGAAACGTTCTCTAAATATATATCGACATAACAGATTTATATTTCACAGTTATAAGTTATTGCAAGTGCTGGAAATATGTACTGGTTCGATTATTTTAACGCGGTCGACTTAGTTATGACCCGTAAGAGTTACATGCTGGGAAACGAACAAATAACCGCTTAACTTGCTTAATATAATTATCTATTATAATTATATACATACTTGTAAGAAAAATTTCATTATTTATATGTATTTTATGGTAATAAAAAAAATTTAGATTATTTATACTAAGCTAGTTTTTATCTCCCGTATTACAGGGGTTGTTTTATATTATTTGTTTTTAATATCTATCTATTTTTTGATTTTTTATTTAATTTATTGAATAAAAGTTAATAATCTACTTATGGTTTGATATTAAATTGTTTCACAAATAAATGAGATGTTATAACCAGGTTTAAAAGCTATATGATTTTGATGAGATCCAAGACTCGTTTATTTTTTTACTATAAAATTGGTTTTTTAATTATAAATAGTATATATCTTTTTTAAATAAATTAGATATTAATTTTTAGTATATTCCTACTTTATAGGATTTTTGTATCAAATATTTGGTGAGATTAGTTTTTAATTTAATAAGATGTTATAACTCGTTTAAGAAATATGTGGGTTTGATAAGACCCATACCTGTGAATTCGGGTCAAATGCATGAGAATGCTCCATTTAAAAATCAAGCAAATCTGGTGACTCCAAAAAAGGGGGAGCGACCACACCACGACACGTTTTATGTTTCCGTTTATATATATTATAGATATAAATACCATATACATCATGTTTATTTACTAATTAAATAAGTTGGTTCAGTCTTTTAAACGAGAGTTGGGCTTAGGGTCCTGTTGGTATCTTATAATAATAATAATAATAATAATAATCATCTTTAAATACTATTAAAGCAATAGAATTGTACACATCACACCATTCTAGGCCCTCCATATAGGATGCTACCTAGATGTCATGTGTAATATTTCCTATTCTATTAATTTCTAGCAATTAAAATAAGTCAATATTAAAATCCTTCCACACGGACCCATTTTATAATGTTTATAACCCATGACCCGTAAATAACCCGCTTCGTCCACAGAAAACTATACACGGTCCATTTTTCATAATCCACAACCAATTCCACCACTCATTTTTCTCTCTAACCTCCTCACGAAGATACGAACCCTAATTTCGTCGCTCATATCCAACATCGAACGTCTACAGTATTTACTAACACTTGTTGAATCTACTATGACTTTCTTCACTTCTAAGGTTATTGATGTCTCCAATCGATTCAATTTCCCTCAATTGGTCGTTCCTCAGAGACGATGTTATAACGATATTTTTGGTCAATTAATGATGATTATAACAGATCGATTATCCGATGAATATATTAAAGGTAATTTTCGTCCAATTTCTTTAATTTACCGCCACTTTCTTATTGTTTTGTTTACTAAATACTAAGAAGTGAATTTCCGTCCAATTTTTGATTTTTTTCCATCCAATTTGTTATTGTTTTCTTTACCAAATATTAACAAACATAATTTCCGTCCAATTTATGATTTTTTTTCCGGCCAATTTTGATTCAGTTTTATCAAAAGTCAGAAACTTCAATTTAATATTTTGTTAATTACAATTTTTTTTGAATGTTTAATAAATTTGTTTGTAAATTATTTGTTTCATATATAATTTAACGGAATTGAATCGATTGAAGACAATATTGATCTTTAATATTCCATAATATTAATTATAAATTTACTAAATTTTTTATAATATTTTATATAATAATTTAAAATATATCTTATATAATATTGATCTTCCAAATATAATTTATTCTAGAATTTTCTAAAAATTTAAATGTACATTAAGTTGATCTGTTGTTATTTAACTATAATTGGCATTCAAATCTAATTTAATATTTAACTTGTTGACTAAAAATTTTAAATTCAAATTTTATTTTAAACTTTGACTATAAAAACGATAATTAAGAAATAATAATTTATGTCTTTATTATTGTTATTATTTGATTCCTAAAGTATTTTCAATGTATTATTATTAAATATAAACTGATTCCGGAAAAACCTTAAACAAGGAAATATTAAAACTTATTATATAATACATTCTAATAATATTTTTTTTATAATCAATCGGTTATTTTTGGAGATGATTATTTGAATATAATTTTTATTTTAAAGGTTTGACTATAATAACGATAATTAAGGAAATAATTTATGTTTTTTATTATTGTTATTATTATTATTTAATTCCTAAATTAAGCTACGTATTATTATTAAATATTAACTAATTTTTATTTCTAAATTAATTAGTCATATTAGTAAAATTAGAACCGATTTGATTTTAATTTTTGTGATTTGGCATTAACTAGAATAAGTTATCATTTTAATGTTTAAAAAACTGATTGTTAAACTAAAAATACTTACTATAATTGTAATGTAATCTTACTTTAATTTACATGAATATTAATTATTAATTAATACAAAAATAATAACCGCGTTATTTTAGAACACAATATTCAAATTGACATAATTGCTAATAATCAATACTTAATATATCATAAATTAAATAACCGTTTTATCATCATTTTTAAATATTATTCGGCACATATGATTTGGTGAATATTATTAAACATGACAACTTTTCATAATTTATTAATATTATTATTCTCATGAATCAAGATATTTCAAATTATTTCTATCCTTACATGGAAGACAAATTTAAACTTAAATTTCGGTCACTTATAAGTTTAACATTCGATATCGTATTCTTCATTGATATTCCATTATAACTACATCAAATTTCAATATTTTCGTATTCTTATTGTTATTATTTATAGTAGATTCAATTGTTATTATTTATAGTAGATTCAATTGATTATGAGATTCCACACCCGAAACGTAATTTTCTTTCTATATTCACCGTTTTAAATTTGGTTATGTATGTTCAATTTTTTTTTGAATTTGTGTTCTCAAATATTAGTGTCACTAAATTTCTCAATAATGTATAATAAACACGTATTATATGTTTACCAATTTTAACTAATAAGTTTTTTAAACATAAAATAAATCTTCTAATTATAACATTCAAACAATTTGTTTGTCTAAGTTTTCATAATGTTTTCAAAGAATATTAAAAATATTTGATAATTTATTTCCTATACGTTTATATTTTGTTTTCATTGATTTTGTATCGTATTTTTTCACCTTTAATTATTTTCAAAGTCAACATAAAACTTTTTAATCTTTCCAAAGTTATTTAAAAATTCATTTATTGTAAAACGTTTTTAAGTTTTCCAAGTTTAACAAAATATTAATGTCAGTGATTTAAAAGTTTGTTGCAAGATTAGTAAAAATCAAAAATAATTCTATAATTTTTTGAAATTGACTAATTCCAATTTTTTTATATTTTGTAACTATTTTGAAAATATTTCAAAACGGGTTGTTTTAAAAGAGTATCAAATTTGTTAGGTATAAAATGACAGCCAAAAAATGTTTTTATTGATATATCTTTTTGGTTTAATGGTTTAAGTTAGAAAGATGTTTTATGTTGTCATTTTACTTTGTTTGTTGTAGTATGTTATTTTGTTTTAATAAAAACAAAAATTTAATAAAAACAACTTTATCATTGTTCAAATGTTACTCATTATTAAATATGTTATTATGGTATATTTAATTTGGATGTTATTGTTTTATTATATTTTCAGGTGGTGAAGCAAAATGAGTTTGCTTTGGTAGAATGTTTAAAGAAGTTGATAGTGGTTTAATATGAAATAACATGTTTATGTCTTTTGTTGATATTTTTTGGTTGTTCGATGTACATAAACGTATTGTAACTTTTAACTTTTAATATCTAGACAATGTAATTGGTTAACGTTTTGGTCCGAAAGTTTGAAGAAGTATTGTGTTGCTTGAATTTTTTGTTAAATTTATTATGTTTGTTGACATGTTTTTCCACCCGTGTGTAACATGAGCTATACCCTAGTAATATATAACAACCATAACCAACAATTGGAATTCACGAAGACGGAGAATAATCTCCTACTTTCTTGGAGGAACACAACACCGACAACCGTTGTTCGGAGGTTGCCACTACCAGCCACGCCGCATCACCGGCCGCACAACCGCCAAATCGTTGCCAACCTCGTCGCTCGTTATTGCTGCCGGACACCACCCCGATGCCAACGATATCATCGTTGTTTTCATGCACAGTCGTCGTCGCCCCGTTGTTCGTTTCGTCAACTAGCATCGTTACGTTGTACCTCAGTGTCTCACTGGTTATCATTAACCGAGGTATATCTATGTCATTGGTATATTAGACAAATGAATTATTGTTTTTATTCCGTGCTCGTATCGTTCGTAACCGGATCCTGTCGGGTTTAGTTTTGGTGTTTATTACTCATTTATTTTCGTTGCGCATTAATTTGCTTAATTATTATCTTACATATTTATTGAATTTTAATAAATAATTTTTAACTGATAACTACCGAAACCCACCAGTGGTATCAGAGACTTGGTTACAACATATGAGTCGGTATCGGTGTTTTAACCGCAATTAGAGCACAATCTTTAGTTAGTTTTAAAGTTTTTGATCTAACTAAATTTTAGGACAACTTTAATTTTTATTAAGATTTTATATGTTTACTTGACCTTGTTTTGTGGTTGTTTGTTCTATTTAATTTTTGGTTTTATGGTTTTGGCTACCTTTGATGGTTCAAAGTTGTTATAGTTATGTTTTTTTTTCCTTTATTGTATTTTTTTGTAAATATTGTAATAAACGATGACCTAAAGACAAAAAGCGAGGAAGCGAAACCAAAGTCATAAATTCAGTGGGAGTTGCTCCAGTCTAAACGACTTGATGCACTGAAGTCCATCCTTGTGGTTTCTTGTGTGTTGTGACCTCGTGACCCGTTCGGTCTTGATATTAGGCTCTAGCAAGATCGAACAATTTTTTAGCCATACGAATTTACATATTTATCTTGCTATTATGGTTGCTTGTATCTTATAATTTTTATAACCTAATCAACCAAATACCAATATGTAGGGGTAGGGTACTAAACCCACCCTAAAGTAACATAGGGTCCCGCTGAGTGAAGAGATCAAGCACCAGGCGGATAGCATGGCGCTAGGAGCATGGCCAAATATAATAAACATTCCCTGGAACCTCGGGAATGGTAGCGCCAAGATCTCCACCAGCATGGGACAAATATGAAGAATATAGATCGGGAACATCGCCTAACCAATAGGGAATGAACAACACATAAAGGACGGTACAAAATAGTACACCACGACATTATTAAAAAGCCACGATGCCCACCAACCTCCATGATCACACGAATGTAGAATATAATTGGTGGAGAGCCTGAAAAGGCACTTGACCATACTCACTCTCCCTCCGGCTATAAATACCAGAATATCTCCAAAGGGTAAAGGTATTCAGCATCCAACACTATACTCTCTATATATACTCTTACCACATAAGAAATACTGATTCTCACGCCAGAGGGTGATTACGAGAGATCCCACCCCATATTCCTCGTAACGAGCTCACGATGTTCTGTTTTGCAGGAAATACTCATCTGCGCCAAGAAGGATTCTAACCCATTGTGGGAGATACTTAACCACTAAGTCATTAGACCTAAGGGATGGATTCGTGTTTCTTCATTGGTGCCATCCATGCTTATTGCTAGAACAGTACATTCATAATCACTCCTTTCTTGATCCAGATGAGTGGTAAAATAAAGAGGTGGGCCAACAGTCAAGGGCCAACCAAGAAGGAAATCTGGAGATTCTTGACGTGATAGGTAGTGGCGAAGGCATCGCTGATGTGTCCACCCTTTGAACTACCGTCACAGAGAAAGCAAAAATGAAATCACGAACGCAAATAGCATTGTCGCTAGACATAATGGCCTGGCTAGAAGAAGAACAACAAAAGCTCATGGCTAACGTACAACAAAATAATGTCGTCAGTTGTTCAACCAAGAACGCTGTTTAACGGAGAATCAAGTAGTAATGATGAAGAAGAATATGATGGCGGCAAAGAGGAGTCAAATCCAATTCGAGCAAAAACACCTGCGGAAAAAACATCAAGTGCTAGACCAAACAACCATTTAGATGATAACAAACCACATAGGTCGCGCCGGGTGGTGGATTCATGCCAAGATGATCTAGATTATGAAGAAAGCTGGAAAGGTCTGGACCAATCTATCAAAAAACTTATAAAATACAATCCAGATGTGAATGAAGACTTCTCCAAGACATACCGGCCAACAACATTGGCCAGAAGACCCATGTTTGTGAAAAGAATCGCTGACACGAAATTGCTAGAGAACCCCAAGATTCCGCCAACAGTCGCCATATGATCACCTGCAAACATACATCGCAGCGGGACTAGTGTCAGGGTGGACCATGCCACTATGGTGCCACATATTCACATTAACACTAGTTGGAGCGGCAAGAGCCTGGTTCGAGCGGTTGCCAAAAGGACAGATCGTAAGTTGGGACGATCTAGCTAGCAAGTTCACCCAACATTTTAGCCAACAACGACGCCACATCAGTGATCCGGCAGATATCCTTAATGTCACAAGGAAAGACAATGAAACGCTAGAAGATTTCATCACCAAATTCAACAGAGAGGGATTGAATATCGGCGGTGTTGGCGAAAAACTTATGCGGGCAGCCTTTCGCCAAAATGTAAGGTGCGATGATCTCATCCGCACTCTTACAGGAAAAGACGGCATGCCCCACAGCTGGGACGCCATCATGACGGTGGTAAAAAGGTACGCACGAACAGAAAAAAAAATCTTGGGTCAAGGTCCGTCAAGGCAAAAAGGTACGGCGGTAAAAAGGTACGTAACGACGCAAGAAGCAACATCAACAAGGTCTGTCAAGGCAAAAAGGTGGCTTTCATTTGGTTAAGGTTGAATCAAGAAACCCAGCCAAAGGAAAATGCAACCTATGAGCCTTACAAAAACAAACAGAGGGCGCAAACACATTCGCCCAACAGATGGACGTCGCTGACCAAAGGTTCGGCGCAGATACTGTATACAGAAGGTATCCAACTCTAAAATCCCACTCCAATTAAACCAGGACCGAATGAGGACCTGACGCGTTACTGTGACTATCATGAACAACATAGTCACACAACTGATCAGTGTTTGAATTTAAAAGTTGCCATTGAGGAGTAAGCCAAAAATGGAAAATTGGAGCATTTAGTCCAAAACATCAAAGGTAAAGGAAGGCGACCGCCAATCCGTGATGGCGGAAAGCTAGGGAAGAAGATCAAATACCTGCATGCTAATATGATTACTCGCGGCACAACGAACAAAAAGGCTAGCCAGATCGAACATGCCGCCTGGAAGTAAGAACATGTAAACTTTCCAAAAGTGAAAGGGGGAGCAAACCGTAAAGCGCCGTTGGTATTCACAGTAGTCTTTGGACACTATCAGACACCGCACTTCTTCATTGATGCAGGAACCACGTCCGATATTATGTATGCCAATGTTTTGATTTACCGGAAGAAAAGGATAAGCGCGGGTTGGTCCCTGTTAAATCCCCGATAACAGGTTTCAATCAAAGTATTAAATACCCGTTAGAACAGTTGAGATTTCCAGTGACAGAGTACACTCAAGAACTGAAGACGTGGACTTCTTCATCATGGAAACCCCACACCCGCACTATGATATAATCTTAGGAAGAGAAGCGATAGGGGACTTCAACGCCAACCCATCAACAACCCATGGAATATTGGGGGTACTAACGCCTACAAGGATAACAATGATCCATGCTAACAAAGAGTTACAGGGCGGAAGCAAAGGTACCACCACAAAGGATGCTAGAGACAAACAAATCCAAAGAAGTCGAGAAATGGGTTCTCAATGGAAAATTTCCGAAATAAAATGTGACCATTTGGCCCACCCTTTCTGACCTTACCCGGATGGCGTTGAAGAGGTTACTTGTCAACAACATAGATGTATTCACATGGACTTCAGCAGACATGATAGGGGTACCGAGGTCCAAGGTGGAACATAAGTTGAAAGTGAACCCAGCTTTTGTACCAATAGTAAAAAAACGGCAGAAGATGGGGCCAGAACAGGCGAAATCTTGCGACGAACAAGTGACACAACTCATGGACGCGGGAATCATATGCGAAATACAATACCAAACATGGGTGGCAAATCCGGTAATGGAACCGAAAGCAAATGGCCAATGGCGATTGTGCATTGATTTCAAAGATCTCAACAAAGCATGCCCTAAGTATTATTACCCTTTACCAGAGATAGACCTAAAAGTAGACGCGCTTGTTCCTTTCCGGTACAAGTGCTTCTTGGACGCATATAAAGGGTACGACCATATTCACATGGCAGCGGGAGATCAAGATAAACGGTGTTTCAAACAAACAATGGAACATATTGTTACATGATGATGCTGTTTGGCATAAAAAATGCAGGGTCCATATACCAGCGCTTGATGGATAAAGAGTTCAAGATTCAAATTGGAAGAAACTTAGAAGTCTACATGGATGAATTAGTGATAAAAAGTGATGCAGAAGTATCTATGATAAAAGACATTGAAGAGACCTTCAAGACATTATGGCGGACAAGCATGAAGCTTAACCCAGAAAAATGTTCCTTCGGAATGGAGGAAGGGAAATTCCTGGGTGTTATCGTTACTAATGGGGGATTTAAAGCCAATCCTGAAAAAATAGAAGCAGTAACAAAAATGTATTCCCCCAAAACCATCAAGCAGGTGCAAACACTGAATGGGCGGTTGGTCGCGCTCAACAGATTCCTGTCAAGCCATGCGGACAGGTCTTTCCATTCGTTTCAACTTTGAGAAATTGTTTCAAAAAATCTCAATTTTGATGGACAGTTGAAGCGGAAACATTTCAAGAGATCAAGTCGCGCTTAGCAGAACTGCTAGTAATATACCTAGTGGCGTCGGATAGGGCAATTAGTGTGGTTGTATTGGTAGATAGAGATAGTGTTCAAACGGCCATCTACTATGTTAGTCGCACATTGGCAGACGCGGGGACAAGATACTTCACTTTGGAAAAATGGGTTATGTCGCTAGTGCAGACAGCGTGTCGCCTAGGGAGATAGTTCTAGGGACACCTAGTGAACGTCCTCACCAACTATCGCCTGTAGAACGTATTAACCAAGCTAAAATTATCTGGAAGATTAGCAATGTGGGCGATAGAGTTGGGAGAATACGCCATTTAGTACAAACCCAGACCCGCGATCAAAGGTCATGTATTGGCAGATTTCATAGCAGAGGTGCCCCCAAAAAAGAGGAAGAATGCCGAAAGAAAATGGAACCCCCAGTTGAACAACATAAAGAACAAATATGGAAACTGTTCATTGACGGGTCCTCCAATGATGAAGGCGTATGCGCAGGGTTAAAGGTCACCAATCCAGAAGGACAAGACTTCACGTAAGTAATACATTTGGAGTTTATGAGAACGAATAATAAGGAAGAATATGAAGCATTGTTGGAAGGATTGAGAATCGCCAAGAATCTAGGAGCAAAACATCTAGAAGCACATGTTGATTCAATGTTCGTGGCGAACCAAATTGAGGGATCATATGATGCAAAAGATTATAAGATGGCTTCATACTTAGCGCAAGCCAAAGCGCTAATGGCAACCTTCATCACATGCAAAGTGAAACATGTGAAACGAAGTGAAAATAAACAAGCAGACGCTCTCAGCAAATTGACATCAGTTAGCTTTGAACACCTTGCCAAAGATGTCCATGTCGAAGTGCTGACAAACCCTTCCATTACCATAAGAGATGTTTGTGTATGCTCCACAAGTATATCAAGTTGGATGACCCCAATCATCAACTACGTGTCATCAGGTATCCTACAAGATAGGAAAATAGAAGCTAGGAAGATCCGTCACAAAGTGCTCAATTACACATTTCAAAATAGCGTTTTGTATAGACGATCTTACCTTGGACCACTCCTCCGATGCGTAGATGCGCAAGACGCGAACTATCTGTTACGAGAAGTACATGAAGGAATTTGTGGAGTTCACGCAGGACCAAGGATGGTTGTAGCAAAAATAATGAACACGGGGTATTATTGGCCAAGCATGCATGTTGATACGGAGAAAGAATTACGGCGGTGCAACGCATGCCGGCGCCATGCACCAAACACTCTGCGCCCCAAATATGCAATGATACCAGTAACGTCATCTTCGCCATTTCAGAGATGGGCGATCGATATAACAGGACCATTCCCTGACGCGCCGGGCTGAGTGAAATATTTGATCGTAGCGATTGATTACTTCACCAAATGGATCAAAGCAAAACCATTTTCCGCGATAAACGCATCCAACATAAAAAACTTCATTTGGGAATTCATCATATGCTGTTTTGGATTACCCATGAACTTGGCCAGCGATAACGGGACATAATTCCCAGACCGGCGCATCAAGGCATGGCTCAAAGAGTTAAACATAACTTAGACATTCACTTCCGTCGCCCATCCACAGGGAAATGGGGAAGTTAAACGCGCCAACAGTACCATCGTTGGCGGAATAAAACGTAGACTGGCAGGATATAGGTCAGGAGGGGTTTATTAGCTCGCGCATATTCTCTGGGCGATCCGCACTCAAAAGAACAAAAGCAAAGGGGAAACACCATTCAGCCTGACTTATGGCACGAAAGCAATGACCCCGGCAGAAGTTGACGTGCCATCGCCAAGAATCCTGTTGCACGCCGACAATGAGAGCGAAAGACGCCATGATTTAATGCTTCTAAAGGAAATAAGAGAATAGGCAGCAATGCGTGAACAGAATTATAAGTGCCAACTTCAGAAATATTATGGCGCAAGAGTAAAAATTTGCGAGTTCAACGCAGGAGATTACGTCCTTCGCAACAACGAGGCATCAAAAGCTCAAGCGCAAGGAAAGTTAGCACCAACCTGGGAAGGACCTAACCAGATAAAAGAGGTCCTAGGGAAAAGCGCTTATTCGCTGATGCAACTCGATGGCTCGCCGATTCCAAGAACATGGAATGTGGCGCAGCTGCGAAGGTGTTATATGTAAATCGATTTCACCTTGTAAAAACGGGCAAAGGGCCATTGACAATGAATGAAAACGATACTATGCATTTCAACGGCAAAAAGATGATGCAACATGACAAAAAAATTCATTCCATTTATATACAAAAAAAGAAGTGTATTTACAAAGCGGATACCAACATCCGCTAAACAAATTACATCCTACAACTATGCAAAATATATCAACGCGAGAAGGCCAAATCAATGTCGTCTAATCTCTTCTCTGTGTGATCTTGAGCCGCGACAGCATCATCATTGGTAGACGAACTGACTTGCTCTGGCTCAAGCAACCCTCGCAGTAACTGCACGCCATTTTTCTCCTTGGCGTACTGGGCAATGGTAGATAGAATGGGAAACGAAATAGCATCATACCTAGCCTCTGCTGATGTATACTCTACCTCCACATCAATACCATGAAGCACATAGGCTTCAGGAGGAAGATTCTCCCGTAAATACGTCACAGCCTCTCGAAAACCAGCCTTATGCCCCCATTGCTACGCAGCAGTAACAAGGCGTCCAACGCATTTCGTCATATCATCATCAGCAGTGATGCATTGCGTAACCTGAAAGATAATAAAAGAAAACAGTTAGCATAAAGCAAATGGAAAAAATAGGTAACTAGTACAAAGTACTTTGCGAATTGCTTGATTCCACAACCAATTGCGGTCAACGGCAGCGGCATCACACTCAGCAGTTAAAGACTCGATGGTCTTCTCTTGAGTGGCAAGTGTATCAGGCAGCTTGCCCGCGTCCGCCTTCCTCAATTCTGCCTCCGCCTCCAATTTTTCAATCCGCTTGCGCATATTGGCCTTTTGCTCTTCGAGTTTGGCGGTAGTCTCCTTAGCAGCATTAGCACAATTGTGCGTGTCAACAACTTCAACATTAGACTTTCTGCACACAGCCAGGAACTCCTTGTAGCGCTCAGCGCGCTCACCGACGGATTCCGTCAAATCCGCCTAAGCCTTTGACAACATCCCTTCAACAGTAGCCAGAGCCTGGCGGTGCTCTGCTGCTTCCCTACCCGCCTTCCAGGCAGATGCCTCACTATTCTTCACCACAAGATCCATTTCTCTCATAGCAGCAGAGACTTTAATCTTCTCAGCATGAAGAGTGTGGTTGTCACGCACCAAATCCGCTATACTAGAGTGACCTCGCACATGGACATAAATGGCGCTAGACGCCAGATTGTCCCAAGGTTGGAACTTACGGGCAATACGCTCGCCGGGAGGAAAAATGTGCTCAAAAAATTCTATACAAGTAGGGTCTTCAAAATTGGCGCAACGGGTGATCTTCCACCTAGGCTGATAAACCTGGTTCACCTCAACAGAATCGCGGGGATCTGTATCTACACTAATAGACACGCCGCCACTGGAACCACCACCATTGATACTGGCAAAATCAAAAAATCTACCACTAACCACTGCCCCAACATCAAAAAGAGGCGGTTGAACAATCTCGTCACCGTCAAGAACAAAAGTCTTGACCGGGGAAGATTCCTTAGACTTTAGAAAGTCAGCAAACGTCTAGGCGTCAAACACCCCACCCGCTAACTCACTGATGGGTACAACTCGTACACAGTTGCCTTCATCGGTTCAAAGCCTGACGCCGTAGACTGAGACCCAGATGGAAGAATAGATTCCGCTGATTCAAGCACTATCGTCATAATGGTTTCGGCCTAAGACTGGCAAACCACACCCGTCATCATCAGATTAGTCACCGACCACAGCGTAGGCATCGCATCAGACAAGGTGCCCACACCTGTCGTCATTGGAAAACTAAAAGGACTCATCACCAATGGTATGGTGACAGCAGATGACACGGCGGAAGAAACTTCCATCGGAGAAGACATATTCAGGGAACCTGGATGAAAAAGAAACGATCAGGAGAGAGAAGAGAAAAGAAATATACTAATAATAATAGTACACATCACACCATACCTGGAGACTTAACCAGGCTAGTCAATTTCACGAACCCCCAAAGGCGAGGCTTTTTGAAGAGGAGCATCTCTTCCTTTTCCTTATCATTCACCGCCGAAGCATACCCTGCTTGGTGTGGGACAGTGAACTTCCCAGTAGCAGCAGCAAAATCAAAAGTGGAAGTGGAGGATACCGTAGTATCCACCACAGTTCCAGCCGGAGAGGCTGAAGATGTCACAAGACCACCCACTGTCAAAGTTGGGACGACGGCGAGCGGACTCGTGTCCACAAAGTTTCTAGGTAGGAAGAATGAAGGCAAAGGAAGGCCTCCAGTATCCTGGTCGTAGGTGGTTGGGAGTGACGGTGCACCGGCGCCAGGGCTAGATGACACAAGCAATGTCGCTGACGTATATACGGGAGGTCTGAACGGAACATCGACACAAGGATGACATCGTCATCATCATGCACGACGTCTCTCGCGACAAAACCTCTCGGAAGCGCAACCTCCTTCCAACCACTACCATGTGCACCTTTCCCGCTGCATTTATGAAAGCATACAAAATGAGACAGTTTACCTGAAAATAAAAGTGTTAGAAAAGGCACAACTGAGTATGAATGGAATCATCCCTTACCCTCTCTTGGGTTTACAAAGATGGGAGGTGACAGTGGCCGTTGTGGTAATGACTGCCCCATAGGAGGAGGAAACACAAAGTTCAGAGCAGTCCTTGTAAGGATAGAATCCTCCCGTGGACCTAGTTCCCGGCAGAACAAGATCTTCGTGCCTTCAGGAGGAGGTTTCAGCAGAAACATTTTATCCTCTACCTATGCAGTCACAAAGACAGTTAGAATAATAAAAATAAAAATAAGTATAGGTGTATTAGGTCAGAGACAACTGACCTTGTCCTCCGTTCTGGACAAAAGGGACCTTTGTCACATCATCCCAAATGCGACTCATCCCAACAGCACCAGCGCGCACTCTGGATAAAAACGGAGTGGGGAAAGGCTGGCCTGTAAAGTGTTAAACAAGTCCATCCCAGAATAAGGGACTGGTTTGGGATCTGGTAGGTCCTTAGCTTCTCCAAAATGCATAACATGGGGGACCACACACGCAGTAACGTTGAAGAAGAGACTCTTCCACTCATGCAGACTCTTCGGCGCGTCCAGAGCAATGGCCTTGGCACCAGGTTGGGTAAACAAGTTATACCAGCCCTGAGAATAACTCCACTGGTACAAGGCCGACATCTTGTCAGCCGACGGCCTGATGCCGAGGGAATGACAAGTATACTCAAAATGGCGGTGATGGGCCATTCTGAGGGGGACTTTTAGGGGTAGGGTGCTAAACCCACCCTAAAGTAACATAGGGGACTTGTAGGGGTAAGGTACTAAACCCACCCTAAAGTAACATAGGGTCCCGTTGAGTGAAGAGATCAAGTGCCATGCATATAGCATGGCGCCAGGAGCGTGGCCAAATATAATAAATATTCATTGACAGCTCGGGAATGGTAGCCCCAAAATCTCCAGCAGGATGGGACATAAAGGAAGAATATACGTTGGGAATATCGCCCAACCAATGGGGAATGAACAACACATAAAGGACAATACAAAATAATACACCACGTCATTATTAAAAGGCCAATATGCCCACCAACATCCATAATCACACGAATGGAGAATATAATTGGTGGAGAACCTGACAAGGTAGTTGGTCATACTCTCTCTCCCTCCGGCTATAAATACCAGAATATCTCCAAACAGTAAAGGTATTCAGCATCCAATACTATACTCTCTCTCTCTATATATATACTCTTACCACATAAAAATGCTTCTTCTCACACCTGAGGTTGGTTATGAGAGAATCCCCCACCCCCCATATTCTTCGTAACTAGCTCAAGGTGTTCTGTTTTGCAGGAAATACTCATTTGCGCCAAGGATGATCTAACCCATTATGGGAGATACTTAACCATAACCCTTGGACTAATTCGTTAGACCTAAGGGGTGGATTCATGTTTTTTCACAATATAATTTTAAAACGGGGTTTTTAATATATTAAAACAAGTTTAGAAAGGGTTTTACAACTTGTCAAATTTTGTCATTGAAACAAAGTTTTTTTAAAACAAATACTAATCAATTAAGTTTTTCAAATTGAACTAAATTTATTTTTTCCAAAACTAATAACTTAATAGATTATCTATTAACTTAAATGTCACACCCCAAATGAAGGCAGAAATGCCAGGGCGTTAGTTGACTGCTCACAGTTCTCAAGGTACCGTCATGCAATATTTAAACTGATAATATCTATTATTTTTTTAAGACTGAAAATGTAATTTAGTTTTTTTCTTTTTGTTTAAATAATTTGGTACTAATTTAGTTACTACAAAGAGATTACAATAAAGTAGCAGGCAAATGGGCAACAAGCTGCGCCGCAACCCCGTTTTGAATAGTAAAGCCAATCCTACTAAAAATGAAGCTTTGGGACCTAGGAACTGAAGAGGTTCCTTGTACGACACGTTGAACCCTACTCAAAAAATTCACAGCCTCTGAGGCTAGAACACCATATGTATCAAAAGCAAATCGGAGAAAAACATGTTGATTCTCTATATAAGCTTTCTCGTGTTTAACAACTTTGCCTGATTTATTCTTCAACGCAGCCTGACCCACAACAAACCTACGGTCCCTGAGCCCAACGAGAGGAGACACTTATGAAAGATCCACACAGGCGTGTTTTCCCCCTGCCCAACCGAACACAAGAATATCAGCTGGACGTAAAGAAGACCTCCCTTCAAGAGGATCTGTGAGAAAGTTAACAGGGGCTTCCTTTTTAGCATAAATCCATGCCTGTTGAAGAACATCCCTAACCAAATCATGTCTGTATTTAAAGCCATTCAATTCTTTGCAATGCACCGCATGGTCTCCAAAAGAATCCAAACCGAACTTGCGAAAAATTGGGGAATGATGTGACAATCGTCAATTTCAGGTTAACTCCGTTAACTCAACTCCGTCAATTCAAACGTAAGATCACTAAATCTATAACGCACACTTCATTACATTTAAACTAGGGTTTAAATGACGCTTAACACTTACTACATGGGTAGTCTTTCGGGATTTGCACCGAAACGCAAACGAGTTGACGCAAACGATTGAGGATTAAACGAAAAATGTCAACATAATAATTATGTGATAATTATGTGTTAACATATGTGTTACTTGATTATATGGCGTGTAATGCAAGACAAGAAACAAGAACTAAGATAGTTAAGTTAGAAAAACAACAATTGAAAGCGAAGGGACTTGAGTGTAACTTGTATGTCTATAAATATAACCTTAATCACTTAACCCTAACTTATTATCATAACCCCAAGCTCCGATCGGCCCTCCCTCCCTTGCTCCCTTGGCTGCCGTCCACCATACACACACATTCAACCAAGAAATCAAGCTTGTGATTGAAGAACTAGGTGCTAGGAAGGTATAATTGATCATTCTATACATTCTTGTTGCTTGATTTTGATGTTTGTTGGGTTAACCACAAACCCTAAGCTGCCGATTTTGTGTATGTATATAGCTAATATGATTGTGGTTGATTGAATGACGATTTGATAACTAGATTGAATCTTGTTGCATGTAGATTGTTGTGTCTTTGATTTGAGTTCAAACACAAACCCTAATCAAGTATGTAATATGTAATTGATGTGCATGGATGGTGTTTATGGAGTCTAGAGGGTCATATGAATGCATGATATTTCAAAAATTGTTAATATGTTGAGTTTGGATGCAAACAGTTTCTGGACAGAATGTGTATTTGATGTTTAAGTGACTGTAACGAAGTGTAAATATGAAAATTGGTTGAAATTATTGGTACTACAGTAAACTAGGTTGAGTCTAGTTTCTATAGAGTATAAATTTGTAATTTTTGGACAAGTAAAGGTTAACTTTTATGATTTTACAAAAACGTTGTGCAAAGCTGAGCTGTTAGACCTGCTGTTAGGTTATGTTGTAAATGTTATATCTCATGAACTACGAGACCAATTGGGTTGGTTCCACTTTTGGAAGTTGACTCATTGAGTTAGGAACCTAACCCAAGTGGTCTTGCATTTATTGGATTTTTCTTTTAACGGGAATTGCAAATAACATTCTGATTGCGCATGAATTTGACTGTTATGAGTTTGCTGTAATGATTTGATGATTGTGAGAAAACTATGAGGAATAAAAATGTAATAAAATATGTTCTGGAAACCTAAGACATATTTGCTTCTGTGATGATATTTGGTAAATTAATTGAGATGCTATGATCAGTGAAATAGTACAATCTTTCTAGTAGGATTTCTGTCTCGGTGAAACTAGCTGCTGAGTTGTGTAAAAATGCATGAAACATGATACTTGTTATATAATTGTTATGTTTTGACCAAAATACCCTTGCGGGGAATAATTGCTAATTGATTGCCATGATTTGACCAAATTGCCCTCATGGGGAATAATGGCTAATTAATTGTTATTTGTTGACCAAAATGCCCTTACGGGGAATAATTGCTAGTAACGTACGTTATGAATACACGACACGTATATGATTGCTTTCACATGTAATGTGTCACAAAAACACTTGTTTAAGTCTCCCACGATTCACAAACGAAACACGAAACATGTTATGTGCATAGGTATTATGTGCCGGGTCTAGAGACTCGATAATATTCCGACACTTAGAAAAATCTCTTTTTGTTTTAGAACGTTAGAGAGAGTTTTTCGGTGACGCGCATCTTGGTGATTTATTTTGGGAAATTCTTCGCAAACAGTGAGTTTCACTTTCCCCTCTTTAAACTGTTTTCAAACGCTTTTCACTTGGGGGAGATAACATACTCCACAACGCATTTAAGATTTTGTTATAAATTATATATCACTTGTAAAGGCTAAGTGGCAAACGAAATATTTGAAGTCCTACACATCGAACCGGTTATTATTTAGAATAGCGAGTCACTAGTATTGCTGGGTTTGACAAACCCCACCCAACGCTAAACTCGACTGGAGGTCGAGCGGGTGTAATTTTGGCTAACACGTACCATGGTCTGGAGGACCTGGTGACAAGGCACTTAATAAATGAGTCAGCTTCGGTGTCGAACACTTAGTAATACTTGTTGTATAGACTAGCTACCTATCGATATATAATTTGACATAACACTATCTGGTAACGCTGTAACGCAAAATGCTGTAACGCAAAACGCTGAAACGCAAAACGCTGTAACGCAAAACGCTGAACGCAAACGCTAAACGATTTATTTCTATATAACTTGTGAACTCACCAACCTTGTGTTGACACTTTTAGTATGTTATTCTCAGGTAGCCGAGGCGGGCGCGCGGTTTAGGAACATGCATTGATTGAAAACGCTTTTGTCCTGCAAACTTATTTTTAACGGTTATCTTTGGTTTAAGTCGTCCTGCGTGACGCAACTTTTGATTAAAGGTTTTTACGCTTCCGCATTTAATTACTCGTAAACGTTTTCATGGTTTTGAAACTTTATTTTATGGTTTGATTATAACTGATGATTCCGATCCTGCCAGTTCACACCCTCTGACGGTAAAACACCGTTAGTGGATTTTGAGGGTGTGACAGATTGGTATCAGAGCCATTGGTTATAGCGAACTAGAAGCTGCATGCATACTAGACTATAACCGCGACGACCCATTAGTTATAATGATACGCACTGCATAGGTTTGTGTAGTCTTGTAATCTTATCTCTTTACCTCTTTCACTTATACGCGCGCGCATACACGGCTTACCTGTAGGAATGTCGACGCCACCCTCATCATCATTCGATTCGATGACGCATGCTCATGGGAAGGAACCGCAGTTGCCTACCGCCTCGCCTCCCCGAGTAGTCCCGGAACTCGAAGCTCCCGCACCGAAGAGGTACCGCTTATCCGGAGGCATATACGAAAACGACGTTAGCTGGGATTGGTACCCTAACATGATCAGACGTATGGTCTATCGCGAACAAGTTCCCCCGTTACCTCACCCGAACCACCCTGCTTATCCCAACACCCTACCACCCATAACCGAACCTGTAGAGAGAGTTCTCGCAGCTGTTGTTTCATGCTTGGAGCGTGACGTGGGTTACATGCGCTATACGAGAGAGAACGTTTCCAGAATGTTAAAAGACGGAACCGAGACTAAGGAGGAGATTGCCCGCATGGCAGCGGCAATGAAGGAAATGCGAGAGGCTAGTGATCAACAAATGAAGGTTATGATGAAGATGCAAGCCGAGATGATAGACTTGCAAGAGCAACTCCAAGAAGCAAGGACCCGAACTGAGATAGCGTTGGAGTGTTGCGATGTCTTGCAAATGCAACTTGCTCAGAACGCAGCCGAACCTGAGGCAGAGCCTGAGGCCGAGCCTAAGGCGGAGCCTGAGGCCGAACCTGAAGAAGATCCCGAAGAGGAGCCTGAGGAGGATCCCGAGGAAGATCCCGAGGAGGAACCCGAAGAAGAACCGGAGGAAGAACCGGCTGAGGAGGAGGCACACTCGGAGGTGTCCTCAGATGACGACATCTAGTGATGATGACACTTAGATGGAGGGGTTGTCTCCATCCGAACTATTAATTTTCTATGATTTTAAGGATTGATTGGAAATACTTTGTAGCGAATACAATGGTTTTAATCATGAAATTTTATTTAGATTAATATGTGGTTGTGATGTGATGTTGTTTCTTATTTCTTTCTTACCTATCTTTTTATTACATGTATGGTGTGTTGTATATGAAAGAAAAATTCATGTTTAACACTTTATACTGTGATTCTAGGAAATGGCTGGAAGAAACGCTGGACGTGGACGTGGTAACATCAGCTTGACTGCAGCTGAACTCCAAACTCTGCTGAACGACCATGCAGCGGCCGCTTTAGCCGCACACGTTCAGAATCAAGCTGGAGGTCCAAGTGGAACGTGTACCTTCAAGAACTACCTTGACTGCAAGCCCAGTACGTTTAAGGGCACTGAGGGAGCTATAGGCTTCCTGCGTTGGGCTGAGAAGGCTGAGTCGGCATTTGAGATGTGCAATTGTCCCCCTGCCAGTAGGGTCAAATTCGCTGCTGGAACACTTGAGGATTTTGCCCTCACTTGGTGGAATTCGAACGTCCAGATCCTTGGATTGGAACTGGCTAACGCGATGAACTAGGAGGAGTTCAAAAACATGATGCGAGAGGAGTACTGTCCGAGAGAGTAGATTTCGAAGTTAGAGTCGGAATTTTGGTCGTTAAAGATGGTGGGTTCGGAAATCGAAGCCTACACTACCCGTTCTCACGAGTTGGCTGTGATGTGTCCGCGGATGGTGGGTCCGCCGAGCAAGAGGATAGAAATGTACATTGATGGATTAGCACCGCAGATTCAGGGCATGGTGACGTCTTCCAGACCAGCCACGATCCAACAAGCGATCCGTTTAGCTCACAAACTGACGGATCAGGCTGTGACCCAAAGTGCGTTACCACCTAGGGGTTCGACCACTAAAGCCCGTGACAACCCGAGTAACGACAATAACAGCAACAGCAACCCGAACAGCGGGAAGAGGAAGTTTGACAACACCAGATCTTCATCCTCGAACCTCCACCGCAACAACACTACCGTAAGCCCGAATTCACTCGTAGCTTTAACACTCAGAATCACAACAACAACAACAACGGTAGCGGGCAGATTTCGAGCGGATATGCTGGGAAATATCCAAAGTGCAACAGGTGCAACTATCATCATATTGGCCAGTGTGACCGTGCCAAGTGTCAGAGATGCGGAAAGATGGGTCACCAAGCGAAAGAATGTAGAGGAGACCTTGCGGCAAAGGGTGCTCCTAAGCCACCTATGACGACGAAGGGATGCTTTGAATGTGGGCAGGAAGGTCATTTCAGAAAAGATTGCCCCAAGCTGAAACAGAATGACCACAATGGAGGTAATGGAAGTGGCAGTAGTGGTGGAAGCAATGGCAAGGGAAGAGCGTTTGTGATTGGGTCGGGTCAAGCCCGCAATGATCCGCACGTGGTGACTGGTAAGTTCCCTGTAAACGATTGTTTTGCTTCTGTATTGTTTGACACTGGAGCTGATAGGAGTTTTGTGTCGAAAGCCTTTAGTCAACTCTTAGACTTAACTCCAACTCCGTTAGATGCTAAGTTTCCTGTTGAATTAGCTGACGGTAAGACTATAGTAACGACTCATGTACTTACGGGATGTAAGTTAAAACTGTCAGGTCATGTCTTTGATATCGACCTTATTCCTTTTACGCTTAGTAGTTTCGATGTCGTTGTCGGCATGGACTGGTTATCCGAGAACCGAGCGGAGATTATATGTCACGACAAGATAGTTCACGTTACTACCCCTTCCGGCGAGATCATTTCGGTCCAAGGTGAGAGGAGCGGCATGACCACCAGCATCATTACCCTTATGAAGGCGCAGAAGTACCTACGAAAGGGTCATCCGGCAATTTTGGCGCAGATCGTTGAGAAACCCGCGGAGGAGAAACGAATTGAAGATATACCGGTTGTGCAAGACTTTCCGGAAGTTTTCCCGGAGGATTTGCCTGGACTCCCTCCTATTCGTCAAGTCGAATTTCAAATCGAGTTGACACTCGGTGCAGCACCCATAGCACGAGCCCCGTATCGGCTCGCACCGGCGGAGCTTCAGGAACTGTCCACTCAGTTGCAAGATTTGTTGGATAAGGGTTTTATCTGACCTAGCTCATCGCCGTGGGGAGCCCCTGTCTTGTTTGTCCGAAAGAAAGACGGGACTTTCCGAATGTGCATCGACTACCGGGAGTTGAACAAGGTGACGATCAAGAACCGTTATCCTTTACCCCGAATAGATGATTTGTTTGACCAACTTCAAGGATCGAGTTACTACTCGAAGATCGATCTGCGATCCGGTTACCACCAACTGAGAGTGCGCGAAGAAGATATCTCAAAGACGGCTTTCAGAACACGGTATGGTCACTACGAGTTTTCGGTTATGCCTTTTGGCCTAACCAACGCACCCGCCGTATTTATGGATCTCATGAATCGAGTGTGCAAGGCGTACCTCGACAAGTTTGTGATTGTTTTCATCGATGATATTCTCGTCTACTCCAAGAACGAGACTGACCACGAAGAGCACTTAAGGGTAATTCTGGAACTATTGAAGAAGGAACAACTGTATGCTAAACTCTCGAAATGTGAATTTTGGCTTCGCGAGGTTCACTTTTTAGGACATGTGATCAACGAGAATGGTATCCATGTCGATCCCGGTAAGGTAGAGGCCATCAAAAACTGGGAAGCACCTAAGACTCCGACTGAGGTGCGGAAACTCTTAGGACTGGCAGGCTACTACCGACGTTTCATCGAGGGATTTTCAAAGATTGCTCAACCCCTCACCGCTTTGACTCACAAAGGCACTAAGTACGATTGGGGTGACGCGCAAGAATCCGCCTTTCAACTATTGAAAACCAAACTCTGCAGCGCCCCTATTCTAGCCCTCCCCGAGGGAACGGAAAATTTTGAGGTACACTGTGACGCATCTATACGAGGTCTCGGTTGTGTGCTGATGCAACTCGAGAAGGTTATAGCCTACGCCTCTCGACAACTACGGGTTCACGAGAAGAACTACACGACCCACGATTTGGAACTCGGAGCTGTGGTGTTTGCTCTTAAGATATGGAGGCATTACTTGTACGGTACCAAGTTTACCATTTACACCGACCACAAGAGTCTCCAACATATCTACGATCAGAAGGAGCTGAACATGCGACAGCGTCATTGGGTCGAGCTGCTCAAGGATTACGATTGTGCCATCAAGTACCACCCTGGCAAGGCCAATGTAGTGGCCGACGCCCTCAGCAGAAAAGAAACAGATAAACCCAGATGGGTGAGAGTATTGCAACTCACGATTCATGCCAGCTTACCCAATCAGATTCGCGATGCGCAACTTGAAGCTTTGAAAGAAGATAATCTTCCATCGGAACTCATGCGGGGCATGAACAAGCAACTTGAAACCAGATCGGACGGGGTCTGATATTTTGAGAACCAGATTTGGGTTCCACGGCACGGAGAGTTGAGGACTCTAGTGATGGACGAAGCTCACAAGTCCCGATATTCTATCCACCCTAACTCAGATAAAATGTATCATGATTTAAAGGCACTTTACTAGTGGCCGAACATGAAAGCCGACATTGCCACCTATGTGAGCAAATGCCTGACTTGTGCAAGAGTCAAGATAGAATACCAGAAACCATCTGGTCTACTGCAACAACCGGAACTCCCAATGTGGAAATGGGAACACATCTCAATGGATTTTATCACGGGTTTACCTAAGACACCGACGGGATGCGATACCATCTGGGTGATCGTAGACCGGTTGACTAAGTCTGCACACTTCTTAGCGATTAAGGAATCGGACAAAATGGAAAGACTAACTCGTGTTTACATGAAAGAAGTGGTATCTAGACACGGAGTGCCTGTCTCGATCATTTCCGATCGAGATTCTCGTTTCACTTCGCACTTTTGGAAGTCGCTGCAAAGCGCACTAGGCACCCGTCTTGATATGAGCACAGCATACCATCCTCAGACGGATGGGCAAAGTGAACGAACCATTCAGACCCTGGAGGATATGTTGCGTGCCTGCGTGTTGGATTTCGGAAAAAGTTGGGAACCTCACTTACCTTTGGTAGAGTTTTCGTATAATAACAGCTACCACTCTAGTATTAAAGCAGCGCCGTTTGAAGCGCTGTACGGACGAAAGTGTCGATCACCACTCTGCTGGGCAGAGGTGGGTGACAGCCAAATCACTGGTCCGGAACTGGTCCTCGAAACTTCGGAAAAGATTGTTCAAATCCGAAATCGCATGGCAGCAGCACGAGATCGCCAAAAGAGTTACGCCGACAAGCGCCGAAAACCTCTCGAGTTTCAAGTGAACGATCGAATGTTACTCAAAGTCTCACCTTGGAAAGGTGTGGTTCGCTTTTGGTAAGCGAAACAAACTCAACCCACGATATGTTGGTCCTTACCGGATAACTGAGCGCATTGGTCCGGTGGCGTACCGACTGGACCTACCAACGGAACTCGGTGGCGTACACAATGTATTCTACGTGTCCAATTTGAAGAAATGCCTATCTGATGAAACCCAAGTAGTCTCTTTGGAGGAACTGCAAGTTGATGAACAGTTACGTTTCATTGAGGAACCAGTCGAGGTTTTGGATTGGGAAACCAAAACGCTCAAGCACAGCAAAATTCCAATCGTTAAGGTTCGTTGGAACTCGAGACGTGGACCGGAGTTCACGTGGGAACGCGAGGATCAAATGATGAAAAAGTATCCTCACCTTTTTGAAGGGCTAACCAAACACAGAAAACCGCGAAACCCGGCAAACAGTCAGACATCACCGGAGGTATGAATTAAATTTCGGGACGAAATTTCTTTCTACTAGGGGATGATATGACAAACTGAAAATTTTTTTTCTTACTCTTTCAGACACTCATCACGACTTGACTCAAATTCTTTAACATGGGAATGATGTGACAATCGTCAATTTCAGGTTAACTCCGTTAACTCAACTCCGTCAATTCAAACGTAAGATCACTAAATCTATAACGCACACTTTATTACATTTAAACTAGGGTTTAAATGACGCTTAACACTTACTACATGTGTAGTCTTTCGGGATTTGCACCGAAACGCAAACGAGTTGACGCAAACGATTGAGGATTAAACGAAAAATGTCAACATAATAATTATGTGATAATTATGTGTTAACATATGTGTTACTTGATTATATGGTGTGTAATGCTAGACAAGAAACAAGAACTAAGATAGTTAAGTTAGAAAAACAACAATTGAAAGTGAAGGGACTTGAGTGTAACTTGTATGTCTATAAATATAACCTTAATCACTTAACCCTAACTTATTATCATAACCCCAAGCTCCGATCGGCCCTCCCTCCCTTGCTCCTTGGCTGCCGTCCACCATACACACACATTCAACCAAGAAATCAAGCTTGTGATTGAAGAACTAGGTGCTAGGAAGGTATAATTGATCATTCTATACATTCTTGTTGCTTGATTTTGATGTTTGTTGGGTTAACCACAAACCCTAAACTGCCGA
This sequence comes from Bidens hawaiensis, assembly GCF_021521415.1. Classification (NCBI taxonomy): domain Eukaryota; kingdom Viridiplantae; phylum Streptophyta; class Magnoliopsida; order Asterales; family Asteraceae; genus Bidens; species Bidens hawaiensis. Next base: position 144,719 of record NW_027492772.1, read on the forward strand.
TTTTGTGTATGTATATAGCTAATATGATTGTGGTTGATTGAATGATGATTTGATAACTAGATTGAATCTTGTTGCATGTTGATTGTTGTGTCTTTGATTTGAGTTCAAACACAAACCCTAATCAAGTATGTAATATGTAATTGTTGTGCATGGATGGTGTTTATGGAGTCTAGAGGGTCATATGAATGCATGATATTTCAAAAATTGTTAATATGTTGAGTTTGGATGCAAACAGTTTCTGGACAGAATGTGTATTTGATGTTTAAGTGACTGTAACGAAGTGTAAATATGAAAATTGGTTGAAATTATTGGTACTACAGTAAACTAGGTTGAGTCTAGTTTCTATAGAGTATAAATTTGTAATTTTTGGACAAGTAAAGGTTAACTTTTATGATTTTACAAAAACGTTGTGCAAAGCTGAGCTGTTAGACCTGCTGTTAGGTTATGTTGTAAATGTTATATCTCATGAACTACGAGACCAATTGGGTTGGTTCTACTTCTGGAAGTTGACTCATTGAGTTCGGAATCTAACCCAAGTAGTCTTGCATTTATTGGATTTAACTTTTAACGGGAATTGCAAATAACATTCTGATTGCGCATGAATTTGACTGTTATGAGTTTGCTGTAATGATTTGATGATTGTGAGAAAACTATGAGGAATAAAAATGTAATAAAATATGTTCTGGAAACCTAAGATATATGTGCTTCTGTGATGATTTTTGGTAAATTAATTGAGATGCTATGATCGGTGAAATAGTACAATCTTTCTAGTAGGATTTCTGTCTCGGTGAAACTAGCTGCTGAGTTGTGTAAAAATGCATGAAACATGATACTTGTTATATAATTGTTATGTTTTGACCAAAATACCCTTGCGGGAATAATTGCTAATTGATTGCCATGATTTGACCAAATTGCCCTCATGGGGAGTAATGGCTAATTAATTGTTATTTGTTGACCAAAATGCCCTTACGGGGAATAATTGCTAGTAACGTACGTTATGAATACATGACACGTATATGATTGCTTACACATGTAATGTGTCACAAAAACACTTGTTTAAGTCACCCACGATTAACAAACGAAACACGAAACATGTTATGTGCATAGGTATTATGTGCCGGGTCTAGAGACTCGATAATATTCCGACACTTAGAAAAATCTCTTTTTGTTTTAGAACGTTAGAGAGAGTTTTTCGGTGACGCGCATCTTGGTGATTTATTTTGGGAAATTCTTCGCAAACAGTGAGTTTCACTTTCCCCTCTTTAAACTGTTTTCAAACGCTTTTCACTTGGGGGAGATAACATACTCCACAACGCATTTAAGATTTTGTTATAAATTATATATCACTTGTAAAGGCTAAGTGGCAAACGAAATATTTGAAGTCCTACACATCGAACCGGTTAATATTTAGAATAGCGAGTCACTGTTGAGTAGTATTGTTGGGTTTGACAAACCCCACCCAACGCTAAACTCGACTGGAGGTCGAGCGGGTGTAATTTTGGCTAACACGTACCATGGTCTGGAGGACCTGGTGACAAGGCACTTAATAAATGAGTCAGCTTCGGTGTCGAACACTTAGTAATACTTGTTGTATAGACTAGCTACCTATCGATATATAATTTGACATAACACTATCTGGTAACGCTGTAACGCAAAATGTTGTAACGCAAAACGCTGAAACGCAAAACGCTGTAACGCAAAACGCTGTAACGCAAAACGCTGAAACGCAAAACGCTGTAACGCTGAACGCAAACGCTAAACGATTTATTTCTATATAACTTGTGAACTCACCAACCTTGTGTTGACACTTTTAGTATGTTATTCTCAGGTAGCCGAGGCGGGCGCGCGGTTTAGGAACATGCATTGATTGAAAACGCTTTTGTCCTGCAAACTTATTTTTAACGGTTATCTTTGGTTTAAGTCGTTCTACGTGACACGACTTTTTATTAAAGGTTTTTACGCTTCCGCATTTAATTACTCGTAAACGTTTTCATGGTTTTGAAACTTTATTTTATGGTTTAATTATAACTGATGATTCCGATCCTGCCAGTTCACACCCTCTGACGGTAAAACTCCGTTAGTGGATTTTGAGGGTGTGACCAAGGCTCATCAGTCGGGAACATAGGGATCATTAACCGGTACTTAAGGATAGCCCGATACTCCAAACCCGACATATGTTGGCCTAATCCTTCAATGGGGATGGCCGTTAAGAAATCCTAAGCCCAAGGAGCCCGAAGGCATTCAAACACGGCCTTTTGGTGAGGGGACAGATCAAACTTCACTTCTAAACTTTGGGAGATTCCACTAAATAATCTATTAATCAATTTCAAATAATCCAAAAAGGTTCACATAAACATAAGTACAAATTTCATGAATAAAACTAGTTAAAAAAATCCAAATTTAAAGCTTGTATCTTATTCTCTAACATGCAACTCTAAGTTTCTTCAAGCAAATCTTGATAATCATATCATACGATGACCTGCATGTGCGTTGAAAATACAATAATTTCTGTCAACACTAGGTTGAGCAAGCAAAACACCAGAATAGTGAATATATAATAAGTATAGAAAAGTGCAAACTGTATCAAGTGAGATAATTAATTTAATCGAATAAGCAAGTAGATAAGTTGCCGGTGAGCTCGATGCCAGATGAACTGGGCGATGGCTACTATGACGACATCACCAAATAAGCTAGTAAATAAGTTGTCGATAAACTCGATGTCAGATGAACTGGGCGATGGCTACTACGATGACATAACCAAATAAGCAAGTAAATAAGTTGTCGATAATCTCGATGGCAGATGAACTGGGCATGGCTACTACGACGGTATAACCAAATAAGCAAGTAAATAAGTTGTTGATAAATTCGATGCCAGATAAACTGGGCGATGGCTACTACGACGGTATAACCAAATAAGCAAGTAAATAAGTTGTCGATAATATCGATGCCAGATGAACTAGGCGATGGATACTACGATGGTATAATCAAATAAGCAAGTAAATAAGTAGTCGATAAACGCGCTGCCAGATGAACTGGGCGATGGCTATTATGACGGTATTAGCAAATAATTGTATAAGCATATAACACGTTAGACATAAATTGATATACACACATGATTAACAGTTGAAGTTGAGTATTAAATGATAATAAAATATTTAGAAACGCATATGTCCCCAAAATAGTAAAAAATGAGTTAAAAGTGGGGAGCGAGATACTCACCTGATAAAGTAGAACAAGTGAAAATAAAACAGTGATAGAAAATAAGTTAAATGAATCCGAGCTTCGCGGATTGCATTGACAAGGGTTCTTAGTTATTAATGTTAATAAGATTAACTATAAAAGATATAACATGATTTAATAAATTAAGATTTCGATGTGATTTGAGTTAAGTTTGGGATTGTAATGTTATTGTTTGAATGATTGAATCTATTGTTAGAGTCATTGGTTTTTATAAAATCACCATCAATTTATACTTGATAGAATAAATAATTAAATAATTTAAATAAATAAGTTTAATATCAAATATCCTTAAAATAATATTTAGGTAAATATATATATATATATAAAATTAAAATTAAAATAATTCAAGTAGATATAATATGAGAAATCCTTATACAGGCTGAAACATGAATGTCTACTGCTTAGACACCAAGACCAAGCATTATCCAAAGGGAGTTTGTTAGTGCAAAATGTCTAATGATTGATCTTGTATAGTTAAACGAGCTGAATTGTTAGAATTATATGTTAAGGGTGTATAAGTCATACCAGCGTATAAGACTTATACGACGTATAAGTCTTATACTCTACAAGGACTTATACGGCCCATAGGCATCCTTGTATAAATAGGCTTGAAGTTGTTATATTTTGTAAATCTTTTGGTGAAAATCTTATCACTTGTACACTGACATTGTTATATGAAAATAGTGATAATTAGATTGAGTTGACATGTGTTTAATTCCTTTGCTATTATGTTTCCGCTTTATAGCTTAGTATAGTAACACAACGTATTCGGTCCGTATAGTATTGCAACTACACGCATACGATGACATCTTATGATCCGGCAACAGGTGTTTCAATAAAATAGTTAATAAGTGCAAATATAAATATTTACGTAGAGCAAGATAACATATATATATATATATATATATATATATATATATAATATTATCAAATATTTTGAATACAATCGATTAAACGAATGATTATAATAATAATATGTAAAACATGTATTTTGGACTTTTAGCGAAAATCTAATGGTAGAAATATGCTTAACACGTTTAAATGTACCCATTATACTTTTTATGTAAACATATATACAAATAATACATGTATATACCTATACATACATATATATAATGGTTTTATAAATATGTTCAATGACATGATACGTTATCTAGGAGTGTCAGTTTGTAAAAAATAATAATAGTTATTTAGTATTATTTTAGTTATTATTAGTTAAGTTTATAGATAATAAAACAAAAGAAAACGGGACGGCTAGGATTCGATCTCGCGTCTGCCCTTGCTCAACACCATAACACACACCCACAAAGCAACTGAGCTAGGCTACATGTTGGTTATAGAATGAAAACTGTCTGTAATATACTATAACCAATTACACCAAATTCAAACGAAAACCCTAGCTTGATCAATTCGTTCTTTCTGATTGTTTTCGTTTTAAATTAGATTAGGGGTTTTGAAATACAACAAAATCCGATCATGTTACACTGAACTATACCTGTTATCTGCCGAAATCGATGATTAATAGATGTAACATTCGTTAATTATCAAAACCGAAATCCCGATATGTTTTAAGTTTTCGGTTTTGTTTCTATTTAAATTTATATGTTTTTATAATATTATTAATTAATCTAAATTTTCGTTAATTTTTTTTATTTGATCATTTCTATGTAATTATACTTTTCACCACCCTTGTAGTATTACATACTTGTTTAAAACATTCATAATTAAGATCAAATATTTATGTACATGTCTCATTTTATTTACTAGAAATATGATTTAACTACTGCTGCTACTTTTATTATTATCATTATTATTATATTATTATCATCATCATCATCATCATCTTTTCATATGTTACTTAACTAATAAAAACTAATGAATGTTTTAATTAAATAAAATTTATTAAAATAGTTAAACCTTTTGAATGCCCCATTAAACTATTTTTGTTTTGTGTTTAATTATATTAAACATGATTTAATTTCTATTAAATATAACCACTCTAAAAGTTTACTATAAAAGGAGGATTAATCCTCCATCTTTTTCACACCTCAATACATTATTTTCTTAAGCTTAATAGCACTAACAAGTAAGTTTTTACCATTTCATTCATTTTATAGCTTTTGTTTTGATATTTATCTTGAATGTTCATACTTGTTCACAAGTTATTCTTCATAATCATGCTACTTTTATCATAAAAATCTTATATTTTGATTTTAAGAATCATTATGATCAAGGATATCCGAGATAAACACTTTAATTTTTCTATATCTTGGATTAAACCTAGTTATTTTGCAAGAACAAGCAAGAATATATATTTATCTAAATATTATGATTTGTTGATTATCATAAACTTATAAACTTTCTTTTAAATAAGATGATTTATAAAAATTTCTTTTATTTAAAATATTAATAGATATAACATACTTCATATCTTTAAATTAATAATTGAGTAAATTATTTATTGTTTATTTTATTTTAACATAAACTAATGTTTATAATTTCTTTAAAAGAATTCACGCAAAACACTTAAGTTAATTAATTAGTAAATTAATTAATTATGTTACTTGAAAAAAACGTTTAATCATAAATTGTTATTAATATTGTTATTTAATCTTATATTAATAAGTTATAACTATTTATCTACAAATCATTCTTCAACTAATAAACATCAATTGATTTATATAAACTTTATTCATTTTTGTTTAACTCATTAAAAATCCCCAAGTCCCCATTCGCTATAAGTTATTGATATAGATATTAAAATAATGCATAATTCATAAAACTAATATTATTTATCTTTTATAATCACGATAGTTAGTTATTAATTTTTGTATTTCCTTTTTAATTATAGTTTGTGATGTTGGATCGTTTCAATTTCCTTAAACGCGCTTTCAGTTATTATTTCAAGTTGTCTTCAATCTCAAAGGCGAGTTTCTCACACCCCCTTTAAACTCTTTTACTACTTTTGGGGGTAGCATATATATCCTATCCAAATTAAAAATTTTGTTTATTCATTATTTACAACTACAATTCTCTAATTGGACTTGTGTGTTTACTTGTTCAAAATTACTTGCACATGGATTACTTAAAATTGGTATGATCATACGCCCCCTTTGCGCTCAAGACATTTGTTGTTATGAGTGGAAAATGGCTCATTATCCGAGTATATTGGTGCATAATCCTAACTGGAAAGTACCTTACTTGCTCATTTACAGTTGTTGATGAAATTGTATGGTTTTTATGTACTAAATATTAAAATTTGTGTGAACTCACCAACTATTCATTTAGTTGACTTTATTTTATATATATGCTACATGCACATCTATTAGAAGATAATACAAGAAGAAGACATTAGTACTTAGGATATTCAAACAAATGGACAAAATACTTTAATATGTGTACTTCTTTGTATTTCTTTTACTTCCAAACTTGTGTACTTATTATTTAAATCAATTAATGATAAATTGTTACTTAATAGTGTCACCTGTGTTTTGAGCAATCTGTACGTCACACTCAGGCGTATTCCACTTTAGCCTGGGTGTTACAGATTGGTATCAGAGTTGTGACTATAAGATAGGATATTAGACGTAGTGTTCTAGTTGGTTATACCTTATTTTTATTTATTTAGGGTTTCATGATTAGAAATTATGTGTGCCCTATTTGAGTGTTCAAAGAGCTTACTTGTTACTATTTTACTGATGATTCAATTACTTCAATTACACAAGCACACACAAGTCCAAGGCTTATGCCTAAAAACAAAGATTTTCAAACATTTTCGACAATCGATTTTCTTTTGGTATTCCGAGATTTCTTCTTCTTATAGATGATTTTATATGGCGGGTATGTAGTAACTGGAAGGCGATTGTGCTTGTTTTCTGAACTCTTGACACCAAGGTTATTAAAACCTAAGGATAAGCAATGTGCATAAATTTCAATCAGACGTGGGACCCAGTTGCTTCCTGGAGAGTTCAGAAAGGGCATGAAGCTTATTAGGCCAATACATACCACCCCAACGCCATATGATCACAACTTTAAAGCATTCAGCATGACCATGTCCTCTTTGTGAAAAGGAATATGGTTGTACTCCTAAGGATGTCATACAAGTCATGGTGGTTCATGCGACGTGTGACTCTGACCCTTAATGTTTTACCATGTGTTCTAACTGAAATTCTGCCAAGTCGTGGTGATACACGAATACCTAGATTTCGGTTCGATTTAATTATGCATTTTGATTTTTTTGGTAATACGAGAATAATCGAGTTTCAATGTGATTATTTTAGTTATATATTCATCTTTTAAAATTGAACATTCGAAAAGTCATGGTGATACATGAATAGTCGAGTTTCAATTCGATTATTTTATCTAAATATTGATTTACTATTTTGGTTTAAAATTGAAAATTTGAAAAGTCATGGTGATGCATGAATAGTCGATTCGTTTTCTATATTTGTAGCTATTCATTTATTTTTATGGTTTGAATTGGGAATACAAAGAGTCATGGTGGTAAATGAACGCCTGATTTTCAATTCGATTTCATTACTTATATTAAGTTTGATATATTATTCAAAAATTTATAAGACTTTTATGGAAATGAGCATTCCAATATCAATTTCGAATTTTAATTCATGTGATTTTATTTCTTTACTTATTTTTCTTTTAGATTTATATGGATTAATTATGATATTTCTTTTGGTTGTTATACTAATTTCATATTTACGTCCCATGTCACGTGAATCATCTACGTATCGGAACATATCGTCTTGTTACCCTCGGTGTTGCCCTCAAAAACTCAACTCGCGAAGTGACAACTCATATTATCTCACAATTGGCCACCGAAACCCGTATTAATCATGATAGTAGATCCAATAACTATGCTTGAACCGATCCAAAACACAACACAACTCTTGGACACTTAAACGTACGCCAACAAAAATCTTGGCACGAGGACACACCCTTTGTATAACATGTGTAAATCCCATCACTCCATTACAATACAAATGTGATAATTTCAGCCATTGCTCTTACCAAAAACCAATACATATTCAACATCACCTATTCCTACAACCTGTTACCAGACCATTTATCCCAACTATATGCTATATGCTCGTACTTCAAGCATGCTCTCATTGCAGTGACCCGAGTACCCCGCGCAATACAAAAAAAGGCCTAACTTGTTTCCGCCATGCAATATCTTAAACCGCATCCTCTGACCACTTTGAGCTCACTAGTATCTTTACACCCCTACTTAGCCCCTTCATACTCGTCAAAAAAACTTATTATTATTATTATTATTATTATTATTATTATTATTATTATTATTCTTATCATTATTTTTTTATTTTTTTTAAATCATGAATGTTTCTCCGCATTCAATATATATTTGTTTTACGAACACCTTACACTTATAATTTCAAAATCGTAAATTACTTTAAAATAGTTAATTAACAAATACTTAATCAAGTTGATGATCTTTAAAAAGACTTTAAATCAAACATATGGTTATTATTATCACTATTATTTTTATTATTATTAATATTATTATCGCTATTATCATTGTTATTTCATTACTACTATTATGGTCACTATTATTATTATTATTATTAAACTACCACTATAATTCTTATTATATATAATATTATTGAAGGTTAAATAAAGTAAAATCGTTGTTTCAAACAAGTCATAAGCCATTGATGCTATTATATTATCATCATAACAAATCAATCAAAACGAGACATTTATAGTTGGAGATCCTCTTTAAATTTTTCATAGGACGCCGCCATAAGAGAAACATTTATTTTACATTAAAAATTTCGATAAGTGTCACAAACTTTAGCACTAGTTAATAATTTTTTTTTATTATTACTAATCGTTTTCAAAAGTTATTATTATAAAAGCATCGCATTCTTTTTCGATTTTCATAAACTTAAGCGAATTTTAAAGAAATCGTTTTCCTTTTTCCATTCGTCAACGCCAACAAATTCAGTTGAGAAATCATGGCACCACCCTCACCATAACCTCTATACCTCAAATCTACCGTCGAGAAGACAAGTATCGCAAATTTTGTCTTGTTTTGTTTTATTTATTGTTATTCTTTTCTTTATATATATATATATATATATATATATATATTATTCTATTTGAATATAACCAAAGCAATTTTACGTATCAAATCCTTTCAAGGATAATTTAGGAAGTTTATAACTGAGTTTGGCTACTTGTGATTTTTGAGCCACTTTCGCTGTCATTCATAGTTGCATTGTTGAAATTGTTTACTCTTATCTCAATCGCGCGTTTTATGACCAACTTCCCATAAACGTAACCATTTAGTGGAAGTTGGGATTTCAAATATGTTTAAGTACATATTGAATTTATATTACTTTTACACGAATTGTTTTGGTTATATGTTTAGTTCTCTTTTTGTCCAATGTTTCACCGAATTGTTTTCTTGATGTCTCATCAATCTGAGACCAATGTTTTACTTTGATTTCGAAGTTTCAAGTATATACTTGGTTAATCTTGTTGTTATTCAAAATTAATGTTTTATGGGAAATTTTCATTCGTTAAACGAAGTTTTAAATTGATGTTTTACGTTGTTTGACTCCAAGAACTCAAACTATTGTGATATTTCGATATTAAAGTTTCATTTATCTATTTTATGCCAATGCGTTTTCGATTTACACAACAAGTTCACGACTCTAATAGAAAGAAAGGGTAAGCTCTCTGCTCTATTTGCTGATATGTTGTTATGTTATTCTCGACTCCGTTATTTACAACTAATTATTGTGATGGTCATGACTTTGATGTTTTATCCTTGTTGTTATTGATAACCTAAGTTTTCCTGATTTTCGTGGAATTATTTCAAGCATCAAAAGTCTTATTCATCGATTTTATCATTCTTGAACCTCAATGTTTATAGTTATAGCGGTATTATTGACTTCGAAAGTTTCATTTATTTGTTTTTGTTATTTCGAACCCCAATAGCTCATTTATCAAATTTGTGATTTTGAATTATAAATTTTTTGTGCATTAAAGAGTTCTCTTTTATTAATGTCTTGCAAAATCACACAATATGGCAAACCATGTGGACCATGTGACGAACTAAGTAATTACGGGTGCACACGTAATTATTAAAGTCCTCGCATGGAAACCATAGTAATGACATTTGTGTGCAATAACTGGAAACTTGGAATGGTTTTGGAAAAAACGGGACAAATGCAATATGATAAGGGCATGGTGGATACGCCGCTTTTACATCTTATATATAAGTGTCCCTGTTATATTTCCCATTTGTGACATCTTTTGGTTCATTCAAAGATCGACGTTATTCCTGATTAAACTTTTAACAACTACATGTACTAGTTGTTTTCTATTGAAATTTATTTTATTTTAATTTCGGGACGAAATTTCTAAAAGTTGTGAATCCTGTAACCTTCTCTAATTTTCAAAACCGATGTTAGAACCTGAGTTAACCCTTACTAACACAGATCTCAATTCTGAGTTGTATATAATTAACTTCTACTATGGATCTAGCTCGTAATTGCCATTGATCTATAGTTAATACGTTATCTATATATATATATGTATTAGTTGTATGTATGTGTATGAAGATTGAGAGAGATTCGGGCAAAGATTCGTTAATTAACTCTCAAAAACTTATATTAATCTGTGAACAGTGTTCACTATAAATAGACGATGGACTTAGTTCGTTAACATCCCCTAACGAACTAACGTCCAATTCGTTACATACATTAAAAGAAAAATAACTTAACGAATCACCCCATGATTCGTTAAACAACCTTAACGGATCAGGAGGGAAATAACTTAGATCAAGTTCGCTAAACATCCTTAGCGAACTATTCATTAGATTTAACGAAATACAAGATAAATTAATTGTTTATTACATTAAACAATACGACCAATACGTTAAAGATAAATACAAAGACTCGAGACGAAAAACCGTGCACTAACAGACACCCCCTCGTCTTGAGCTCTTTGTCTTTAAATTACTTGAAACGCTTGGACTGCCAGTCTCTGCAACTATGATTTCCGTTCTCATAACATACACGCACAACGCGTTGGAACTGCATAGCCAGGTCATAGTCTTCATTGCGCTCAATCAGAATCTTGTTCTTGTGCAGCACGTCATTATCGGTCTCGGTTAAATTATTCAGCCACATCGGGCCGATGATCTTGATCAGCTCAGTTTTCAAACCCTTTCCCAACACAATGATGGCCTCGCCCGTTTTGTTGTCGTAGTACCAGCGGTTGAAAGATAACCATATGTGTTGGTTCATTATTTTCACTGGCACACGCTTCATTGTCTTCGGCGATTTAACCTTAAGAACCAACTTCTTCCAACCTGTCCTTGGGTCAATCTCATTGAGACGCTTACGGATGAGAATCTGTGGTTTAAAAAATTTGAAACCGTGGTCCACCTCAAACAGCAGATGTTGGTGAAACCAACTTGCATGTTTATCTCTACCTCGATTAATAAATGGACGATACACTAGAGTCCGTGCGTCCCATCTCGGTAATGAGAGAAGATCAGACATCCTTTCGTAGTACTGGACACCCTTCTCCCATTTAACAATGCATACTCTTAAATCAGAATCATAAAGCCAAGAAATTATATCACCTTGAACTCTCGACACAGCCTTGAAAGTAGTCTTTTTATTGGCTTTGGCGCGTGCTATGGCTTCTATCGATTCTTTATCAACGTACCTGTGAGTATTGATAATATTACCAACCCTGTTATTTTGACGAGCAAGCCAGCTATGAATGTCAGCCAATGATGGATCAGCCCTAGGATCAACACTTGTCTCAACGACATTCTTTCCCTTGGACGTCTTCTCAATATGGTCTTCTGCTTCTTTAACCATTTCTTCATTATATACTGGAGCACCCTGATCAACATTGGTGTGTTGAAACAAGTCCGGATACTCCTCAGCAGTCACATCCTCCACCTCGACCTCCTCATTTTCATAAATATAATCCATACTCATCTCAACATTAGGATCATTTAGTATCTCATCATCATTAATTACCTCAACATCGGGTTCAGTTTCTAACACGGTCATCTCGTTTTCATTCAGAGCAAGCAAGATAGCAATCTGCTCTCGTGTCAGTGATCTACCAACAAACTGCCCTACTTCAATCTCCTGTCTATTCACCATATTCCTGACCATCCCCTTCTCATTCATAAAAATAAACGTATCGGCCTCGATCATCTCAATCGGTTTGGCAACCGAATGGTCATGATAAATAATGATCTTTTTGGTTGAATCATCAACATAACTCGTACCCGCACCAGAAACTGGGTCTTGAGTTTGTTTAGTCTCACCACCAACATCAGATTCATCTGGATCCTCATCGTCATTCTTGAGCTTTTTCAGCGCATCATCTTTGCATGTCAATTGCAGAATAAGCTCCTCTTGTTCTTTAATTTTCACCCCCCTGAGACTCAACAATCTCACGAAGGGTTTTTGTTTCTTTTTGACAGAAAGAAACATAGCTGAGCAGCTTCTTCTGGTTCTCCATCAGACGTTCTTGGTTCATACGATCAACAGACATTTGATTTTCATACAAATGAAGAAGATTCAAAAGAATGCCTGTCTGACGATTCGGTGGCATAGCATACGAAGAAGGATGAACTGGTTGGATTGGTCCATGAGGCCTTGTAATTCTCATAAATCAGATATCACTAGGTGGAGGGGGCCCCATGGACGGTGTTGGAGGAACAGTAGAAGGTGTAGCAGAAGGCATTGGTATCTCAACTAAAGCCGTTTGTGGAACCATACCAAGCCTGTCATGAGGAACCATCGTCGTCGTCAAAGCAAGCGCCAGAGTGCTAGTAGTTAGCGGCACTGCCGGGCGTTGAGGAGTTGCAGGACGAGACGGTAGAACACCAAACGAGATGCTAGCCCCAGCCGACACTCTCCGCTTCGAAGAACTTCCAGTTGCTAGCTCTTTCCCTTTACGTTTTCGTTCTCGTTGAGCTGCAATAGTAGCAGCTTACGCAGCTTCAACTGCAGCTTGTTGTTCTCAAAGAGCTGCATCACCATTACCACCATCACCACCATGACCATCATTACCACCATTACCACCATGACCATCATTACCACCATTACCACCATCACCTCCATCATCACCATCATCATCATCATCGTTCCCACCTACTCCTTCCTCACGCTCGGAATCCGAGTAATCATGGATCCAGCGATTCTCAGGAGGACATACATAATCAGGATTAGAGATCGGCGTAATGGATACGATATCGGCGTAATGGACATACATAAGCAGTAACAACGTAATGGATACGAGATCGGCGTATAAATGCCAGCATACCACCAAAGACATCCTCATCAGGAAAGTTTGTAATTCTCATATGCCGAAGGTCATAAGGAAGTAACGGAACATCCTCAGCTGGTTGATTGGCATCTTGAGCCGGTTGATCTTGTGGTGTATCCATAGGCGGATCTTGTTCCATATTACCAGCCATAAGTCTGAATAAATAATATTGAATATCAGTAATATGTAGGTTTAGAAATCACACAAGTTGTATATACTTTAAGCATATATATGTAAACTAAATGTAATTATAGTTTTATCCCGTGTGTATAATCGATGTATCGACGCTGGTAGACCCTTGGAATATTTTATTTAATTATATTATGTAAAATAATTATTTTTTTTAAATGTCATTCGTTAACACACAGTCTGATTCGTTATAAGAATGTAACGAATCAACTGATTCTCTATCAAGTAAATATTTTAAAGAAGAAGGGCTAGCGAATTAACTATTAATGAGAACGAACTAACTTCTAGTTCGTTTCAAATTGACGAATCCATATTTGATTCATTAAGTGAATGATTCGCTGATCTAGTTCGTGTGAATCTTTAACCAATTGGATACGGAGGAGTTCCAATTCGCTAAGGTTAACGAATGGTCAAAATTAGACTTAATCTTTGACTCTTATGTTCAAAGTCAAAACTAAAAAGAACACAGTCGGTCAAAGTAGCAAATCAGAGATCAATTATTCCATAATTGACGATGAGTAGCCAAACAAATGACTCTATCAGTCTCGGAAACTCATTGCGAAGCCAATAGTACCGTTTATGAGGTTCTAAACCAACAGATAAGTTAAGTTATGAACATAACTTATACATCCAAAACGACCAATAATTATTCACCCGACAATCAATCAATCAAATTGTGATAAAAGATCACCAAGGGTGTCGGAACTCTATTCCGATCAAAATAATATCAAATTTAAGTATATTAACAGTGTACTATATCGATTATATAGGATTTCAAAAACTGTAAAAACCCTGATATCAAAATCACATAATTACCCTATCAAAACTGTGTCATTTTTGACGAAAATCACAAAGAAATGATCATCTATACCTTACGAACACAATGGTATACTCAAAAGTCCGAATTTTGAATGTCGAAAAAATCAGGAAACATTTGAACAGAGTATCTTTAGGTGTAAGGAAGATGAGGGAATAGTGTAGGACGGTTCGTTGCACGATGTCCTATATACACTGACAAGCATGATTCTCGAAGCAACGAATCAGCTGATTCGTTTGAAATTTAAAATTAACGAATCAGTTGATTCGTTAACACGTGTCATGATGAAACAGACGTGATTCGTATCTAATTCGTTAGGTTATGTTTAACGAATTAAAGCCATTCGTTACAGAGTGCGGAAGCGAATGAGTGATAACGAACTAGAATGTAGTTCGTTAAAAATGGCCTAATTCGTTAGACATAACTTAACAAATTAGCTTGAGTTATTTAACTTTAAATGAATAAAATAAAGAATTTAAATATTATCCAAATACCTTAAAAGGGATTTCCAAGGACCTTTATCCCGATAATCAAATACTTTAAAAACGTTTCATGTTTCTGAAACATAACTTAAATAAATTTAAATAATATGTAAAGCGAAATGGAAAATATTTTTGGTATTTTGTAATATATAAAGAATGTATTTACATGAAAAGAATCCGAAACAAGAAATATAAATTTTTTTTTTTAAATTTTGACATAAAAACTTAATATTTCCCAGAAAATTATCCGAGAATTTAAAACATGAAAAATATTTTTGTGTTTTTGTATGATTTTTCAAAAACAGTACATATTTTTGGATTTTTGTTGAGTTTGAGCAGAGAATCATATTGACCAAATTTCCCTCCATCACAGTTTTATATTTCAGCAATATCTTGACTGGTGTTAAGTCGGTCATTTGTATTGTTTTCCATTTAAATCTAATAACAAACTTTCAAGTGTTTTTGTGATATGATTAACGGTTCAATTAGAGCACAGAATATCAAAAACTATCAGCCTCTAATCTCGGTTCAAGCTTAATTTGATTTTTGCCAAATCACCCCAACTTGACTTAAACCGTTATAATGTTGATCAAAATTTGATTTTTATGGAAATTCATGAGCAATGCGTTGATTTTCTGTTACTATGAGTGAATATGCACGAGTCCATCTGTCGGCTTACATACGTTGTATCCCCTGGGGTCCGTTTCTTAATGGTATTAAGGCGCGCGCAAGGGAGGAACAAATGTATGACTAACATCGGATTTTGATCAAGTCAGTAATTTGGATTTGTACGAAGTATAGCAGTGATCAAGTTTAATGACTTTGGGTTTGCTCTAAAAGCGCCGCATAAAGACTCACAGTGTTCAGAATCTCAAAGCTTGTTATTTGCTTTATTTTATTTTTGGGTGATCAAACAAGTATAAGGCTTGAGTATGACAGGTTATTACATTTCTTCCATCCTCACCGAGACTTTTCTAGAGACTAACACCTCTTTCAATTTGGCGTTTCTTTATGTTTATATCACATACTTTACTCTACTTGTTTGTTTTATGACCTACCAATGCACCAATGCAGTTAAGCACACAGTCTTTTAAGCTTACTTCTTGCTGGATTTGGAGTCAAGATAGTCAATGTACTATCATTTTCTCTTTTTGCTTCAAAAACTCAAAATTTTAGGAGCATAAAAAAAAAATAAAGATAAATTTACTCGCCCCAGTTAACTTAAGTCAATAAATAAATGGCTAACCTATCAATTCAACAAGTGAATAATAGGACCAAGACATGCAAACATGCTTTACAAACTTAAATAACTAACATAATTTTCAGCGAGAAAATAATCTAAAAACGCATAACGAACGCCCCAACTATTTTCCATTATCAGGTAAATGGCTATCCTGAAGATTCACAAGTAAACATCAGGACCAAACATATAAAAATATATGTCCTTCAAAAGTCGATAATTGATATAATTTTCAGCGAACGTATGCAAAAAACTTTTTGGTTTTTCTCTATACATACTTTAAAAACACAATCTTTTTGTCATTTTCAATTTTCTTATAAACAAAATTAACTTCACAATCTTTCTGAATTTTCGGATTTTTCTGTACCACCTGAAATCACAATCTTTTTGTTTTTTTTTTCGGATTTTAAAATGTTTTTGTTTTTTTTTTCAAAATGTTTTAAAGGAAAACATTAAAGAAAAGAAATCACAATATTTTTGATTTTTATAAATTTTTTAATGTTTTTGGGTTTTAACTATACAAGCGAAAAGCACAATATTTTTGTATTTTCTAGTATTTCACCTCCTAAAACTAAAATAAACTTTAAAAGAAAATGACAGAAAATAAAAATAATTATCCTTGTTTAAGGATATCATCGAGGGTCTTCAATCCATTTAAACCAAGCAAAAATTGAAAACGCGTTTTGTCAAAAGCTTTGGTAAATAGATCGGCTTTCTGAAAGTTAGTATGTACTTTCTCAAGGTCAATCAACTGTTTCTCAAAGCAATTCCGGATAAAATGATATCGAATTTCGATATGTTTTGTTTTTGAATGTTGTACGGGATTCTTTGTGATAGAAATTGCAGCAGAATCATCAATCAAAATAGGAGTAGTAAGAAACTTCAAACCGTAGTCGGGAAGATGTTGTATTCACAAAACCTGGGAACAGAAACTCGAGGCTGCAACATACTCAGCTTTGGCGGTTGAAGTGTTGACTGTTGTCTGATTCTTACACTGTCAGGAAACAAGCCGGTTTCCAAAAAATTGACATCCTGCAGTCGTTGATTTGAAGTTGATCTTGTAACCTCCATAGTCCGAGTCTGAATAAGCAGTAAGATCGAAAGTATCATCCTTAGGGTACCACAACCCGATGTCTGGATTTCCCCTTAGATACTGAAGTATTCTCTTAACCGCAGCTAGGTGAGTCACTCGGGGACTTGATTGAAACCTAGCATAGAGACAAACAGCAAACATAATGTCAGGGTGAGAAGCCGTTAAATACATTAAAGATCCGATCATGGCACGATAGAGGGTAGGATCAACGGTATCCTCCAATTCATCCGGTGATAAATTGTGACCGACGGGGAGAGGAGTAGAAGGGATTTTTCCGGCAGATATCTTGAATCGGCTCAAGACATCATTCACATACTTGGTCTGGTGAATAAAAATTCCGCGCGCAGACCGGTGAACTTGCAACCCTAAAAAGAAATTCATCTCTCCCATCGAGCTCATCTCGAACTTTATTTGCATTGACTTCTCGAACTCCATACACAATGCATCGTTTGTAAACCCAAAGATAATGTCGTCTACATAGATATGGACTAGGAGAAGATCGTCACCAACAGTTTTATGAAATAAAGTGTAGTTGACAGTCCCTCGTTCAAAGCCATTGTCAGTCAGATAGTCGGCGAGCGTGCCATACCAAGCTCTCGAGGCTTGACGTAGACCATACAAGGCCTTGTTTAATCGGTAAACCCGGCCCGGATAATCAGGATCTTCAAAACCAGGAGGCTGTAAAACAAACACTTCCTCTTGTAATTCACCATTGAGAAAAGCACTTTTAACATCCATTTGATAGACCTTGATTATAAGCAGCATATGCCAGAAAGATTCGAATCGACTCTAATCTTGCAACTGGTGCATACACTTCAGTATAATCAACACCCTCTTGCTGATGAAAACCTTGCACCACTAGTCGTGCTTTGTTTCTATCAATCACCACTCAATCGTTTTTCTTACACTTAAATACCCACTTCGTCGGAATAGCTTTCTTGACTCTAGCAGGTTTATCAATTAAATCCCAAACACCCAAACGTGCAAATTGCTGTAATTCTTCTTGCATAGCTTCTACACAAGACGGATCTTGAAGAAACCACACGAGGCGTTTTTGGCTCAACTTGAGATAGGAAGCAAGTAAATTTAGAAAAATTTACAATTCCAGAGGAATGTATAGCCGCATAAGTACACAATACGTTATTCTCACTTGAAGAAGCAACTTGATGACGTGTTTGAACGCCCACATCAAGTTCTCCAATGATGTTTTCCTGTGGATAATAACCATGAATCCGAAGAGTTGGATTCTCAGAAACAACAACATTTTCAAATAAATTTGTGTAATGTTCTCCAAGTTCAGAAGTTGAAACATCACTGTCAAGCTCAATAATTTGATCATCAACTTGATTGTCATCAGAAGAAGTAGATAAATTATCAACATGATTATCATCACTTGGAACTTCAGTTGGAGCAGGAATTGGTGCTTCAACATCATTAGAACTTGAAAATCTTGGAATTTCCTAATGATCTTCAAAGTAAGCACGAACCAGGTCTTCATCAATGTTCTCAGTCGATGGAGTAAATGAATTAAATAAGCCATCATAACCAAACATCCAGTCGGGACCTTTCCCTTAAGGAGGAGCGGTGTACTTTTGACAATCCACATGATACCATTCCTCAATACAACCAGAAGTGAAGTTAAATACCCTTTTCTTGGAGATGCATATCCCAAGCAATATCCTTCGATAACCTTTTTTTCAAATTTTCCCACATCCTCCTTCAACATTGTTCAAGGACACCCAAATGGTTCCAAGTACTTTAAGTTAGGCTTTCGATTGTTTTAAAGCTCATAACTTGTTTTCTTGAATTTTTTAACAGATAGAACTTGATTAAGTGTATAACAAGCTGTATTCACCGCCTCATTCCAGAATTGGACGAGAAGCTTAGAATCAGCTAGCATAGTTCTAGCAGGTTCAATCAAAGTTCTATTCTTTCGTTTAACAACACCGTTTTGTTGTGGTACATAAGGTGCACTGTATTCTCGATGAATTCCCTTTTGAAGACAAAAGAAATCTAATACAGTTTTTTTGAATTATGTTCCATTACCACTTCGGATTCTCATCACTTTTTGCTTGTATAGTGATTCGATCTTAGTGATAAGGTTTTGTATCAAAACAGGCGTTAGATCTTTTGAACTCATAAATAACACCCATGAGTATCTTGAATAATCATCGGTGACAACAAGACAGTACCAATCCCCAGAAATACTCGCACGATTCACAGGACCAAACAAATCCATATGAAGTCGTTCAAGAGGAGTATCAATGTAATTCAATAACTAAGAGGGATGTGATTTCTTCTTCTGTTTGCCTTTCTTGCATGAAACACAGTGATCAGATAACTTAAAGTTCTTCAACGAGACACCCTCAAATAAGTCATTAGCCATTAAATAATTCATCTTTCGAACATGTATGTGACTCATTCTACGATGCCATAGAATAGAGTCCTTCTCAGTTGCTTTAGAGGCAAAACATGTTTCGATAGACGTTGATACTTTATAACTCATATTTAAGACATAAATATCATTTGATCGTGGTGATCGCATGACAACCATGTCCCCGTGAATCACATAACCCGGTTTCAAAATCAGACATTCTTTATCAGTAAAGACTGTAGTGTATTGCTTGTCACAGATTTGCGACACACTCAATAAATTATGATCTTCCTTGTCACAGTAGTTAACTTTCTCAAAAGTAATATGCCCATTTGAAACAACACCTTCTTGTGTAATCATACCCCCAGAATTCCCAGGAAAAGCCACACAACCCCCTTGAATATTTCTTACATTTGATAAGAGGTTGAGATTTCCAGTAATATAACGAGAACATCCACTATCCATAATCCAGTTTTCACCAGAAATGGTCTTGGATGTACCCTACACACAAAAGAAAATGATTAGTACAAAATGGTAGCCCAGGCCTCAGTCTTGGGCACCTTTTGGTTTTCTTGAGAAATTTTAAACTTAGCAGAATTCAACTGTTGTTCAGCCACTTGTGAATAAGTTACCGGCTTTTTAGACTTTCGTCTTAAGTAAGCTGCTTGAACCACATTTGAATTTTCATTCTTACATAACGGTGCAGTTGGAATAAACTTTGGTTTTACTTGACCATGTGTCTCATTTACATGAATAACCTTTCGAGGATTCACGTTTGAGAACATTATGTGAGTTTCATCATCATACGATACCGGACATTTCAGAATCTCTTTTATCAAAGGAACTGGTTTTGATTTTTCCTTCACAAAAGGATGAAGATTTTGAAATTTCTGTTGTCCACAATTTCTAACAACGTGACCTTGTTGACCACAAAGAAAGCAACTTCGCATGTCCACACGATCGCTTTGAGGTTTAGCAGTAGCATATGACAAATAGGGTTGATAACTCACATTTTTGGTAAAACTTTTAGCTAACTCATCAGATGACATTGATTTCTTCTTTAGATAAAAATCCAAATTATAATTATTAAAAAAACTTTGCAAAGTATCCGTTCCAGTTGATTTTACAAATTGAACTTTCTTAGCTTGTTTTAAAACTTTTTTTGCTTTATTCAACGAATCAAAGGTCATTGAAGTATAAGCTTGAGCATACTGACGTTCAAGTTCTTGAATCTTAGAAGTTTCATTGTGAAAAACACTTTCAATCAGTTCCGGTTTAATGATACTAATTGGAATGTCTTTCTTAGTAAACATCGTGTCAATTCCTTTCAACTTGAACACACGACCAGTTGTCGGTTTTGAAACAGTAGGATTGATAAAGCTCATCAAATCCTCATCAGAAACTTTAGGTTTTTCTGGTTTCTTCACCTTAACCGGTTTAACCTTAACAGTAGGTTTTTCTTGTTTCACCTGAGTTGTGTGCAAACCATACACAGCCTCCTCAAATTCATGAGGTTCACACAGTATGTGATTAGAACTTGGAATGTTCTTGTTCTTGTGTATAATTTCAGGTTCGAACACATCTTCAATGATGACTTTGTCTACATTTTCAACAAATACTTTGTAGCTTTGAACATGAGGTTTTTGAATTGTAGATTGGGCTTTAACAATTTCAGGTTTTACTAGGTTTGCCTTTTCAGAAATTACAGATTCTTTGACAATCACATCCTCTTCCTTTCTAGCAAAAGGATTTGGTTTGTAATCATTGTGAAAAGGTGGAGGAATTTCAACAAAACCTATTCATTTCTTTGAATCTTTTTGCTTACTTGAAACTTCAATTATCTCATTTAGTAAAAATGAAGAGTTTCTGAATTTTTCCAATTTGTTCTTTAACTCCGAAACCTCATTTTCAAGCTCGGTTATTTTGGTTCTGTGTTTCAAGATTTCTTGAAACTTTTGATCATTGATCGTCATTTTAACCGATAACTCAGCCTTAAGATCATGATTGCTTATAGTTAAAGCCTCAATTTTCTCTCTTGAATTCATTTGAGAAGTTAAGGATTGTCTATAAGTGTCCTTTAATGAAACTATCTCTTTTAACAAATTATCATTTTGAAGTTTTAGGGAATCTATCTTAGGCTTGTTGAGTTCACAATCAGCACATGAAACATTAACAGATAGTGTAGAATTAGAAGCACTAACCTCATTTTGTTTAGCCATGCAAGCCGAAGAGGTTGAGTCACTGATTTTAGGCATACATGCAAAAGTGGTTGGAAGCTTTACACTTGAATCATCAGAATCAGACTCAGTATCAGCATCAGAAGATAGCTCGCTTCCACTAGCATCTTGAAAATTCTCGGTAACTCCAAACATTGCCAGATTTGCTTGATTGTTTTTACACAACAATCTTTGAGACCAATCATCTCCATCCAGGTTAGATAACAGTGCCTGACTTCCATAAGACGATGGTTTTGTACCAGAAGATTTTCCCGCATCACTCCCACTTTTATCAGACGAATTCTGATCTTGCTTTCTAGGACCAGTGTACTCTTTCTTTGGCTTATTACATTCCTTTGCAAAATGCCCAAACTCTTGACAATTGTAGCACTTGACCTTTAACTTATCAAATCCCAATCTCTTGTTCAATGAAGGAAGATCTTTACCCGTTCTCTGCATAAACTTCTTCACTTTCCTGACTATCATAGCCATGTTCCACTTTAAATCCATAAGTTCTAGATCATCAGGATCAATTTGATCATAGTTTTCATCGGTTAAATCACTTGTTACAAATTCTCGTATAAAGACATAAAGGCAGCCAAAAATGCAAAATTTTGTTCAGCCTCCTTTATGTTTACATTTGTTTGAGATGAGAATTGATTTGTAGGTGATGAATTTCCAGATCCTCCAGATGAACCAGAAACACCAGAAAATCAAGTATTTCCAGCTGTGTAGAAACATGCTCGTGGATCACTATACACTGTCGTTGCATTCTCACTTGCATTATGTGTGAGAAATGTTGTGATAGGAGAAATGGTTGAACTCAATGGCATACTCCCACCATACAAAGCAGGATCTTGACTATCCTTTGAAGACTTTTGACATTTAAGATCGTATTCTAATATCTTTTTCATAAATTCCGATGCTGTCAAATCTTCATTACTGAAATAATTATTTTCTTTCAGAACCATCAAGAAAGTAGAGTAGGAACTCGGTAGTGCAACAAAATAGCAAAATTATTTTCTTTCAGAACGATCTCGGTGTCCAGTTGTAACATTTGTTGCATCAACATGTTTTGAGAAGCTAATGCATACATACTCACCATGTGTGATGAATTTTAAACTATAAAGACTAGAATTGAAAATTAAGATTAACGAATGGGAAATAGTAACGATAACGAACTGTGAACCGTAAAGTGTGATCAGGTAACGAATCAGAAATGGTTTAAACGAATCCGATGATTAACGAATTAGACAGTCAACGAATCAGTCAATCAACAAATAAGCTAAAGGAATCAGATGGTCAACTAATCAGAAGGTCAACAAATCAGTCAATCTAACGAATTGGTTAAACAAATTGTTTAGCGAATTAGAAACTTTTCTATAACGAATCACTAAGATAGACTTAGCGAATTATATAAAGAACCAGCTACAGTTGATTAACGAATCAACTAATAACGAATCAGGTTGTTACAATAGTTTGTAACAAACTCTAACACAGAATGCCATGTGGCACAGGTTGTTATAAAACAGTTTACGAGGTATACCACGTGTCACACGAATCAGTGAACACGAATCAGACTAAATAACGAATTGGTCAAACGAATAAGCTAAAACTCATAGCGAATTGGTGAAATATGATAACGAATCAAGTTGAATGAGTTAACGAATCAAGCTGATGTTAACGAATCAGCGTTGAATATTCAAATCTTCAAATCTTCAAATGAAAATTTCCAGAAATATGGAAATTGAAGAACACGAACCCAGAAACACAAATTTGTAATACACACTCAATATTCATCCAAATCGCACAAGTCAAGTACCAAAATACTCGTCATAACATCACGAAACCAAATCAATACCCCTCGTAATCCAATTATCTTTATCCCGAATCCAATTTGACCAAAACCATACTCTGTTTTCGTCCAAACCCAGATCTAAACCAATCCAACACAAATACAAACCAATTATCAATTTCAATCCACCAACCTTTCCCTATACCTTAACAAGCCACAATTCAACCAAAATCAATCCATAATCAATCAAATTCCCACGAAATTTGATCAAATTCAAACTGAAACTAAACTGAATCAATATTCAATTAATTAGGTAAATCAAGCGTAACTGAGCACCGAAAGCTCTGATACCACTTGTTAGAACCTGAGTTAACCCTTACTAACACAGATCTCAGATCTGAGTTGTATATAATTAACTTCTACTATGGATCTAGCTCGTAATTTCCATTCTGTAGTTAATACGTTATCTATATATATATGTATTAGTTGTATGTATGTGTATGAAGATTGAGAGATATTCGGGCAGAGATTCGTTAATTAACTCTCAAACACTTATATTAATCTGTGAACAGTGTTCACTATAAATAGACGATGGATTTAGTTCGTTAACATCCCCTAACGAACTAACGTCCAATTCGTTACATACATTAAAAGGAAAATAACTTAACAAATCACCCCCTGCTTCGTTAAACAACCTTAACGAATCAGGAGGGAAATAACTTAGATCTAGTTCGCTAAACATCCTTAGCGAACTAGACATTACATTTAACGAAATATAAGATAAATTAATTGTTTATTACATTAAACAAAACGACAAATACGTTAAAGATAAATACAAAGACTCGAGACGTAAAACCGTGCACTAACAACCGACCGTTTTAAATTTTCAGTTTTGTTTCTATTTAAATTTATATATTTTTATAATATTATTAGATCATTTCAATTTTCGTTAATGTATTTTATGTGATCATTTCTATGCAATTATACTTTTCACCACCCTTGTAGTATTACATTCTCATTTAAAACATTCATAATCAAGATCAAATATTTATGTACATGTCCCATTCAATTTACTAGAATTATTATTTAACTACTACTACTTTTATTATTATTATTATTATTATTATTGTTGTTGTTGTTGTTGTTGTTGTTGTTATTATTATCAGCATCAACATCATCATCACCTTTTCATATGTTACTTAATTAATAAAAACTAATTTTAATTAAATAAAATTAATTAAAATAGTTAAACCTTTTGAATGCCCTTTAAACTATTGTTAATTTGTGTTTTAATTATTTTAAACATGATTTACTTTCTTAAATTCTATAAAACATAATCACTCTAAAAATTTACTATAAATAGAGGACTAATCCTCCATCTTTTTCACACCTTAATACATTATTTTCTTAAGCTTAATAGCACTAACAAGTATGTTTTTAACATTTCATGTATTTTATAGCTTTTGTTTTGATATTTATCTTCAATGTTCATATTTGTTCACAAGTTGTTCTTCATGAGCATGTTACTTTTATCATAAAACGTTTAATCAAAAATTTTTATTTAATCTTATATTAATAAGTTATAACTATTTATCTACAAATCATTCTTCAACTAATAAACATCAAATGATTTATATAAATGATGCGTGTAAAGTGGTATATAAAATTTTAGCAAATAATGACGAATCACGACGAGTAATAAAAACCTAGAATACCCTAAACCAAACCACTAGCAACAGGCAAGTGAACCTATCGGGTGTAGAATAGCTATGGGAAGACTGGGAATATCGAACCCTAGAGACCCTAATTTAAATACCGAGAATAGTTCTAAAAGATAATTAAATTAATAATTATGAAAAGAATATTTTTAGATTTTTTATTTATTTTATTTTAAAAACTAATAATTAAATAAATAATTACTTAATTAAATTAACGTAAACTAGAAAATTAAATTACCGAATAAAAACTTTAGTAAATTCAAATATGGGAAAGGGTTACCTGGGCAAGGAATCCGAATTGTGAAGACTCTAGATTTTATCGGTTACGGGTAAATGCTACGGGAACCGGGAATCTAAAGGTATGAAACTCTAGGAAACGTAATGGATCCTTAATCACTCTCAATGTGTCACCTAAAAAAATCTTTGAGATCGTGTAAAAACACCGGCTTATTGGTTCACCTGTAAGTTCACCAACTATGATTAATTACCCTAGAAATAAGCTAACCCATCGGTTTCGCAATCTCAATGCACCTAAGTACATGGGGTGGTTTTTTTAACAGTTTAAAGGACATGGGTAATCAGTGGAATTAAGGCAAAAGTAGGCGAACCTCCTGTCAGATAATTTAACCTAAAACCCTAACAACCCAAACAAACCTGACAACTTATCACCCGTCAGATATTTAAGCTAGTAAGAATATAAACTACTAATAATATGCCAAAAATCAGTTTCTATTATAAATGAGCTCAATAAACCATAAAAAAGTTGCAAATACACAGTAAACAACCCTAACATGCAACCTATAATAGAAAGACAATCATTAAAACAACATGTGAAACATTCTTTCAGACACAAATCAAAAGTAAATACGCATGATACACATCCATTAAAATTGATCAAGACTTTTAATTAACCAAAATCCCAAAAACAAAACCCAAAAACCGACAAGTCCAAAACAATCAACAAGACATCATCACAAGCCTAGATAACTAAAAGAGTTTAGCCAATAACCATGTTCAAAACAACCAACAAAATAATTATAAAAGAGTTCATCGAAAAAGGAATAAAAATAGGTTCAGCTACTAGCCTGTCTGGTTAATTTAATTGACCTGTGTGCTAGCCAACTTAAATTAATTAAGGAGCTAGCTTGGATGCTTCTTTAATTCCAACGAGTAGCTTTTTTTAAGCTACCTGCTATCTTGCTTCTTGTTTATGTTATTGTTTTAATCGGACTGAACCTTTTGCAAACAAGAATACAAACAAAGTAATCATAAAACTCCGAAGCTTCTGACTTCTGAATGGACTTTTTGCAGCCTTCTAACTCCAACGAATAACAATCACGTTCTCCTGCTGCCCATCACGTCCAAACAAAACTAATATTATATGGCGGCTGTTTTTTTTTTGTGCGCTCTCTGCCTCCCGTGTAGGGTTTTTACATAATAATATATATATGCCTCTTTTTCTTGTTGAGTACTCCAATAATCCATAATAATATATAAACTTCTTCACTTTCCTGACTATCATTTTAGCCTATGGTCTCAAGTTCAATAAAAATACTCAACATTAGCTCATTCTCGTTTGAAACCTTTGAACTTTAAGTATGAGACATATATGAATAATATTCAATAACAAGCATGCTCAAAAGTATTAAAAATTGTAGGAAATATTAATATAAAATATGTCTAATTTAACCCACATCAAATATCCCCACACTTAAACCTTTTTCGTCCTCGAAAAATATATAATGCAATGGAATCATTATTCAAGATCGATCTTTAAAACATATAGGTTATCTTTTAAGCATAAATAAACGCAAAAACCGCAATTGCCGATATTGTTGTCTATTTAAACCCAGCCACCAGCCTCTCAAGCCCCCAATTGCATTAAGAGTTTTAAAGTTCAAAAGCTACGCCTACACCTACCCAATCGCAGACAAAGAGAGCTAGAAGAAATATAGTCGAAGCAGATTGGTTCGACAAATCACCATAAGCCAAGGACTTGTTAATGGTACTAATTAGATGCACTCGGTGAAATTTGATGGATGAATGGTCCTGTGGAGGTTGTACGAGCTATTACTAAATATTATTGGACTTTGTCCTATAAATTCCTAATTTGATATTTACTGACTAAGAACCTTCGATCCCCAATAGTGTATCCTCAGAGTCACTATCCCCTTGGTAACATGTAAACTCTAAGTCCTGTCTAGTATGTGCATCTTTGGCATATTCTACTAACTTTGAGAATGCTTCTTCGGACCAACTTTTGAAAATACACTTTCAAAACATACTATTTTTTTTTTCTTTTCTTTTATATCACCATAAATATATAACTATTTTCTAAGCTCGTAAAAAGATGGACATGTGGTGGTGTGCTGGTTTGAGTGCATCTAAATCTTACCATCTCAAAGTTTTTAGATTATGGTAATCCTCCATAAGCATCGAAATTCGATTTCACCGTTTTTCAAATTATTAGATATATAAAATCTGCTAAAGAAGACTATCAAAGCTAGTTGGACCTACCAACACATCACAAATTAAGTGCGCAATCTGTTATTTAATCTTATATATAATAGTAGTTTTAAAAGATCAACCTTAAACAAAATATGATTTTCCATTATACGCAATAAATTTTCGGGACAATTTTTTTGTT
Organism: Bidens hawaiensis; assembly: GCF_021521415.1. Lineage (NCBI taxonomy): Eukaryota > Viridiplantae > Streptophyta > Magnoliopsida > Asterales > Asteraceae > Bidens > Bidens hawaiensis. The sequence continues at coordinate 172,877 of NW_027492772.1, forward strand.
AATTTTTTGTTATTTTTCGTTTTTTTATTTATCTATTATTTGAACTTTTTTTTGTATAAAAATCTAAAAACGTCACTTTCCCATCCCCACACTTAAATTTCGCATTTTCCTCAATGGGAGACAAGAAAAAGACAAAAATAAAGCAAAAATAAAATAAAATAAAACAAAACATAAAGAATATGGAACAGACTCCCCTGGTAATATGTCAGTGATCTGCGTATGTCATGTTCCAATAAAGCGATCATATAGCATTTCATTCGCGGCCACAACTTTTGGGTACCCTCTACAATCAATAAAGCTCAGAACGCCCTCGTCCGAATGAAGATTGAGTACGAACGAAAGTATCCAATCCTGCAAAACAAATCTCAAAGCACCCAAAGCAGACATCAAACAGACTCTAAAAACTTAAAAATGACTCAAAATACCAAAATAATAGAAAACAAATAAAAGGTATACAAACTCTACACTTGGGTATTTCCTGAGTCCTATCCCTATTAAGCAATCAAAGTAGGGATGTCGAGGATAAATACATCTTCCTCGACCGAATCAACTGGCCCACCAATATAATGCTTTAACCTATGGTCGTTCACCTTCCACGCTCTCCCCTCATGATCAAGTAACTCAATTGCACCGTGCGGAAATACCGCCTTCACTGTATACGGACCAACCCATCTTGATCTAAGCTTACCTGGAAACAACTTCAGACAGGAATTATAAACCAACACCCGATCCCCACAGTTGAACTCTTTCACTTTCATCAACTTTCGATCGTGCAACGCGTTCGTACGCTCCTTATAACTCCGTGATCTAGCGTACGCCTCATCTCTCAACTCCTCAACCTCATGAATTTGGAGATACCGGTTTTTCGCAGCTTGGGTTAGGTCAAGCTTAAAGGATCTCAACGCCCAATATGCTCTATGCTCTAACTCCAACGGTAAATGACATGCTTTCTCGTAAACAATCCTAAAGGGTGTGGTCCCAATAGGCGTTTTAAGCGCTGTACGGAAAGCACAAAGAGCGTCATCCAACTTGTCAGACCAGTCCTTTCGGTTTTTGCCGATAGTTTTCTCCAGAATTCACTTCACTCCTCGATTTGCATTCTCCACTTGCCCGATCGTCTGTGGTTGACAGGCGGCGGAAAACCGATGGGTGACCCTTTATCGTGCCAATGCCTTCTCCATCTGGGCATTACAGAAATGTGTGCCCCTTTCACTGATCAAGGCCTTGGGAGTACCAAACCGACAAAACAACCTCTTCAAGAATCCCACTACAACTCGGGTGCCGTTAGTGGGCAAGGCTTGAGCCTCAACCAACTTGGAATTGTAGTCAATAGCCACGAGAATGTATCGGTTCCCTCGAGAAGAAGGGAACGGACCCATGAAATCAATAGCCCAAACGTCAAAAGCCTCACAAACCTGAATAGGGTTTTGGGGCATCTCATTACGGGATGAGATGTTACAAGTTCACTGACATGAGTCACACTGATTGACAAACTCGTGTGAGTCTTTGAAAATCAATGGCCAATAAAAGACGAAATCAAGAACTTTCCTAACGGTTGAAGACGAACCATGGTGGCCTCCAGTCAAACCCTCATGACAATGCCTAAGAATCTCACGGCTCTCTTCCCTACTCACACACCTCCTCAACACTCGATATGCGCCTATACAAAACAAATACGACGAATCCCATATGTAGTGGCTGGCATATGCGAAAAACTTCCTCCTCTGCTGATAACTCATGCCCTTGACCACTATTCCTTCAGCCAGATAATTTGCAATGTCGGAGAACCATGGCAGACCCTCCTCTTCAGCACTAACGTACAAAACTGGCTCTCTCTCAAATCTCAATCTCACCATCATCAACGACTAATGGGGAAACTTATCCCCGATGGCATCCTCTCTAATATCCTCTCTTTTCAGATCCTCCAGACGTGATAAGTGATCTGCAGCTACATTCTCTGCTCCCTTTTTATCTCTAATCTCAATATCGAACTCGGAAATCAAGAGAATCCATCGTATCAGGCGAGGCTTGGTATCTTTCTTAGCGAAAAGGTATCTCAATGCCGCATGATTAGAATAAACGATGGTTTTGGACAGCATGGGATAAGAACGGAATTTGTCGAACGCGAAGACCACTGCCAGAAGCTCCTTCTCAGTAGTCGTGTAATTCTCCTGAGTATCATTGAGGTCATACTCGCGTAATAGATAGGATGGAAGTGCTTGTCCTTCCGCTGACATAAAACAGCCCCGACTGCAAAATCACTAGCGTCACACATGAGCTCGAAGGGTAAGCTCCAGTCGGGTGCTACTAAGATCGGGGCATTAACCAACTGCCTCTTGAGAAACTCAAACGTCTTCAGACAATCAGCATGGAAGTCGAATGCGGCGTTCTTCTCTAGAAGGCGAGTCATGGGCTGGGTGATCTTAGAAAAATCTTTAATGAACCTCCGATAAAAACCCGCATGCCTGAGAAAACTACGAACGGATTTCACACTAGTCGGTGGAGGAAGTCTACTGATAATGTCGATTTTTGCTCTGTCTACCTCAATACTGTCTCACGAAATCTTGTGCCCGAGCACAATGCCTTCAGTCACCATGAAGTGGCACTTCTCCCAGTTCAGCATCAACTTAGTCTCTATGCACCGCTTCATCATCCTCTCAAGATTAGAAAGACATTGATCGAATGAGTCCCCATATACCGAAAAATCGTCCATGAAAACCTCCATGGAACTCTCGATCATGTCCTGGAATATCGCTACCATGCAACGCCGGAAAGTAGGCGGGGCATTATATAACCCAAAAGGTACACGTTTGTACGCGAAGGTACCGTATGGGCATGTAAATGTGGTCTTTTCCTGATCCTCATGTGCGGCTGGGATATGGAAATAACCTAAAAATCCATCAAGAAAACAGTAAAACTGTCATCCCGAAAGACGATCCAATATCTGATCAATGAACAGAAGAGGAAAATGGTCTTTCCTAGTAGCGACGTTAAGTCTCCTGTAGTCGATACACACCCGCCAACCTGTGACTGTCCTAGTCGGAATAAGCACGTAAGGTTCGTTAGTGACAAATGTCATCCCTCCCTTCTTAGGGACGACTTGAACGGGACTCACCCATGAAGAATCGGAGATGGGATAGATCAAGCCTGCATCGAGGAGTTTGATAACTTCCTTTTTGACCACCTCCGACATGTTAGGGTTGAGCCTCCTCTGAGGTTGGATTACAGGCATGTACTCATCCTCCATGAGTATCCCGTGCGTGCAAAAGTTCGGGCTAGTGCCCTGAATGTCCATGAGTTTCCACGCAATAGCCTGTTTGTAGCCTTGAGCACATCAACCAACCTCAACTTCTCATCATCCGTCAACTGAGAAGAAATGAAGATGGGAAAATCGCCCTCGCCGTCCAAGAAAGCATACTCTTTAAGCTCGAGGGATGGTGGTGCCTCAATCGATGGTCTCTCCTTCTATCCCTCGGCGCAATCAGCAACCGTGAACACCTCAAGGTATTCAGGAGGTGAGCCAACAAGAATGCTCAGGTCGTGCTCCAGGGGAACATCAACCTCATCCACCTGATTGAGCAAATCTGCTCCAGAAATATAATCAAGACAGCGCTCGAACTAAGATATGAACGTGTGAAGAAAGTAAATGGAATCATCCTGACTACTGGAGTTTCTCATCGATTTAAAGACATCTAAGGTGACGTTCTCCTCCCCTACACGAAGTGTAATTTTGCCGTCAAAGACGTCAATAAGCGCTTTAGCAGTACGCAGGAAGGGTCGTCCCAAAATGAGTGGGACCTGATCGTCAGCCTCCATGTCGAGAATAACAAAATACACCGGGAAAACGAATTTATAGACTTTAACGAGTATGTTTTCCACGATTCCCTGCGGATATTTGATCGAACGATCGGCCAAGGATAAACTCGTGCGTGTCGGGGCCTGCTCGCCAAGGTCTAGCTTTTTATAAAGAGAATATGGAATCAGATTTATGCTAGCACATAAATCGGCCAACGCGTAGCTCTTAGTCGAGCTGCCAAACAAACACGGGATTGTGAAGTGTCCCGGGTTTGCTAATTTCTCTGGCAGCTTGTTCTGGACTACCGCAGAGCATCCTTCATTTAGACGTACTGTCGAAAGTCCCTCTAGCTTATTCTTATTCGATCACCTCCTCTGCCACTACGGTTGGTCACCTCCTTCAACTGTGCCTTCGGATTAAGCTCTGTGCTGCCCTGTAAACCTCCGACCTATTTATTTGGTAGCATCTGCTTCATCATCTCATCCACCTTTCGATACATCTCCAAAAATGACGACTGCTTGTTTTTAAATAGGGTGTCGTGCTCAGCCAGTCTCTTCTGTGTGTTATTATCCATGTCAGTAAGGTGAGAAAGCATGGTAGATTGCTTAGTTACTGCTACTCTTCCCCGCACTCAAACTCCCTGCTGCCTCTGGGTTACTAACCTGAACCTACTCCTACTGAAAACCCTGAGCATTACCTCCCGACCTCCAACCATAGTTGGAGTTATTTCTCCAACCCGCGTTACCGTAGGCATTCAATCCTCGATTCGGATTACCCAAGTAGTCCACCTTATCCTGTTGATCGACCGGACAATCAACTGTATTGTGCCCTCCCCGACAGATATTGCATTTCTGAGCGATCTTCTTCAACTCTCGGATATCCTTCTGCATTGCCTCTAAGGCAGTCGCGATGCTAGTATCATTCGAGACCTAATAAATGCCTCGAGTGGAATAGGTGGTGGTTTTAAAAGTACCTCGGGAGGAGGGCTCCTGCTGCTCGGCTAGGGCGAAAATCTCAAACAACGACTCACACTCATCTATATCCAACTTCTATAAAATGTTTCCTCCAGATGACGTATTGAATCTCTTCTGCATCTCAAAGGTCAACCCATTATTGAATTTCTCGACTACAGCCCATTCAAGCAGACCATGTTGGGGGCATCTACTAAGAAGATTATGGAACCTTTCCCAAGCCAAAGAGTATGGTTCGTCAGGGACCATGCGGAAGGAACAGATCTGATCACGAAGTCGCGAGGCTTTAGATGGCGGAAAATACTTCTTAAGGAATTCAGCTTGAAAATTATCCCAAGTAGTGATGGACCCAGGGGGAAGGTTTTCTAACGATGATGAAGCACGACAATCTAGAGAAGATGGAAAAAGATGAAGGTAGATAGAAGCACGAGTGACGTTGGATATATTAAAAGTGTCGCAAATACGAGTAATTTTGTTCAGATGGCCAGGCGCGTCCTCGTCTTCAAGTCCATGAAATGGGGCAGAATTAGTGATGGAATTCATGACGTTGATCAGAATCTGCCAGTTATTAGCATCGGGCGTCGCCGGACGTGTGATAGAAGACCGTCTCCCCATCACTCCCTCATTCGCTCTTAAGTGAACCGTACACCTAGAGGGTTTAGCGTCACCCATATCTAATTTAGAATCAGAAACGTGTACCTTGTTTTCACGTAGAGCACGTGCAATCTCTCGAAAGTCCCTACGGCGCTCACGAAAATCTCTCTCGGGTTCGTCAGAAGCAGTGAACGCTGGTGGTCCTAGTAAACGTGTACGTCACATACGCTGAAAAACAAGTAAAATAATGAGACCCAAGCTTATCCCTAAAGCACACACGTTAAAATCAAGGCACAAATAGCAACCAAGAGCAATTAAATAATAAAATGAAATAAAACTAATTAATTAACTAAAAACTAAAACTAAAAACAAAGAAAAGCAAATAGAAACTAGTTCGCTATTACCAAGTGTCCCCAGCAACGGTGTGAAAAACTTGATGCGCGTAAAGTGGTATATAAAATTTTAGCAAATAAAGACCAAGCACAACGAGTAATAAAAACCTAGAATACCCTAAACCAAACCACTGGCAACAGGTAAGTGAACCTATCGGGTGCAGAATAGCTATGGGAAGACCGGGAATATCGAACCCTAGAGACACTAATTTAAATATTGAGACTAGTTCTAAAAGCTAATTAAATTAATAATTAAGAAAAGAATATTTTTAGAATTTTTATTTATTATATTTTAAAAACTAATAATTAAATAAATTAATTACTTAATTAAATTAAAGTAAACTAGAAAATTAAATTACCGAATAAAAACTTTAGTGAATTCAAATATGAGAAAGGGTTACCTAGGCAAGGAATCCGAATTGTGATGACTCGGGCTTTTATCGGTTACGGGTAAATGCTACGTGTACCGGGAATCTAAATGTATGAAACTCTAGGAAACGTAATGGATACTTAATCACTCTCAATGTGTCATCTAAAAAGAAATATTAGAGATCGTGTAAAAACACCGGCTTATTGGTTCACATATCAGTTCACCAACTATGATTAATTACCCTAGAAAATTGCTAACCCGTCGGTTTCACTATCTCAATTCACCTAAGTACACAGGGTGGTTTTTTTGAACAGTCTAAAGGACACGGGTAAACAGTGAAATTACGGCAAAAATAGGCATACCTCTTGTCAGATAATTTAACCTAAAACCCTAACAACGAAGACAAACCCGACAACTTATCACCTGTCAGATATTTAAGCTAGTAAGAATATGAACTTCTAATATTATGCAAAAATCAATTTCTATTGTAAATGAGCTCAATAAACTATAAACAAGTTGCAAACACACAGTAAATAACCCTAACATGCAACTTATAATCGAAAGACAATCAATCAAGTAACATGTGAAACATTCATTCAAACAAAAATCAAAAGTAAGTACGCATGAGACACATCCAATAAAACTGATCAAGGCTTTTTATTAATCAAAATCCCAAAAACAAAACCCGAAAATCGACAAGTCCAAAACAATCAACAAAAGATCATCACAAGCCTAGATAACTAAAAGAGTTTAGCTAAAAACCATGTTCAAAACAGCCAATAAAATAATTATAAAAGAGTTCATCGATAAAGGAATAAAAATTGGTTCAGCTACTAGCCTGCCTGGTTAATTTAATTGACCTGTGTGCTAGCCAGGTTAAATTAATTAAGGAGCTAGCATGGTTGCTTCTTTAATTCCAACGAGTAGCTTTTTTTAAGCTACCTGCTATCTTGCTTCTTGTTTATATTATTGTTTTAATTGGACTGGACCTTTTTCAAACAAGAATACAAACAAAGTAATCATAAAACTCCAAAGCTTCAGACTTCTGAATGGACTTTTTGTAGCCTTCTAACTCCAACGAATAACAAACACGTTCTCTTGGTGGACACTGCTATCTTGCTTCTTGTTTATATTATTGTTTTAATTGGACTGGACCTTTTTCAAACAAGAATACAAACAAAGTAATCATAAACTCCAAAGCTTCTGACTTCTGAATGGACTTTTTGTAGCCTTCTAACTCCAACGAATAACAATCACGTTCTCTTGCTGTCCACCACGTCCAAACAAAACTAATATTATATGGTGGCTGTTTTTTTTGTGCGCTCTCTGCCTCCTGTGTAGGGTTTTTAAATAATAAAATATATATGCCTCTTTTTCTTGTTGAGTACTCCAATAATCAATACCCTTATTTTTTCATTGATGAACCCATTAGTGTTACTAAATCCAAGCCCATCCACTTATTTGTTTTGACGTCACTAGCTATAGAAAGTAAATGTAATCGAGCCCATCAATCTTTTACTCATGTAAGGCTCCGACACAGGTGCCCAAATTTGGACGTTGGATTTACTTAAAAACATAGTTCTAAATATCAGAGTTAATTAAAAATTTACGCGGAATACAGATTTTTCATAAAACATTACATATTAATTCGTAACTTTTCTTAAATAAACATCGTGTCTTTCAAAATCAAAACTTTAAAACATAAAAAACCTTGATTCTTCAGATGCCAGACTCTTATTCTTCTGCCATGTGTCTCCGCTCAAGCCAGCTATCTCATTCTACTCGCCTGCGTGCATATTAATCATACATCATACAATACAATAATAATTACTTTACATCATACAATACATATACAAACCTTCCATTATGCATCCGAAGATACATAATAATTACTTTACTAATTTACTTTCATTACATAATTTACATATACATTCATACTATATAATTATTGTCCATTCTATCTCAAATATTATTAGAGTCTGATCCCTCTGTCCTTGTCTATCTCAGAAATTATTAGGGTCTGATCCCTCTTTTCTTCTCCATCTTAGATATTATTAGGGTTTGATCCCTTTCTTCTCTATCTCAGATATTATCAAGGTCTGATCCCTTACTTCTTCATCTTCGTACATACTGTCTTTACATACTCGTAACATACATATACTTTCTTTAATCATTCATACATATTCATGTGTTATATATATATATATATATATATCATACACATCCATCTTTCATATACATACATCCCTTGTCAATACGTGCAATATTCGAAGATCGTTCATGTACCAAAAAGCTTTCATTCACATTCATGACATAATATATATCACATAAATCATACATGGAATACACTTACCATTTAAGGTAAGTGTATTAACTATCACATCGAATATGCACACAGCCTCGAAAACATAACAAGGAAATGGGGCTAGAAACTCAGCTGAATGCGGTTACGTTCACCGTTAATTGTAATCCCTTTCCTCAGTTGTGCACCACTAACTGTATAACGATTATATGTATTAATTAACTATTAACACTCGTATCGTATATCTAGCTTAATTATAACCCACAACGAACCGGGGTTCGGTGGCAGCGCCCCTGGCAGCAAGGTTCTAGGGGCGGCAGCCCCTACCATGGTCCAAGGGGCAGAGCCCCTGGCTGGGGTTAAGCTGTCTTAACACATTTTTCATTAGGATTTTAAATTATTTTATAATTCGCTAACTCATTCGTTATAACGAATTACGCCTCCATCGTTAACTATTCGTTATCTTACATATCTGATTCGTTAGCTGGTTCATTATTCTAGTTCGCTGCCCTACTTCGTTTTCTTATCATGGCTTGATTGGTCATCTGGTTCATTATCTCATCCTAACGAATTGGCAAGTAACGAATCACCTAATTCGTTATCTTGTTCGTTATCATAATATAACGAATTGGGCGAGTAACGAATCACTTGATTCGTTATCTGATCATAACGAACTGGGGAACTAATTCGTTATCTGGACATGACGAATGGATGAGCTAATTCGTTATTTCATCATAAAAAATTGCATCAATCTTATCCAGACTTTGACTTAGGGTCAAAGTCAAAATTGTCGAGAACACCCAAACAGTCAACACCAGCGGATTCAGCAATTAATCCTCAAATCTCAACCAAGTAACACGAATTTGGTATCCAGAGACTTGTAATCCTAACGCCTACAAACCCCAATCTTCCAATCGACCAGACATTCATTTTTAAAGGGTGCGATTTATGTATATATAGGCGCGGCTCAACACTCATTTAATTAACCAATCTAATGTTAACGGATTGCACTGTGTATAGGTTCGTTTGATTCGTTTTCATCACTTTTATACAGATCTAAGATTACCTAAATGAATCTGAACCTAAGTGAACAAATTTATGTTATAAATGTACCTAAAACGAGTAGTTCACGAACACAATCTAGTATTGATGTTGTTTTGGTTTTTCACGACTATCTAGCTCCAACGGGATCGGGTTTCCACCTTCGGATCTTGGCTCGGGATATTGGATAGTGTTTGTGTGTGTTTTCCAAGGTGTAGGCTATGGTGTAGAGATGGATAAAAATGAAAAGGTTTAGGGTTTAAGGGTATTCATACTCCCTTAAGCCCATGGACCTAAGGCCCATTCCATTTCTTATTCCATCTTTTAAGGTCCAAGTCCATCATCTTATAGTTTATTTATCTAAACCGACACACGAAACTTCATTGAATAAACAAAATTTCATTATAATCAAAAGTAGGATGTTACAAGTCTTCCCTCCTTAGGAGGTTTCATCCCCGAAACCTAACTATTACATAAACAAATTAGGATAAATCTTGTGCATCTCATCCTCAGCTTCCCAAGTAGCATCTGAACCCTTGCGATGCTTTCATATCACCTTCACCAAGGGTATAACCTTGTGACGAAGTTGCTTCTGCTTGCGGTCAACTATCTCGATCGGTTGCTCAATTTAATTCAACTGTTCATCAAACTCAATGTCCATTAATGGCTCATGAGATGTGTCATCCACCAGACATTTCCTCAGATGAGAAACATGGAAGGTTGAATGAATTCATTCTAACTCTGCCGGCAAATCCAGCTTATAAGCCACTTTACCCACACGATCTATAATCTTAAACGGTCCAATGTACCTCAGACTCAACTTTACCCTTTTTCTAAAACGAATGATCCACTTCCAAGGTGAGACCTTGAGCATCACATTGTCACCAACGTTAAACTCAATCGGTCGTCGCCGCTTATCAGCATACTATTTTTGTCTGTCCCGAGTAACTTTCATTCTTGCTTTGATCTGATTGAACTTTGAAGAAGTTTCTTGCACAAATTCTAAACTTCCCATCTCTTTCTTGCCAATCTCTCCCCAACATACCGGGATTCTACATTGTCTACCATAAAGCATCTCAAACGGTGGCATACCAATACTCGAATGGTAGCTGTTGTTATAGGAGAACTCTACTAGATGCAGATGATCATCCCAACTTCCTCCAAAGTCTAAAACACAAGAACGTAGCATATCCTCAAGGGTTTGTATCGTCGTTTCAGATTGTCCATCTGTTTGAGGATGATACGCCGTACTGATGTTCAACCGCGTTCCTATAGCTTCATGGAACTTCTTCCAGAATCTTGAAGTAAAACGAGTATCTCTATCTGACATGATCGATAACGGTACTCCATGATTAGTCACAACCTCTTTGATGATCAAACTTTCTTGTAAGGCCCCGTTCCCGGTGCCTTACTTTAATGTCGGATTTACTCATAAACACAGTTCTACTAATCAGAGTTTATTAAAACTTTCGCAGAATATAAAACTTTAACCGTTTATTACAAAACATTTAATCTTTTCTTTAAAACCATAACATAACTCATCGTATTAAAACATCATTTCTTCCATCTTCAAATGCTAGCCGTTCGATCCATGCCATGTGCCAACCTCATGCTAGCTCTTTAATCATATTCACCTGCGTGCATACTAAAAGTCAGCTACGCTAAGTGAGTTCTAGTTAATCAGGCGACATACAATACATGCACATATCTTACATACATACATATCTTAACCTTGTATAAATATCCATAAGAGGAACGTCACATAATATCTATTAAAAGAACTATTACTATTACCCCTACTATTTATATTCTCCATAGAAGGACACTCTATACATGTAATCTCCATAGAAGGATCATCCTATATACTTCCATAGAAGGAACACTAAGCTTTCCATTAAAGGAACAATATGCTTTCCATCAAAGGAACACTGGGCTTTCCATTAAAGGAACACTAGGCTTTCCATCAAAGGAACACTATGTATATTATCCGTAGAGGGAACTCTATATATAATTTATCATTTAATATCCTTATAAGGAGACGATCATCACTATTCTAGGCAATACGTGCAATATCCGAAGATCGTTCACGTATCGACAAGCAATCATCCTTACATTACATACAATATTCTTATCTTTACTATTAACCTGACAGTACGCGCAATATCCGAAGATCGTTCTCGTACCGACAAACAATCATTCATATTTATCACATATCATATATATAGCATACACTTACCACTTAAGGTAAGTGTATTAACTAATCACATCGAGTATGCACACAACCCCGAAAAACATAACAAGGAATGGGGCTAGAAACTCACCTGAATTCGGTTACGTTCACTGTTGATGGTTACTCCTTCTGTGAGTTGTGTACGGCTAATTATATAACAATTACACGTAACGATTCACTATCACTACCCATATCACGTTTCTAGTCTAACAATAGCCCACAACGAACGGGGGTCCGGGGGCAGCGCCCCTGGAAGCGGGGTTCTAGGGGCGGTAGCCCCTAGCGGGGTCCAAGGGGCAGAGCCCCTGGCTGGGGTTAAGCTGCTGTATTCGCGAGCGGTCTTAACACATTTTCCATTAGGATTTTAAATTATTATTTTAACTCTCCTGTTTTCACGAGCGGTCATAAATGTAAGCGAACATACGTGTAAGTGAACTTAACTTAAGCGAACTTAACTGTATGCGAACTTAGCATTAAGCGAACATGGTAGTTGGTGAACTTGAATGAGGTGAACTTATCATTGGCGAACTTATAAACGAATTTATAGTAGCGAACTTGCTTGGCGAAGTTAGTTAGTGGGCGAACTTATATAGCCAGCGAAGTTATTCAACACGCGAACTTGTACAGCCAGCGATGTTATTAAGCAAGCTTGTTGTAGTAAGCTGCTACTGCCAGGGTTCGTTTCATCAATCCAAAACACGCGTTTTGCGACCCTTGTTCGCATACTATGGTTCGGACTTAGCCCCAACCGTTCCCTAGACCGATTGCGGCGCAACTTGACCCGAACGAATCGCAAAGTTTGATCTTTTATGCTAAGATCGTACCTTTGTGTTCTTTTGGATCTCGTTGAGCTTGATTAGGAACCTTAAACCTTGTGTCTACTTGTTATATCAAAGATTTTACCGAGAATAAACGCTTGCTTGATCTTGTTTCCCTTCCTCTCCAATGGTCGTGTATGGTATGGGTGTAGGTGTTTAAGGGTGTGTGTAGAGATTATGAAGGACGGAATGTGGATTTAGGGTTTTAGGATGGTTTAAGGGTATATTTATACTCCTCAAAGCCCATCCCACCATCTTGATCCACTTTAATTACCTAAGTCCATAATTCTTTCTATATTTAATAATTAAATATTAACACTCATTTTTAAATCATAGACCTCTTTTATTTATCATTACAAAATTCGGGATGTTACATTGCTAACGTTTCTAACGAGATAGCATCTCGTATAGGCAGAAAGTGAGTACTTTTGGTCAACCGGTCCACTATCACCTAACTGGTATCATGATGCTTAGCTGCACGAGGTAGCTTAGTTATGAAATCCATGGTGATGTGTTCCCATTTCCATTCTGGTATCTCCAAAGGTTGCATCTTTCCATAAGGCTTCTGATGCACTGCGTTGACTTGTAAACAAGTTAAGCACTTACCGACATAATCTACCACACCATTCTTCATACCTGGACACCAATAGTCCCTCTTCAAGTCTTGGTACATCTTATTGGATACTGGATGGATCGAATACCTTGACTTATGAGCTTCATCTAAGATTCGACTTCTAAGATTTCCATGGCGTGGAAACCACATACGGTCAAACCTAGTCTTAGCATCATGCGCGTTTTCCATCAACTCTTCTTGCTGACCGATAATCCTTTCTTTCTTTACTAGCCCTTCGTCTACCAGCACCTCTGACTGCACTTTGATGATTTCTTCAAAAAGACTTGAATTCATAATCAACTGGTACGACTTCACCGTTGCAATGAATTCTTCATTCTTACGACTTAGCGCGTCAATTACCACATTAGCTTTACCAGGATATTACTTAATGTCGCAGTCGTAATCCTTTATCCATTCGAACCATCTTCTCTGCCTCATGTTCATCTCTTTCTGTTCAAAGAAGTACTTCAAACTTTTATGATGCGTGTAAACGGTACATACAGATAATGTCTCCATATCCTAACAATGTGCACTACTTCTGCTAGCTCTAAATCATGTGTCGAATTAGTACTCACATGGACTTTCAACTGTCTAGACGAGTAGGCTATAACCTTTCCTCGTTGCATCAACACACAACCTAACCCGCGATGTGAAGCATCAGTACAAACAACCAAATCCTCGTCACCATCGGGCAAAGCAAGGATTGTAGCTTGCGTGAGTCTTTTCTTTAATTCCTTAAAAGCTTCTTCTTGAAACTTACCCCAACTGAATACTATCGACTTTCGGGTCATGCCGGTCAACGGTGTGGCTATCTTGGAGAAACCTTCGATGAATTTCCTATAGTAACCAGCTAAACCTAAGAAGCTTGGTATACCAGTCTGATTCTGCGGAGTCTTCCAATTGTTATCGCCTCAATCTTAGCTGGGTCCACGGTAGTCCCTTCAGGATTAATCACGTGACCTGGAAATTGCACTTCTCGCAACCAAAACGCATATTTCAAAACTTAGCGTACAACTTTTCTTTCTTCATAGTCTCCAATACTTCTCTCAGATGTGCAGTATAATCAGACTCGCTTTTTGAAAAAATCAATATATCATCGATGAAGACAATAACTGACATATCCAACATCGGCCGACACACCCTATTCGTCATATCCATAAATACTACAGGAGCATTTGTTAGACCAAATGACATCACGAGGAACTCGTATTGTCCAAACCGTGTCTGAAACGCTATTTTAGGGATGTCTGCCCCTTTCACTTTCAATTGAAGATAGCCTGATCTGAGATCTATTCGTGAGAACAAACTTGAACCTTGTAGTTGGTCAAACAGATTGTCAATCCTTGGCAAAGGATATCTATTATTTACCGTAAGCTTGTTTAGCTCGCGATAATCTATGTACATTCTCATAATTCCATCCTTCTTCTTCACAAATAACACTGGTGCGCCCCACGGTGAAACACTTGGTCTAATGAAACCTTTGTAGAGGAGTTCTTGTAGTTGGGACATCAATTATTTCATCTCAGATGGTGCTTGACGGTAAGGCGCTTTCACGACGGGCTGGGCTCCTGGTATTAAATCTATCTGGAATTCTATCTCTCGCTCCGGTGGCAACCCCGAAAGATCCTCAGGGAATACCTCTAGGTAGTCGCGCACGATAGGAACGTCTTTCATTTCTTTCGTCTCGGCCTTAGCGTTGACAATATACGCCAGGTAGGCTCCGCACCCTCGCTTTAACAAACCCTCGGCTTTTATCATCGAAATGACATTAAGCCCCGAACTTTCCTTATCACCATAGACCGTCACCGCATTACCATCCAAGGACTTTAACCTTATTATCCTACTCTTACATACTGTATGAGCCTCATACTCAGACAATCAATCCATTCCCAAAACCACATCAAACCCTCCTAAGGTCATAACATACAAAGTAATAGGGAACTCATGTCCCTCTAACTCTATCTTACAGTCCTTAACCATTCTCATTATTTTAACCGAGGTGTCACTAGCGGTTTCTACTATAAAAGTTTCAGATACTCGGCAACATTTCATTTTAGATAGTTTACTAAATGGTGTGGCTACGAAACCTTTGTTCGCACCAAAATCAAATAATACTGAAGCGGATATACCGTTTACTAGAAACGTGCCGGTGACAACATCTGGAATTTGTTTGGCCTGTTCTTGGGTTAACATGTAAGCTCTGGTCCTCGGCCTAGTCCAATCAACATCATTCTTTCCACATCCTCCGGCTCCACCATCGGTGCATTCCTTGGCAAAATGGCCCGGCTTACCGCACTTGTAACACGAATCCTCCCTCTAGCGGATTCAGCAATTAATCCTCAAATCTTAACCAAATAACACGAATTTGGTATCCAGAGACTCGTAATCCTAACTCCTACAAACCCCAATCTTCCAATCGACCAAACATTTATGTTTAAAGGGTGCGATTTATATATATATAGGCGAGGCTCAACACTCATTCAATTAAACAATCTAATGTTAACTAATTACACTATGTATAGGTTCGTTTGATTCGTTTCCATCACTTTTATACAGATCTAGATTACCTAAATGAATTCGTACCTAAATGAACAAATTTACGATATAAACGTACCTTAAACGAGTCGGTTCACGAACACGATCTAGTATTGATGTTGTTTTGGTTTGCCACGACGATCTAGCACCAACGGGATCGAGTTTCCACCTTCGGATCTTGGCTCGGGATATTGGATAGTGTTTTTGTGTGTTTTCTAAGGTGTAGGCTATGGTGTAGAGATGGATAAAAATGAAAATGTATAGGGTTTAAGGGGTATTTATACTACCTTAAGCCGATGGACCTAAGGCCCATTCCATTTCTTATTCCATATTTTAAGGTCCAAGTCCATCATCTTATTGTTTATTTATCTAAACCAACACACGACACGTCATTGAATAAACGAAATTTCATTTATTTATTATAATCAAAAGTAGGATGTTACAACTCATGTCTTGAGCCTCTACATAAAACAATGTATAGATAATAAATGAGAGTTCTCAATTTGAAAGTAATAAAATAAACTCATTACATGTAATGATTTGAATTACATTTAGTAAACTAAAAGTTTGACATCACATAATACGTTTACATTTAAATAACTTTTAGTTACTTTTTTTTTCTTCAAATTTCATTTAAAACTCATATTTTAAAACACCGAGTATATAAAATTTATCATTTTAGCCTATGGTCTCAAGTTCAATAAAAATACTCAACATTAGCTCATTCTGGTTTGAAACCTTTGAACTTTAAGTATGAGCCATATATGAATAATATTCAATAAAAAACATGCTCAAAAGTATTAAAAATTGTAGGAAATATTAATATAAAAAATGTCTAATTTATCCCACATCAATAAACCTTATTCATTTTTGTTAAAAGCATTAAAATTCGTTAAGTCCCCATTTGCCATAAGTTAATGATATAGATACTAAAATAATACATAATTCCTAAAACTAATATTATTTAACTTTTATAATCCCGATAGTTAGTCTTTAAATTTTTTATTTCCTTTTTAATTATTTTTTGTGAGGTTCGAACATTTTAATTTCCTTAAACGCGCTATTTGTTATTATTTGAAGTTGTTTTCAATCTCAAAGGTGAGTTTCTCACACCCCCTTTTTACTCTTTTACTATTTTTGGGGGTATCATATATATCCTATCCAAATTACAAATTCTTCATTCATTATTTACAAACTACAATTCGCTAATTGAACTTGTGTGTTTACTTGTTACTTGCAAAAAATTACTTGCACATGGATTACTTCAATATAGTATGATCATGCGCCCCATTTTGCGCTCAAGACATTTTTTGTTATGAGTGGAAAATGGCCTCATTATCCGAGTACGTTAGTGAACAATCCCAAATCGAAAGGACCTTACTTGCGCTTATCTGAGTACGTTGGTGCACAATCCCAACTGGAAAGGACCTTACTTGCTCATTTACACTTGATCATGGAATTGTATGGTTTTTATTTACTTATATCAAAACTTGTGTGACCACACCAACTATTCATTTAGTTGACTTTACTTTACATATATGCTACAGGCACATCTATTAGAAGATAATACGAGAAGAAGACATTAGTACTTAGGATATTCAAACAAATGGTTAAAATACTTTAATTTGTGTATTTCTTTGTATTTCCTTTACTTCCAAACTTGTATACAAGTTTGTTTAAATCATTTAATGGTAATGTTGTCACTTAATAGTGTTACCTGTGTTTTGAGCAATCTGTATGTCACACTCAGGCGTATTCCGCTTTAGCCGGGGTGTTACAATAGAGAATGAACAGTTACGTCTCAACGAACATAAGAATAGGCTAAAAACGGTGATGATAATCTAATCGAGTTGAGGGTTTATGATGGCTAGGGTTAGAAAATTGAGACTGCAAGTTTAATTTGATAATAACCATCGATTACTTGTATAACGAGATCAAAATCGTGTCGGCATAGCTATTTAGGAATACGAATCATAGTTTGATTGAATTAAGTTAATTATGGTCGGTTAGGCCGAAACAAGTAAGTATAATACGAATTTGATTCAATTTCTATATTGATTCTGATAATTGAGGTCCAAGACATCACCATGGTAATCGAGTTCGTGATAGGGAAATTGGGTTTGATTTTGGATCAGGTAAACGGGTCTTAATCCGGGTCACCAGATTTTGATGGGTTATAATAATAATAATAATAATAATAATAATAATAATAATATATGTAGTTTGCACATTAGACCCTAGAGATTGAAAGTGGAAACATAATTGGGTAAAAGTCTTGTTTGGGGTTATAATTACCAAAATTTGAAAGTTATAAATATATATTATATAATTAATTAAAAATAATGAAATTATAGTTAATTTACTCGATAAACGCGATATTTTTATTAATAAAATTTCTTGGACATCGAAATGGGTCGGGTATTTAATAAGAATATAAATATGAAAAATCCGAGTTGTTACATTAAAATTGGTTAAACGAATCGCAACGCACTTTGTTTAAATTGGTAATTTAAAACTAAGAGTCATGAGAGATGAAAAGGTTCATCAACTTGTCTCGATTAAATACAGTAAAACTGGGTTTTTACTCTATTCGGTAAATTCTAAAACTAAATCCCAGTTTTATCAATAGTCCATGTCATCCTACTATAAACTACATTTGGGGCATACTGCACTTGATATATAGCATACCCCTCCAAGGTTAAAGGCTTTTGTTGACACATCTGACCTTTCCACAAGTAGTTGTACTAGGGAAACTATTACTTTACTTTTCTATGACGTGCCTAGCCGTCTGGAGACTGAGGTGGGCATAAAAGAGGCTAGACGTATCTATTTAGAAAATACTTGTCCTAAAAGGCTTCATACATGAGAGTTGTGCTTTTCCCACAATTGACAATCATTGTCAGTCTGCCTAGCACTTAATAACGTTGCATGCCACAACTGCCGTTAATAATTGATATAGCCAGATTCTTAAATTCCTATTATATTCATGTCATTGGGTCATTAATAAAAGGAATTAAATCATCAAAAATAGTAATATTTTATATTTTTCTTATTACTCGCATGTCTTATAATAATTCCCCATTCGCTCTCAAGCATGTACTTGAGATATAAACGTTGAATGACACTACCTTACTTGAATAGCACCACAATCTGGGAATAGTTCTTAAGATGGCAAAGAAGCACTTTGTTAGTGCTCATGTGCTTAAGAAAATTGGTTCATTGGCTATAGTTAGTTGTCCCGCCTACCAGATGAAATGGTAGCTCGGCTCTTACGACCAACTCGTGATGAATTCAATATAAATGCTTGGATGAGATAGTGATGAATATTTCATATAAAACTAATCAAATTATTATGGTCAAATCTATTTGTGTCAAGAAGCTTAACCCCAAAAAAATGGGTTATAACAACAAAGGAAAGAAAAAAGTTATTGTTGCTGCCAAGCCTGCCACCAACACTAACAAGCAAGTTGCAAAACCACAACTGCCGCATCATGAAGAGCACCCTTTGCTTTGAATGAAACAAGATGGGGCACTGAAATCATAATTGCCCAAGTACCTGGCCAAGCTGAGACAAAAGAAGTTCATTGGTGAAAGCTCCTCTTTATGGATTTCTATTTATGTTTTTGAACTTTTCATTGTTTCAGGAAACACGTGGGTATTTGATACCGGACATGGTTACTACATCGTGAATATCTTGAGGGACCTAAAAAAGAGAACAAATTGTAACAAGGCGACATGGAATTCATAGTTGGTGATGGGAAGAAAGACCCAGTTCTTGTAACTGGCACATATCTTAAGGGAACCTTAAAATAGAAGAAATTGTAACAAGGCGACATGGAATTCATAGTTGGTAATGGGAAGAAAGACACATTTCTTGTAACTGGCACATATTAGGGTGTGAATTTGGGTCGGACCGACCCGACCCGAGAAATAACCGACCCGAACGGAAACCCGAAAAGCCAGATATATAAGAACCGAGGAGCGGACCTCTTGACTCGTTCGGGTATCCGGTACCATCGTCTTGGTGCTCTGGTCAATAGTAAAAGACCAACCCGTTTATGGAGTGTGGATCATTATAAAATTAGACCGTATTTGAAGGAGGTGAGGCAGATGGAAGGCAGTGGGATGGCAGATACGACCACGTCTTCGTCTTCTTCCATTTTTTTAGGTTGATAAAGAACTGAGACCTTAAGAGAATATAGTCTAAATAATAAGGTAGAGAGAAGGAATACTTTTTGAGAGGATAATTAAGAGTAAAGGTGTTAGCAAGTTTATGGCATCTACTTTTTATTACATATATCGTCTTTCAAGACGCATGCAATTGTTCGATTTCCGAAGTCACTGCACTGTATTTTTTATTTTTTAATTTTTCACTTACTCTTTACAACATCATATATATTTTACAAATTATGTATTCTATTAATTTAATCAAATTTACTTTTAACCTATAAGGGTAGCAAACTTTGTATATTTTTAATTAAATTTCTTTTTAATTTATATGGGCATCCAGAATGTTTCAAATGGATATTTTAGTTTACTCATGCTACCTACTCATTAACCATCTTATTCTCATTCTTCAATAAAGTTTTATTTATTTTTTCTTCACGGGTTACAAGACCATCTCCTTCAAAAGAAAACATTATTCTTCGACGCATGATTCATGCACTATGCTGAATTAGTGATACCACGGAACAAAGTTGATGGTTTGAAGCTTCTAATTTTGTAACTCATGTCACTTTCTTCGTCCCTCTAAGATGCAGGTATGAAGCCATCGGAGCAAAACATCACCAACACCTTCGTTGAAAGGCACAACACTAAATTTGGCGTTCTACTATCGATCTCTCTCGGTTAATCGGTTTTTCACCAGTTTTGGTCCGGACCGAACCGAAGACCGAATTTTCCATCAAATGAAAACCGATGATCGGACCGGTTAAGATGTTATCGGACGGTTTCGGGTCGGTCTTCGGTCATTTTTTCGGTCTTTTCGGGCCGGACCGATATTGCACACCCCTAGCACATATTGTTTTGCGTGTACATCTGGCCTTGCAGTTAACTAAGATAACTGTTTGTTTCGTTACTCTTTGAACAAGATTTAAGTATGCTTTAAGTGGTCTTCTGTTTAGGCCTACTTGAATAATCCTGTTTAATTTTTTCGGTAAAACCTCGAATTGGTCTTTATGAGATTAATGTTCAAACAAATAAAAACATATATAATCTTTCTAAACGTATCTGATCTGGCATCAATGATACATTTCTATAGCATTGCCGACTTAGCCCCATAAGTAGGATACAAGTTAAAGGCTACAATCTGAGGAGATTCTTAAATCCAACAAACTGGACACCTTAGACGAATGCGGATCATGCTTAGCAGGCAAACTCGCCAATGATTCCTTCACCTATGTTGGTTAACGAGCTAAGTATCTAATAGCGTACATTCTGATGGATGTGGCCCTTTCAGAACCATGTCTAGAAATCATGAAAGATACTTTTTTTCTTTTATCATCGATTACAGTTGATATACTTATGTCTTTCTTATGAAACACAAGCTTCGAACTTTTCAAAAGTTCAAAGTCCCAAAACAAAGTAGAATACCAAATATGTGAAAGGATTAAAATGCCTCGATCAGATCTACATGGAGAATCTCTCAGCTTGGAACTAAACCATCATCTAAAAGGGCGTGGAATTGTTTCACATTCACTCCACCCAACATACCCCACTATAATGGTGTGAAGAGGAATAATCGAACTCTGCTAAACATGGTCCGATCGATGTTGTGTAGAGTTAACTCGACTCACTCCTTTAGGAATTTCTCTCTTATAATTGTCGCCCATATTGTCAATCTGGCACCGACTAAGAAGGTAAATACGACACCATATGAGATATAACATGGGTCAAAACCCAATATGTCTTACCTTGGAGTTTAGTGATGTGATACTTATGTCATCAGCGAGTCTAATGACAAGCTCGATTCTCGCGGTTTAAAATTTGTTTTCTTTGGATACTATAACCAAAGTGGATATTATTTTTACCTTACTGATAAAAATATGATTTTTTTTACAAATGAAGGGTTAGTTTCTCGAGAAAGAAATTCTCGTATGAGGAACTATAAAATAATATTGTCAATATTGAAAAAAATTTGAGAACCACAAACACCCTCTAAGGAAGTCGGAACATTTGTTCAATAAGTAGTTGTTGATGAAAAATTAGACATGAACACAAGCATTCGTAGAAGTAGTATAGCTTGCGAAGAACTTAGTAGAGACCTAGGGCATCTATATGGTCCCTGAGGTCCTATTAGTAGCCGAGTCTAATAACGAACTTGTAACTACAAATATACTACCTTAGATCCGGAATCTGAGAAATGGCGAGAATCCATGAATACGGAAATGCAATCTATGCATGATACTTAAGTCTGGGACTTGGTTACGCTACCCCAATCTCGGGAAGTAGGAACAAATAGATTTTCAAGTAAAAAAACCTGGCATGAATGGGAATGTACGCACCTATAAAGCAGGGCTAGTTGCAAAAAGCTTTACTCCAACTCAAGGTGTTAAATTTAATGAAGCCTTTGACAAAGCCGAAGCCCATGTGCAGAAGCATGAATAATCGTTACTATTGTTAACATTGGAGCTTGGATCTGGGTTAGGATCGAATCGCACTCGTATCCACTCTTGAATGATATTTGGATGAATGAGATGTATTCGGAGTGAACCTGATTCGATTAAAAATAATCTATAAAATAGGATGAACACATATAGGTAATTAAAACACAAACAAGATAGAAATGCTAGTATGATATCATTAGCCAATGATTCTCATAAATATGAACCACTCATACATACATTCATACATACACAAGAAATATCAGTCACTCCGGAAGAGCTCATCCCTGGGAGGAGACTCTCATAGGGATAAAACCCTAGATCTCAATCAATACATAATACACTCAATACTAGAAAAATGAATAAAAACATCTATTTAAACTAGTCTGGCATGACTTGGTCTTTAAGCCATCCACCCTTGGTTAAGACCAAATAAAACAATATATTTTTCACCCACATATTAAATCGATGTGTCGGTCTAAAATATAAGACCCAACAACCTTCTTGCCTGTTGCTTGATCAAGTTGATCAAGGTATGCAACTGAATAAATCCATTTATGGGCTCGAACAAGTATCTCACAGATGGAATCTTCGTTTTGACTAGAAAATCAAAGAGTTTGGCTTTATCAAAAGTGAAGATGAGCCTTGTGTTCATAAAAAGGCTTGTGGGACCATTATTTCATTCCTCATCTTATATGTGTATGACATACTAATCATTGTAAACAATATCCCTATGCTTGAGGAAATCAAGCATCGGTTAGGATCTTGCTTCACAATGAAAAATGATGGAGAACCTGATTATATTCTGGGAATCAAGATCTACCGAGATAGATCTAAGAGGCTTATAGGGCTAACTCAAAGTACATATATAGATAAAGTAATGACACACTTCTAGATTGAAAACTCCAAGAAAGGTGGACTTCCCGTTTCTAAAGGAACCATGTTGAACAAATCGCAATCTCCTTCAACGAGCATTGAACTTATGCATATGTAAGAAATTCTATATGCTTCAGTGATTGGTTCTATCACGTACACTATGTTATGCACTAGGCTTTACGTCTCGTATGCTTTAAGCATGACTAGTCGTTATCAGCAAAGTCCTAGCATTGGCCACTAGACTGTAGTAAAGGACATTCTGAGGTACTTGAGAAGAACTGAAGATATGTTCTTAGTGTTTGGAGGAGTAGAAAAGGAGCTCACTATAAGATATTTCACTGACACTAGCTTCCAGAGTGACCGTGATGTTTCTCGCTCACAATATTCCTGGATGAAGAAATTCATAGCCGACCCCGATCTTGTTCCAAGTTTTTTGAAACTGATCGATGTAATCTATCATAACATATGAGCTATTTCTCAAGCCAAAGAGCCCAGATCTGATTACAGATCCACAAACATTTTTAGTAAGTTCCACTATATACGGGAATTTCTGGAAAATGATTGTATTGTTATAAGAAAAGCAAACAGAGATCAAAACCTAGCAGACCCGTTCACTAAGTCGTTGACGCAGGACAAGCATGACCTTCATCGGGATGCGATCAGTCTTAGATTAGCTAGCCATATGTTTTGATTTAGTAATTGTATGTACGGACATTTAAATATTTATACTCTTGAATTCACTTTTGATTTACTAGTTAAATGCAAACACCGAATCTTATAAATTTTTTCAATTTTAGTACATTAAATCCATGAATCTTGTATTCTAAATTATTCGTAGTTGGTTAGACTCATGAGCACGACTCTGAATTAAGACTATTCTGACATTAGGCTCAAGGAGTTGACTTGCAAACTCATAGACCTCATTATGAATGACGTTGGATGTAACTCGCCTCAACTCATCTCCATGAATCTTAGTCATAAGATGTTTTGATTTAGGTATAATCATTTTGTATCCATAGACATGTGATACATAATAGAACTTTTGTATACTACAAGCTATTCTTTGATTAGTGTCAATCGCTGTCAAGTAACTGCTAGTACAAAAGGCATTGGTTGGGAGTAGTTATGAAATTCAGTGGGAATTGTATGTAGTCAAGATGGGATTCTTTACTCTTACTTTATATGTAACAGTTAGACATCATGGTGCCCTTGTGGATTCAAACGGGTTAAGTGTAAGGCCTTACCCGAACTTACTGTGTGTTTGATTAGACCACTTTGATTCTTGATCGAGAACAATAATGATTGAACACTATTTGAGATTGAGTCTAATCCATGCCTCATTGTTCAATTATTATCTTATACCGAAAGGATAGATGACAACGACTACCAAAAACACATAGTCTTGCAACTACATGTCCCAAGATGTTTTGAAACAGACTATGTTCATACATGTACCAAGAGTTCTGGACAACAAACAATAAACCCGTTTAACTTTCTTACCGGGTAATGATGAACAGTTAACGGAACAGACTATGTTTATATATTTATCCATTATAATTATATACATACCCGTAAGAAGAATTTTTACTAAATATAAGTAATAAATACATAATGTTTATTTACTAATTAAATGTATTGGTTCGTGCTTTTAAACTAGAGTTGGGTTTAGGGTCTAATTTGTATCTTGTTATGATTATTATAACAATAATACTCATAATAATATGTGATAACCCTAACCAACAATTTGAATTCACGAAGACTTGTAGAATAATCTCCAATTTTATTGGAGGAGAATTTCTTATTAGTAAGGAGTCGGCCACCAAAATACAGGTTGCCACCTCCATCTCTTATAATCACTTTTCAGATGATGAACATATAACCTATTGTAACGATTCCGGCAAATCCAGGTATACCCTAGCCGGTATATACTATTTACGTGTCATTTAGTATTGATTATATGAGTTATAGTACGTGTATACGAGTATATATGATTCATAGAACGAATCATACTCGATTATATAGTGAATCATATTGGAATTACAATTAACCAATGAACGATTATTGAAACCCGAACGAATCGGGAATTACATTATAGACGAAGTATATAATGTTTAGTGATGTTTACGAAGTATTAATGCTTCGGGATAAGTGAATTATAGCACAGAAAAAGGATTTCGATTTATTAGTACGTCGGTACGATAAACGAAACCTTTAACATCAAACCAAGCAAGAGACGATCAATCAAGCTGAAAAAGATGCACAATTACCGACAATACAATGTTTTAAGTCATTTAATGTCATGGGTTAAGTTTTTAAAGTTTTTAAATCAGTTTTATGTAAATTTTATTTTAACCCGAAAAACGACCATTTTATGCTCGTTTTAAGCCGATTACGAGTTTAAACGAGAAAACGAACTGAGCCAGATTATCCAAAACATTATCCGGATTACGGAAATTCGAATATGTGGCTAATATTGAAGTTGTGGGGCCCACCCCCCACCTTTACTTGGACCGATCGGCCCTATGGTTGCATAATATCATTCCATTTCTTTTTTTTACAACAAAAACTCTCTCAAATCTCTCAACTCTTTCAAGTGTTCATCCAAACTCATCAATTTTAACCAAGAACACAAGGTATAAGCATGTTATAATGCATGATCTTTGGTGTTGATTTCTTTATTTTGAGTTGTTTTGCAAGAACAAGAGGTTCCAAGTGAAATATGGGTGAAAACCCGAGATGGAACCGATCCTTGCTAGATCAAGTGATGTATACAAGTTATACACGGGATCTTGATCCAAGAAACGAGTTAAAAGTGTCAATAACGAATTTTTACGGTTAGAATCTTTGAAAATGAATTTCCAAGTGAAAGACGGGTGAAAACCCGAGATGAAACCGACTCTTGCATGATCAAGAGATGTATACAAGTATACAAGGGATCTTGGTCCGAGAAATGAGTAAAAAGAGTCGAGAACGGATTTTACGGTTAAAACCTTTGTTTTTATATCAAAACAGACACTATGAAAGAAATGGTTTGATTGTTGGTGTAACTTGCTTGGTATAGTGTTATTGTGCTTGTAAGTGTTGTATCTAGTGGCTAGCAAAGGCTAGAAACCAAGATCTTTGCGATCTAACGCTAGAAAACACAAGATAGTTCGGTTTTCGTGTGATTTAGTGATTTTGGACAGATTGTAGAGTGCTTAGAGTCGGGTCATGAAATTTCACAGAGATGATCTATACATGAAAATATGAGATCTGTGAATTTTTGGATAAAAGATGAATATTTGGTGAATTTAATGCTCGGTTTTGGCCAAAAATGGTGAAAAATAGCTAAACTTGATGAAAAATTCTGGAAAATTTAGGATAAGCTTTTTATACATATAAAAGTCACACACAAAATTTTAGCTCAGTTGGAGAAGTCTAAAGGGGCTTTTCGGTAAAACGAGTTCTAGGGCTTTCTAGCTCGGTTTTTGTGAAAATGGCTTGAAAAATGAGTTTTGGGTTCTGGAAAAATTCCAGGGAGTTATGAGGATGGCAGGGATCATCCCGGAAAAATTTGGGATTTTTCTAAAGTTTTTGTTATTTTTGACATATTTAGTGTTTTAATAGTGTTTAAAAATAGATAAATAAATGTAAATATAAAAAAAATAAATCTGGAAAATTTTTATAAAATTTATTACTGTCAAAATAAGTTTTGTGCAAAATTTCAAGACCCGAGACTAAACGGGTAATTATTTGTGCTAAAAAGAACATAAAAACAAATTTTTAAAGCTTAAAACGTGTAAACCGGCAAAACTCGCATAAGCGAGCTGACTGGTATATAAAAACCTAAAAATAGACCATTTTCATAATACTAAGTAAATTAAATAAAAGAAAATCATTCGAAAATAATTCGGATGATTTGGGTAATTTCACCCGATTTTACTGTTTCCGGCACCTAAATGACGGAAACGGGCCCCGCGGCCAAACGGGGTGTCCAAACCGAGCTCTAATTTCATCACGTTAACTAAAGTAACAGTCAAACACCATTTTTGGGTCGGGTGTGAATAAACTCATTTTTGAAACTAAAAACGGATGACCGTGCTAGGCACGCAAATCAAGGAAAACATAAAAATGATAATTTTGACCGTCCGTCTCTAAGTAATGGCACAATCTGAGTCCTTAGGAGTGTCACGGGGTTAACATTTTCCCCGGATTGAGTACAGTACTGGGTTAACAATGTCCCCAGATGTACCGATTAACACGGATTTAATTTATGGGAATTATATAGTAACGATTAGATATTATATTACAGATCCAGGCTTATAGCAGTTCATTGTATCACGTCCCGACTCACAGAAAGGTGAGTTTTCACGAGCCCCTTTTACTGAACTGTTTTAAATATTTTCCCGGGGCGGAAAGCATGTATTTATTAAAGTATTTAAGTAAATACTGATCGTATGGAAACACTTGTATATTTAAATATATATATGGTTTGATGCATAGAATATATAAATTGTTTATCGTGTGGGATTGTTCTGGGGTAACATAGTTCCCAGAGGTTATTATTATTGTTCTGGGGTAACAAAGTTCCCAGAGGTTATTATTATTGTTCTGGGGTAACATAGTTCCCAGAGGTTATTATTGTTCTGGGGTAACATAGTTCCCAGAGGTGATTATTGTTCTGGGGTAACATAGTTCCCAGAGGTTATTATTGTTCTGGGGTAACATAGTTCCCAGAGGTTATTATTGTTCTGGGGTAACATAGTTCCGAAAGGTTATTATTGTTCTGGGGTAACTTAGTTCCCAGAGGTTATAAATGTTCTGGGGAAACATAGTTCCCCGCATAATTACATTGTTTAATAAATGATTATTAAAATGATCTGTCAGTGTTTGTGTAAATTAGTGAAACTCACCAACTATTCGTAGTTGACCCGTTTTCTTTACATGTTTTCTAGGTATGCCCAAGTTGGAATGATTGATATGTGCTTAATGATCTGTGCTACTTGTTGGAAGCTTGCTGATCTATATTTTGTAATGAATATATTAATGTCTTATCGGTAAAACTCGTGTGTAACACCTAGACAGTAACGAATTAGCAACAATGTAATATGATATAAATTAATGAAGTGGTATTTTCTTTATAAGCAATGCTGTTGATATCAGATGTGTCTGTTGCATCCCGTGTACGTTTCCACTGCGGTTACGGGGTGTTACAGAACTTGGTATCAGAGCCATTGGTTATAAAGAATTAGGATGTCTTTAAAAGATACCTAAAATATAACCAGTAGCTCAAATATTATAGGATCTGAATATCAACTAAATATATATTGTGACGAGATCGGGATGAGCTTGGATGGACAAGTGGGTTATTATGGTCCGGAACATAATAACAGACTTGTCTACACGAGGGAATTCAGGGGAAGTCACGAGGGACTTTAATAGGTAAAATTGGCAACATATGTGCAAATATGTGATAATATTGTTATGTAGTCAAGTTGTATAAGTAAGTGCATATTAATTTGATTATGATTTACACTATGGGAAGAACTATATGTTTGTTAACTTGTGTGCAGGTAATATGTCAAGAACCCCCAGTGCGTCGTTCGAGGAGGACCCGGAGGAGGTTATCTCCGGGGACTCCGGGAGCCCTCTTGTAGCATCCAGCACCGAGCCTTCCGAGGCTAGCTTGAGGAATTCCGGCCAGTCCTCCTCAGCTAGGATGGCCAGATCCCCGACCCCACCCGCACCACAGGTCGCTCCTGCACCCCCTGGATTCGGACCCCGCCTCACGGCGCGGATCAGTATTCCACCGGTCCGACCTATCTCGCCCCCACCCCGACCTGCTACTCGTAGGGGCGAGTCCTCCAGCTCTCGTCCCGAGCCTGCGACCCTACCGGTGTGGGGTCTCCCGAGACAGGAGCGGGATGCTGCGGCTTGGCTCCGGACACTCACCGAACAGGTGAACGAGCACTCCGCTGCCTTGACGGTGGGAGTCCAAAGGAGAATGTACTTAGGTGATTGCATACTGGATCATCAGTATGCAATCGCCCAGCTGAAGAGGGAGTGCTCATACTCCCAATGGATGTTTGACCGGGTGGAGAGTCGGGTGCGGGTTATGATGGCGGTGATAGTGGTGTTGGTGGGGTTGGTTTACCACCATGTTTAGTTGTTTTGGGTTTGGGGATAGACAGGGACCATTTTTTTGATACTCTGTGTAAGTAGTTAGTGGTGATACTAACATGGAGTGAATCTTGATTAGTTATGATACAACCACTGGCCCCTAGGGTGGGTCTCTTTTGGGGCATAATCATTATAGATACTTTTGGGTATCATTCAAGCACTGACCCCTTTTACGGGTTATGTCGAGATGATACCGACATAGGGCCCTTGTATTAAAACTTAGTTGTGTAATGTTGTCTGGAAAGTATGTAAACTGATATTTGTGTAATATGTATCAATGTTTACTAATGAATGAAATATGTATTGTGTTTTATAATTTGAGATGGTATTGATTATATGTATTTCTTAATGTTGTGTAGAATGGCACCGAAACGATCAACTAAAATATCGGAAGTAGATGTGAGCCGTTTGATTGCTCAACAGTTGGAGGCGGCGATACCGGATATAGTATCACGCATCGCTGCCAGTATTAACAACTCGACCAATCCGACCCCTCCGAGCAATCAAACACCCATAAATAATGACGGGGAACAAAATGTGTGACAATCGTCAATTTCAGGTTAACCCCGTTAACTCAACTCCGTCAATTCAAACTTTAAGATCGTTGAATCTATAACGCACACTTCATTACATTTAAACTAGGGTTTAAATGACGCTTAAACACTTACTACATGTGTAGTCTTTCGGGATTTGCACCGAAACGCAAACGAGTTGACGCAAACGATTGATAAACAAACAACAAACGTCAAAACAATAATTATGTGTTAATTATGTGTTAGATATATGTGTGCTACTTGATTGTTATGTGGAATGTTGAACAAGAAACAGGAACCAACTATTTAGGCTAGAGATGTAACATTTGGAAGTTTAGGGACTAGAGTGTAACTTGTATATCTATAAATATATCATTATCACAAACCCTAACTCCTCTCCTTCCCCTCACAAAAACCGACGGCAGCTAGACCCCCCCCCCTCCGTGCGATCGGCTCACAAACACACACCAAACACTTGGTTTTAATCTTGGGTTTTCACAATTGAAGCATCCTACACCCGTTTCTAACCATCTCCTACCTTCCTCTTGCTTGTATTGGTGTTTTGAAGGTATAACTTGCAAACCCTAGGTCCGACTTTTTCCTATGCATGGTGTTCATATGATTCTTGTTTATTTGATGGTGTATTAGTGATGATTTGATAACTAGTTTTGATAGTATTGCATGTTAATTGTTGTGTCCTTGATTGTGAGTGCAAATAAAACCCTAATCTTGTATGTATGGCGTAATTGATATGCATGGATGGTAGTTATAGTGTCTAGAGGGTTATATGGATGCATGATAGTTCATAGATTGTTATTATGTTGAGTTTTGATGTGAACAGATTCTGGACAGAATGTATATACGATGTTTAAGTGACTGTAACGAAGTGTAAACGTGAGAATTGGTTGAGATTGTGGGTACTGCAGTAAACTAGGTTGAGTCTAGTTTTCATGAAGTATAAGTTTGTAATTTTTGGACAAGTATAAGTGTACTTTTATGATTTTACAAAAACGTGGTGCAAAGCTGAGCTGTTAGACCTGCTGTTAGGTTATGTTGTAAATGTTATATCTCATGAACTACGAGACCAATTGGGTTGGTTCCAGTTCTGGAAGTTGACTCATTGAGTTGGGAACCAAACCCAAGTGGTCTTGCATTTATTGGATTTTTCGTTTAACGAGAATTGCAAATAACATTCTGTTGCGCATCAATCTGACTGATATGAGTTTGCTGTAATGTTTTGTCATTATAAGAAAAATATGTGGAATAAAAATAAGATAAAATATGTTCTGGAAACCTAAGATATGTATGCTTCTGTGGTGATTTTTGGTGAATTAATTGAGACATTATGATCGGTGAAATAGTACAATCTTTCAAGTAGAAATTCTGTCATAATGAAACTAACTGCTGAGTTGTGTAAAAATGCATGAAATATGATAGTTTTTATATATTTGTTATGTTTTGACCAAAATACCCTTGCGGGGAATAGTTGCTAATTGATTGCCATGAATTGACCAAATTGCCCTTATGGGGAATAATGGTTAGTTAATTTTGTTTGTTGACCAAAATGCCCTTACGGGGATAATTGCTAGTAAAGTATGTTATTAGTACGTGACACGAAAGTAATTGCTCACTCAGGTATCGTATCACAATTGTACTTGTTTAAGTCACACACGATTCACAAACGAAACACGAAATCTGTTACGTGCATAGGTATTATGTGCCGAGTCTAGAGACTCGTTAAACGTACCGATACTTAGAAAATCTCTTTGTTATTTAGAACGCTAGAGAGTTTCTACGACGCGCATCACTTGGTGATCTATATCGGGATATTCTTCGCAAACAGTGAGTTTCACTTACCCCGCTCTTTGAACTGTTTTCAAACGTTTTTCACTTGGGGGAGATAACATACTCCGATAAACGTATTTTTCTGAGATAAACGCATATTTAAGATTTTGTTATAAATTATATATCACTTGTAAAGGCTAAGCGGCAAACGTAACATTTGAAGTCCCACACGTCGGACCGGTTAATATTTGGAATAGCGAGTCACTGTTGAGTAGTACTACTGGGTTTGACAAACCCCACCCGACGCTAAGCTCAACTGGAGGTTGAGTGGGTGTAATTTTGGCTAACACTTACCTTGGTCTGGATTGACCTGGTGACGGGCACTTGATAAACAGTCAGCTTCGGTCGCGACCCAGTTAGCGATACTTGTTGTATAGATTAGCTACCTATCGATATATAATTTGACATAACACTATCTGGTAATGCAACACTTAAACGTCGTAACGGGGTTACGCAACACTTAAACGTCGTAACGGGGTTACGCAACACTTAAACGTCGTAACGGGGTTACGCAACACTGAAACGCCGTAACGAGGTTACGCAAAACGCTAAACGATTTATCTTATTTAACTTGTGAACTCACCAACCTTGTGTTGACACTTTTAGTATGTTATTCTCAGGTAGCCGAGGCGGGCGCGCGGTTTAGGAGCATGCATTAACTGAAAACACTTTTATTCTGCAAACTTATTTTTAACAGTTATCTTTGGTTTTAAGTCGTCCTGCGTGACGCAGCTTTTGAATTAAGGTTTTTACGCTTCCGCACTTATTTGCATTTAAACGTTTTTATGGTTTGATTATAACTGATGATTCCGATCCTGCCAGTTCACACCCTCTGACGGTAAAACTCTGTTAGTGGATTTTGAGGGTGTGACAGATTGGTATCAAAGCCATTGGTTATAGCGAACTAGAAGCTGCATGCATACTAGACTATAACCGCGACGACCCATTAGTTATAATGATACGCACTGCATAGGTTTGTGTAGTCTTGAAATCTTATCTCTTTACCTATTTTCACTCATACGCGCGCACATACACGGCTTACCTGTAGGAATGTCGACGCCACCCTCATCATCATCCGATTCGATGACGCATGCTCACGGGAAGGAACCGCAGTTACCTACCACCTCGCCACCCCGTGTAGTCCCGGAACTCGAAGCTCCTGCACCGAAGAGGTACCGCCTATCCGGAGGCATGTATGAAAACGACGTTAGCTGGGATTGGTACCCCAACATGATCAGACGTATGGTCTATCGCGAACAAGTTCCCCCATTGCCTCACCCGAACCACCCTGCTTACCCCAACACCCTACCACCCATAACCGAACCTGTGGAGCGAGTTCTCGCAGCTGTCGTTTCTTGTTTGGAGCGTGATGTGGGTTACATGCGCTACACGAGAGAAAATGTTGCCAGACTGTTTAAAGACGGAACCGAGACTCAGGAGGAGATTGCCCGCATGGCAGCGGCAATGAAAGAATTGCAAGAGACTAGGGAGCAACAAACGAAGGTTATGATGAAGATGCAAGCCGAGGTGATAGACTTGCAAGAGCAACTCCAAGAAGCAAGGACCCAAACTGAGATAGCACTCGAGCGTTGCGATGACCTACAAATGTAACTTGCTCAGAACGCAGCAGAACCTGAGGCAGAGCCTGAGGCCGAGCCCGAGGCAGAGCCTGAAGTAGAACCTGAAGAAGATCCCGAAGAGGAGCCTGAGGAAGGAAATGGCCGGAAGAAACGCTGGACGAGGACGTGGTAACATCAGCATGACTGCAGCTGAACTTCAAACTCTGCTGAATGACCATGTTGCTGCCGCTTTAGCCGCACACGTTCAGAATCAAACAGGAGGTCCGAATGGAACATGTACCTTCAAGAACTACCTTGACTGCAAGCCCAGTACGTCTAAGGGCACTGAGGGAGCTATAGGTTTCCTGCGTTGGGCTGAGAAGGCCGAGTCGGCCTTTGAGATGTGTAACTGTCCCCCTGCCAGTAGGGTCAAATTCGCTGCTGGGACACTTGAGGATTCCGCCCTCACTTGGTGGAATTCGAACGTCCAGATCCTTGGATTGGAACTGGCTAACGCGGTGAACTGGGAGGAGTTCAAAAGCATGATACGAGAGGAGTACTGTCCGAGGGAAGAAATTTCGAAGTTAGAGTCGGAGTTTTGGTCGTTGAAGATGGTGGGTTCGGAGATTGAAGCCTACACTACTCGTTCGCACGAGTTGGCTGTGATGTGTCCGCGGATGGTGGATCCGCCGAGCAAGAGGATAGAAATGTACATTGATGGGTTAGCACCACAGATTCAGGGTATGGTGACGTCTTCCAGACCAGCCACGATCCAACAAGCGATCCGTTTGGCTCACAAACTGACGGATCAGGCTGTGACCCAGGGTGCGTTACCACCGAGGGGTTCGACCGTTAAAGCCCGTGACAACCAGAGTAACGACAATAACAACAACAGCAACCCGAACAACGGGAAGAGAAAGTTTGACAACACCAGATCTTCATCCTCAAACCTCCCACCGCAACAACACTACCGTAAGCCCGAATTTACTCGGAGCTTTAACACTCAGAATCACAACAACAACAACAACGGTAGCGGGCAGGTTTCGAGCGGATATGCTGGGAAATATCCAAAG
Organism: Bidens hawaiensis; assembly: GCF_021521415.1. Classification (NCBI taxonomy): domain Eukaryota; kingdom Viridiplantae; phylum Streptophyta; class Magnoliopsida; order Asterales; family Asteraceae; genus Bidens; species Bidens hawaiensis. Next base: position 207,186 of record NW_027492772.1, read on the forward strand.
TGCAACAGGTGCAACTTTCATCATGTTGGCCAGTGTGACCGTGTCAAGTGTCAAAGATGCGGAAAGATAGGTCACCAAGCGAAGGAATGTAGAGTTGACCTTGCGGCGAAGGGTGCTCCTAAGCCACCGATGACGACGAAGGGATGTTTTGAATGTGGACAGGAAGGTCATTTCCGGAAGGATTGCCCCAAGCTGAAACAGAATGACAACAATGGGGGGTAATGGAAGTGGCAGTAGTGGTGGAGGAAATGGCAAAGGAAGAGCGTTTGTGATAGGATCGGGTCAAGCCCGCAATGATCCACATGTGGTGTCTGGTAAGTTCCCTGTAAACGATTGTTTTGCTTCTGTTTTGTTTGACACTGGAGCTGATAGGAGTTTTGTGTCAAAAGCTTTTAGCCAACTTTTAGACCTTACTCCAACCCCGTTAGACGCTAAGTTTCCTGTTGAATTAGCTAACGGTAAAACTGTAGTAACAACTCATATACTTGCGGGATGTAAGTTGAAACTGTCAGGTCATGTCTTTGACATCGACCTTATTCCTTTTACGCTTAGTAGTTTCGATGTCGTTGTCGACATGGACTGGTTATCCGAGAACCGAGCGGAGATTATATGCCATGATAAGATAGTCCATATTACCACCCCTTCCGGTGAGATCATTTCGGTCCGAGGCGAGAGAAGCGGCATGACCACCAGCATCATTACCCTTATGAAGGCACAGAAGTATCTACGAAAGGGTCATCCGGCAATTTTGGCGCATATTGTTGAGAAACCCGCGGAGGAGAAACGAATTGAAGACATACCGGTTGGGCGAGACTTTCCGGAAGTTTTCCCAGAGGATTTGCCCGGACTCCCTCCTATTCGTCAAGTCGAATTCCAAATCGAGTTGACACCCGGTGCAGCACCCATAGCACGAGCCCCGTATCGGCTCGCACCGGCGGAACTTCAGGAGTTGTCCACTCAGTTGCAAGATTTGTTGGATAAAGGTTTTATCCGACCTAGCTCATCGCCATGGGGAGCCCCTGTCTTGTTTGTCCGAAAGAAAGACGGGACTTTTCGAATGTGCATCGACTACCGGGAGTTGAACAAGGTGACGGTCAAGAACCGTTATCCTTTACCCCGAATTGATGATTTGTTTGACCAGCTTCAAGGATCGAGTTACTACTCGAAGATTGATCTACGATCCGGTTACCACCAGCTGAGAGTGCGCGAAGAAGATATCTCAAAGACGGCTTTCAGAACACGGTATGGTCACTACGAGTTTTCGGTTATGCCTTTTGGCCTAACCAACGCGCCAGCCGTATTTATGGATCTCATGAATCGAGTATGCAAGGCGTACCTCGACAAGTTTGTGATTGTTTTCATTGATGATATTCTCGTCTACTCCAAGAACGAGACTGACCACGAAGAGCACTTAAGGATAATTCTGGAACTACTGAAGAAGGAACAACTGTATGCTAAGCTCTCGAAATGTGAATTTTGGCTTCGCGAGGTTCACTTTTTAGGACATGTGATCAACGAGAATGGTATCCATGTCGATCCCGGTAAGGTAGAGGCCATCAAAAACTGGGAAGCACCTAAGACTCCGACCGAGGTGCGACAATTCCTAGGACTGGCCGGCTACTACCGGCGTTTCATCGAGGGATTTTCAAAAATTGCTCAAACCCTCACCGCTTTGACCCACAAGGGCACTAAGTACAATTGGGGTGACGCGCAAGAATCCGCTTTTCAACTGTTGAAAACCAAGCTTTGTAGCGCCCCTATTTTAGCCCTCCCCGAGGGAACGGAGAATTTTGAGGTACACTGTGACGCATCTATACAAGGTCTCGGTTGTGTGCTGATGCTACTCGAGAAGGTTATAGCCTTCGCCTCTCGACAACTACGGGTTCACGAGAAGAACTATACGACCCACGATTTGGAACTCGGAGCTGTAGTGTTTGCTCTTAAGATATGGAGGCATTACTTGTACGGTACCAAGTTTACCATTTACACCGACCACAAGAGTCTCCAACATATCTACGATCAGAAGGAGCTGAACATGCGACAGCGTCGTTGGGTCGAGCTGCTTAAAGATTATAATTGTGCCATCAAGTACCACCCTGGCAAGGCCAATGTGGTGGTCGACGCCCTCAGCAGAAAAGAAACGGGTAAACCCAGACGGGTGAGAGCATTGCAACTCACGATTCATGCCAGCTTACCCGATAAGATTCGCGATGCGCAACTGGAAGCTTTGAAAGGTGATAATTTTCCATCGGAACTCATGCGGGGCATGAGCAAGCAACTTGAAACCAAATCGGACGGGGTCCGATATTTTGAGAACCGGATTTGGGTTCCACGATACGGAGAGTTGAGAACTCTAGTGATGGACGAAGCTCACAAGTCCCGATATTCTATCCACCCTGGCTCGGATAAAATGTATCATGATTTAAAGGCACTTTACTGGTGGCCGAACATGAAAGCCGACATTGCCACCTACGTGAGCAAATGTTTGACTTGTGCCAAAGTCAATATAGAATACCAGAAACCATCTGGTCTACTGCAACAACCGGAACTCCCAATGTGGAAATGGGAACACATTGGGGCGAGTCCTCCAGCTCTCGTCCCGAGCCTGCGACCGGACTCCGGGAGCCCTCTTGTAGCATCCAGCACCGAGCCTTCCGAGGCTAGCTTGAGGAATTCCGGCCAGTCCTCCTCAGCTAGGATGGCCAGATCCCCGACCCCACCCGCACCACAGGTCGCTCCTGCACCCCCTGGATTCGGACCCCGCCTCACGGCGCGGATCAGTATTCCACCGGTCCGACCTATCTCGCCCCCACCCCGACCTGCTACTCGTAGGGGCGAGTCCTCCAGCTCTCGTCCCGAGCCTGCGACCCTACCGGTGTGGGGTCTCCCGAGACAGGAGCGGGATGCTGCGGCTTGGCTCCGGACACTCACCGAACAGGTGAACGAGCACTCCGCTGCCTTGACGGTGGGAGTCCAAAGGAGAATGTACTTAGGTGATTGCATACTGGATCATCAGTATGCAATCGCCCAGCTGAAGAGGGAGTGCTCATACTCCCAATGGATGTTTGACCGGGTGGAGAGTCGGGTGCGGGTTATGATGGCGGTGATAGTGGTGTTGGTGGGGTTGGTTTACCACCATGTTTAGTTGTTTTGGGTTTGGGGATAGACAGGGACCATTTTTTTGATACTCTGTGTAAGTAGTTAGTGGTGATACTAACATGGAGTGAATCTTGATTAGTTATGATACAACCACTGGCCCCTAGGGTGGGTCTCTTTTGGGGCATAATCATTATAGATACTTTTGGGTATCATTCAAGCACTGACCCCTTTTACGGGTTATGTCGAGATGATACCGACATAGGGCCCTTGTATTAAAACTTAGTTGTGTAATGTTGTCTGGAAAGTATGTAAACTGATATTTGTGTAATATGTATCAATGTTTACTAATGAATGAAATATGTATTGTGTTTTATAATTTGAGATGGTATTGATTATATGTATTTCTTAATGTTGTGTAGAATGGCACCGAAACGATCAACTAAAATATCGGAAGTAGATGTGAGCCGTTTGATTGCTCAACAGTTGGAGGCGGCGATACCGGATATAGTATCACGCATCGCTGCCAGTATTAACAACTCGACCAATCCGACCCCTCCGAGCAATCAAACACCCATAAATAATGACGGGGAACAAAATGTGTGACAATCGTCAATTTCAGGTTAACCCCGTTAACTCAACTCCGTCAATTCAAACTTTAAGATCGTTGAATCTATAACGCACACTTCATTACATTTAAACTAGGGTTTAAATGACGCTTAAACACTTACTACATGTGTAGTCTTTCGGGATTTGCACCGAAACGCAAACGAGTTGACGCAAACGATTGATAAACAAACAACAAACGTCAAAACAATAATTATGTGTTAATTATGTGTTAGATATATGTGTGCTACTTGATTGTTATGTGGAATGTTGAACAAGAAACAGGAACCAACTATTTAGGCTAGAGATGTAACATTTGGAAGTTTAGGGACTAGAGTGTAACTTGTATATCTATAAATATATCATTATCACAAACCCTAACTCCTCTCCTTCCCCTCACAAAAACCGACGGCAGCTAGACCCCCCCCCCTCCGTGCGATCGGCTCACAAACACACACCAAACACTTGGTTTTAATCTTGGGTTTTCACAATTGAAGCATCCTACACCCGTTTCTAACCATCTCCTACCTTCCTCTTGCTTGTATTGGTGTTTTGAAGGTATAACTTGCAAACCCTAGGTCCGACTTTTTCCTATGCATGGTGTTCATATGATTCTTGTTTATTTGATGGTGTATTAGTGATGATTTGATAACTAGTTTTGATAGTATTGCATGTTAATTGTTGTGTCCTTGATTGTGAGTGCAAATAAAACCCTAATCTTGTATGTATGGCGTAATTGATATGCATGGATGGTAGTTATAGTGTCTAGAGGGTTATATGGATGCATGATAGTTCATAGATTGTTATTATGTTGAGTTTTGATGTGAACAGATTCTGGACAGAATGTATATACGATGTTTAAGTGACTGTAACGAAGTGTAAACGTGAGAATTTGGTGAGATTGTGGGTACTGCAGTAAACTAGGTTGAGTCTAGTTTTCATGAAGTATAAGTTTGTAATTTTTGGACAAGTATAAGTGTACTTTTATGATTTTACAAAAACGTGGTGCAAAGCTGAGCTGTTAGACCTGCTGTTAGGTTATGTTGTAAATGTTATATCTCATGAACTACGAGACCAATTGGGTTGGTTCCAGTTCTGGAAGTTGACTCATTGAGTTGGGAACCAAACCCAAGTGGTCTTGCATTTATTGGATTTTTCGTTTAACGAGAATTGCAAATAACATTCTGTTGCGCATCAATCTGACTGATATGAGTTTGCTGTAATGTTTTGTCATTATAAGAAAAATATGTGTAATAAAAATAAGATAAAATATGTTCTGGAAACCTAAGATATGTATGCTTCTGTGGTGATTTTTGGTGAATTAATTGAGACATTATGATCGGTGAAATAGTACAATCTTTCAAGTAGAAATTCTGTCATAATGAAACTAACTGCTGAGTTGTGTAAAAATGCATGAAATATGATAGTTTTTATATATTTGTTATGTTTTGACCAAAATACCCTTGCGGGGAATAGTTGCTAATTGATTGCCATGAATTGACCAAATTGCCCTTATGGGGAATAATGGTTAGTTAATTTTGTTTGTTGACCAAAATGCCCTTACGGGGATAATTGCTAGTAAAGTATGTTATTAGTACGTGACACGAAAGTAATTGCTCACTCAGGTATCGTATCACAATTGTACTTGTTTAAGTCACACACGATTCACAAACGAAACACGAAATCTGTTACGTGCATAGGTATTATGTGCCGAGTCTAGAGACTCGTTAAACGTACCGATACTTAGAAAATCTCTTTGTTATTTAGAACGCTAGAGAGTTTCTACGACGCGCATCACTTGGTGATCTATATCGGGATATTCTTCGCAAACAGTGAGTTTCACTTACCCCGCTCTTTGAACTGTTTTCAAACGTTTTTCACTTGGGGGAGATAACATACTCCGATAAACGTATTTTTCTGAGATAAACGCATATTTAAGATTTTGTTATAAATTATATATCACTTGTAAAGGCTAAGCGGCAAACGTAACATTTGAAGTCCCACACGTCGGACCGGTTAATATTTGGAATAGCGAGTCACTGTTGAGTAGTACTACTGGGTTTGACAAACCCCACCCGACGCTAAGCTCAACTGGAGGTTGAGTGGGTGTAATTTTGGCTAACACTTACCTTGGTCTGGATTGACCTGGTGACGGGCACTTGATAAACAGTCAGCTTCGGTCGCGACCCAGTTAGCGATACTTGTTGTATAGATTAGCTACCTATCGATATATAATTTGACATAACACTATCTGGTAATGCAACACTTAAACGTCGTAACGGGGTTACGCAACACTTAAACGTCGTAACGGGGTTACGCAACACTTAAACGTCGTAACGGGGTTACGCAACACTTAAACGTCGTAACGGGGTTACGCAACACTGAAACGCCGTAACGAGGTTACGCAAAACGCTAAACGATTTATCTTATTTAACTTGTGAACTCACCAACCTTGTGTTGACACTTTTAGTATGTTATTCTCAGGTAGCCGAGGCGGGCGCGCGGTTTAGGAGCATGCATTAACTGAAAACACTTTTATTCTGCAAACTTATTTTTAACAGTTATCTTTGGTTTTAAGTCGTCCTGCGTGACGCAGCTTTTGAATTAAGGTTTTTACGCTTCCGCACTTATTTGCATTTAAACGTTTTTATGGTTTGATTATAACTGATGATTCCGATCCTGCCAGTTCACACCCTCTGACGGTAAAACTCCGTTAGTGGATTTTGAGGGTGTGACAGATTGGTATCAAAGCCATTGGTTATAGCGAACTAGAAGCTGCATGCATACTAGACTATAACCGCGACGACCCATTAGTTATAATGATACGCACTGCATAGGTTTGTGTAGTCTTGAAATCTTATCTCTTTACCTATTTTCACTCATACGCGCGCACATACACGGCTTACCTGTAGGAATGTCGACGCCACCCTCATCATCATCCGATTCGATGACGCATGCTCACGGGAAGGAACCGCAGTTACCTACCACCTCGCCACCCCGTGTAGTCCCGGAACTCGAAGCTCCTGCACCGAAGAGGTACCCGCCTCTCCGGAGGCATGTATGAAAACGACGTTAGCTGGGATTGGTACCCCAACATGATCAGACGTATGGTCTATCGCGAACAAGTTCCCCCATTGCCTCACCCGAACCACCCTGCTTACCCCAACACCCTACCACCCATAACCGAACCTGTGGAGCGAGTTCTCGCAGCTGTCGTTTCTTGTTTGGAGCGTGATGTGGGTTACATGCGCTACACGAGAGAAAATGTTGCCAGACTGTTTAAAGACGGAACCGAGACTCAGGAGGAGATTGCCCGCATGGCAGCGGCAATGAAAGAATTGCAAGAGACTAGGGAGCAACAAACGAAGGTTATGATGAAGATGCAAGCCGAGGTGATAGACTTGCAAGAGCAACTCCAAGAAGCAAGGACCCGAACTGAGATAGCACTCGAGCGTTGCGATGACCTACAAATGTAACTTGCTCAGAACGCAGCAGAACCTGAGGCAGAGCCTGAGGCCGAGCCCGAGGCAGAGCCTGAAGTAGAACCTGAAGAAGATCCCGAAGAGGAGCCTGAGGAAGGAAATGGCCGGAAGAAACGCTGGACGAGGACGTGGTAACATCAGCATGACTGCAGCTGAACTTCAAACTCTGCTGAATGACCATGTTGCTGCCGCTTTAGCCGCACACGTTCAGAATCAAACAGGAGGTCCGAATGGAACATGTACCTTCAAGAACTACCTTGACTGCAAGCCCAGTACGTCTAAGGGCACTGAGGGAGCTATAGGTTTCCTGCGTTGGGCTGAGAAGGCCGAGTCGGCCTTTGAGATGTGTAACTGTCCCCCTGCCAGTAGGGTCAAATTCGCTGCTGGGACACTTGAGGATTCCGCCCTCACTTGGTGGAATTCGAACGTCCAGATCCTTGGATTGGAACTGGCTAACGCGGTGAACTGGGAGGTGTTCAAAAGCATGATACGAGAGGAGTACTGTCCGAGGGAAGAAATTTCGAAGTTAGAGTCGGAGTTTTGGTCGTTGAAGATGGTGGGTTCGGAGATTGAAGCCTACACTACTCGTTCGCACGAGTTGGCTGTGATGTGTCCGCGGATGGTGGATCCGCCGAGCAAGAGGATAGAAATGTACATTGATGGGTTAGCACCACAGATTCAGGGTATGGTGACGTCTTCCAGACCAGCCACGATCCAACAAGCGATCCGTTTGGCTCACAAACTGACGGATCAGGCTGTGACCCAGGGTGCGTTACCACCGAGGGGTTCGACCGTTAAAGCCCGTGACAACCAGAGTAACGACAATAACAACAACAGCAACCCGAACAACGGGAAGAGAAAGTTTGACAACACCAGATCTTCATCCTCAAACCTCCCACCGCAACAACACTACCATAAGCCCGAATTTACTCGGAGCTTTAACACTCAGAATCACAACAACAACAACAACGGTAGCGGGCAGGTTTCGAGCGGATATGCTGGGAAATATCCAAAGTGCAACAGGTGCAACTTTCATCATGTTGGCCAGTGTGACCGTGTCAAGTGTCAAAGATGCGGAAAGATAGGTCACCAAGCGAAGGAATGTAGAGTTGACCTTGCGGCGAAGGGTGCTCCTAAGCCACCGATGACGACGAAGGGATGTTTTGAATGTGGACAGGAAGGTCATTTCCGGAAGGATTGCCCCAAGCTGAAACAGAATGACAACAATGGGGGGTAATGGAAGTGGCAGTAGTGGTGGAGGAAATGGCAAAGGAAGAGCGTTTGTGATAGGATCGGGTCAAGCCCGCAATGATCCACATGTGGTGTCTGGTAAGTTCCCTGTAAACGATTGTTTTGCTTCTGTTTTGTTTGACACTGGAGCTGATAGGAGTTTTGTGTCAAAAGCTTTTAGCCAACTTTTAGACCTTACTCCAACCCCGTTAGACGCTAAGTTTCCTGTTGAATTAGCTAACGGTAAAACTGTAGTAACAACTCATATACTTGCGGGATGTAAGTTGAAACTGTCAGGTCATGTCTTTGACATCGACCTTATTCCTTTTACGCTTAGTAGTTTCGATGTCGTTGTCGACATGGACTGGTTATCCGAGAACCGAGCGGAGATTATATGCCATGATAAGATAGTCCATATTACCACCCCTTCCGGTGAGATCATTTCGGTCCGAGGCGAGAGAAGCGGCATGACCACCAGCATCATTACCCTTATGAAGGCACAGAAGTATCTACGAAAGGGTCATCCGGCAATTTTGGCGCATATTGTTGAGAAACCCGCGGAGGAGAAACGAATTGAAGACATACCGGTTGGGCGAGACTTTCCGGAAGTTTTCCCAGAGGATTTGCCCGGACTCCCTCCTATTCGTCAAGTCGAATTCCAAATCGAGTTGACACCCGGTGCAGCACCCATAGCACGAGCCCCGTATCGGCTCGCACCGGCGGAACTTCAGGAGTTGTCCACTCAGTTGCAAGATTTGTTGGATAAAGGTTTTATCCGACCTAGCTCATCGCCATGGGGAGCCCCTGTCTTGTTTGTCCGAAAGAAAGACGGGACTTTCCGAATGTGCATCGACTACCGGGAGTTGAACAAGGTGACGGTCAAGAACCGTTATCCTTTACCCCGAATTGATGATTTGTTTGACCAGCTTCAAGGATCGAGTTACTACTCGAAGATTGATCTACGATCCGGTTACCACCAGCTGAGAGTGCGCGAAGAAGATATCTCAAAGACGGCTTTCAGAACACGGTATGGTCACTACGAGTTTTCGGTTATGCCTTTTGGCCTAACCAACGCGCCAGCCGTATTTATGGATCTCATGAATCGAGTATGCAAGGCGTACCTCGACAAGTTTGTGATTGTTTTCATTGATGATATTCTCGTCTACTCCAAGAACGAGACTGACCACGAAGAGCACTTAAGGATAATTCTGGAACTACTGAAGAAGGAACAACTGTATGCTAAGCTCTCGAAATGTGAATTTTGGCTTCGCGAGGTTCACTTTTTAGGACATGTGATCAACGAGAATGGTATCCATGTCGATCCCGGTAAGGTAGAGGCCATCAAAAACTGGGAAGCACCTAAGACTCCGACCGAGGTGCGACAATTCCTAGGACTGGCCGGCTACTACCGGCGTTTCATCGAGGGATTTTCAAAAATTGCTCAACCCCTCACCGCTTTGACCCACAAGGGCACTAAGTACAATTGGGGTGACGCGCAAGAATCCGCTTTTCAACTGTTGAAAACCAAGCTTTGTAGCGCCCCTATTTTAGCCCTCCCCGAGGGAACGGAGAATTTTGAGGTACACTGTGACGCATCTATACAAGGTCTCGGTTGTGTGCTGATGCTACTCGAGAAGGTTATAGCCTTCGCCTCTCGACAACTACGGGTTCACGAGAAGAACTATACGACCCACGATTTGGAACTCGGAGCTGTAGTGTTTGCTCTTAAGATATGGAGGCATTACTTGTACGGTACCAAGTTTACCATTTACACCGACCACAAGAGTCTCCAACATATCTACGATCAGAAGGAGCTGAACATGCGACAGCGTCGTTGGGTCGAGCTGCTTAAAGATTATAATTGTGCCATCAAGTACCACCCTGGCAAGGCCAATGTGGTGGCCGACGCCCTCAGCAGAAAAGAAACGGGTAAACCCAGACGGGTGAGAGCATTGCAACTCACGATTCATGCCAGCTTACCCGATAAGATTCGCGATGCGCAACTGGAAGCTTTGAAAGGTGATAATTTTCCATCGGAACTCATGCGGGGCATGAGCAAGCAACTTGAAACCAAATCGGACGGGGTCCGATATTTTGAGAACCGGATTTGGGTTCCACGATACGGAGAGTTGAGAACTCTAGTGATGGACGAAGCTCACAAGTCCCGATATTCTATCCACCCTGGCTCGGATAAAATGTATCATGATTTAAAGGCACTTTACTGGTGGCCGAACATGAAAGCCGACATTGCCACCTACGTGAGCAAATGTTTGACTTGTGCCAAAGTCAAGATAGAATACCAGAAACCATCTGGTCTACTGCAACAACCGGAACTCCCAATGTGGAAATGGGAACACATCTCAATGGACTTTATTACGGGTTTGCCTAAGACACCGACGGGATGCGATACCATCTGGGTGATCGTTGACCGGTTGACTAAATCGGCACACTTCCTAGAAATTAAGGAAACAGACAAAATGGAAAGACTGACTCGTGTCTACATGAAGGAAGTAGTGTCGAGACACGGAGTGCCTGTCTCGATCATTTCCGATCGAGATTCTCGTTTTACCTCACACTTTTGGAAGTCGCTGCAAAGCGCACTGGGCACCCGTCTCGATATGAGTACAGCATACCATCCTCAGACGGATGGGCAAAGTGAACGGACTATTCAGACCCTGGAGGATATGTTGCGTGCATGCGTTTTAGATTTTGGAAAAAGTTGGGAACCCCACTTACCCTTGGTAGAGTTTTCGTATAATAACAGCTACCACGCAAGTATTAAGGCAGCGCCGTTTGAAGCGCTGTACGGACGGAAGTGTCGACCATCACTCTGCTGGGCAGAGGTGGGTGACAGCCAAATCACTGGTCCGGAACTGGTACTCGAAACCTCGGAAAAGATTGTTCAAATCCGAAATCGCATGGCAGCAGCACGAGATCGCCAAAAGAGTTACGCCGACAAGCGCCGAAAACCTCTCGAATTTCAAGTGAATGATCGGGTGTTACTCAATGTCTCACCTTGGAAAGGTGTGGTTGGCTTTGGAAAGCGAAACAAACTCAACCCACGGTATGTTGGTCCGTACCGGATAACTGAGCGCATTGGTCCGGTGGCGTACCGACTGGACCTACCAACAGAACTCAGTGGCGTACACGATGTATTCCACGTATCAAATTTGAAGAAATGCCTATCTGATGAAACCAAGTAGTCCCTTTGGAGGAACTACAAGTTGATGAACAGTTACGTTTCATCGAGGAACCAGTCGAAGTTTTGGATTGGGAAACCAAAACGCTCAAACACAGCAAAATTCCAATCGTTAAGGTTCGTTGGAACTCGAGACGTGGACCGGAGTTTACGTGGGAACGCGAGGATCACATGATGAAAAAGTATCCTCACCTTTTTGAAGGGCTAACCAAACACCGAAAACCGCGAAACCCGGCAAACCGTCAAACATCACCGGAGGTATGAACTAAATTTCGGGACGAAATTTCTTTCTACTAGGGGATGATATGACAAACTGAAAATTTTTCTTACTTTTTCAGACTCTCATCACGACTTGACTCAAATTTTCGGGACGAAAATTCTTTAACATGGGAATGATGTGACAATCGTCAATTTCAGGTTAACCCCGTTAACTCAACTCCGTCAATTCAAACTTTAAGATCGTTGAATCTATAACGCACACTTCATTACATTTAAACTAGGGTTTAAATGACGCTTAAACACTTACTACATGTGTAGTCTTTCGGGATTTGCACCGAAACGCAAACGAGTTGACGCAAACGATTGATAAACAAACGACAAACGTCAAAACAATAATTATGTGTTAATTATGTGTTAGATATATGTGTGTTACTTGATTGTTATGTGGAATGTTGAACAAGAAACAGGAACCAACTATTTAGGCTAGAGATGTAACATTTGGAAGTTTAGGGACTAGAGTGTAACTTGTATATCTATAAATATATCATTATCACAAACCCTAACTCCTCTCCTTCCCCTCACAAAAACCGACGGCAGCTAGACCCCCCCCCTCCGTGCGATCGGCTCACAAACACACACCAAACACTTGGTTTTAATCTTGGGTTTTCACAATTGAAGCATCCTACACCCGTTTCTAATCATCTCCTACCTTCCTCTTGCTTGTATTGGTGTTTTGAAGGTATAACTTGCAAACCCTAGGTTCGACTTTTTCCTATGCATGGTGTTCATATGATTCTTGTTTATTTGATGGTGTATTAGTGATGATTTGATAACTAGTTTTGATAGTATTGCATGTTAATTGTTGTGTCCTTGATTGTGAGTGCAAATAAAACCCTAATCTTGTATGTATGGCGTAATTGATATGCATGGATAGTAGTTATAGTGTCTAGAGGGTTATATGGATGCATGATAGTTCATAGATTGTTATTATGTTGAGTTTTGATGTGAACAGATTCTGGACAGAATGTATATACGATGTTTAAGTGACTGTAACGAAGTGTAAACGTGAGAATTGGTTGAGATTGTGGGTACTGCAGTAAACTAGGTTGAGTCTAGTTTTCATGAAGTATAAGTTTGTAATTTTTGGACAAGTATAAGTGTACTTTTATGATTTTACAAAAACGTGGTGCAAAGCTGAGCTGTTAGACCTGCTGTTAGGTTATGTTGTAAATGTTATATCTCATGAACTACGAGACCAATTGGGTTGGTTCCACTTCTGGAAGTTGACTCATTGAGTTCGGAACCAAACCCAAGTGGTCTTGCATTTATTGGATTTTTCGTTTAACGAGAATTGCAAATAAAATTCTGTTGCGCATGAATCTGACTGATATGAGTTTGCTGTAATGTTTTGGTCATTATAAGAAAAATATGTGGAATAAAAATAAGATAAAATATGTTCTGGAAACCTAAGATATGTATGCTTCTGTGGTGATTTTTGGTGAATTAATTGAGACGTTATGATCGGTGAAATAGTACAATCTTTCAAGTAGAAATTCTGTCATAATGAAACTAACTGCTGAGTTGTATAAAAATGCATGAAATATGATAGTTTTTATATATTTGTTATGTTTTGACCAAAATACCCTTGCGGGGAATAGTTGCTAATTGATTGCCATGAATTGACCAAATTGCCCTTATGGGGAATAATGGTTAGTTAATTTTGTTTGTTCACCAAAATGCCCTTATGGGGATAATTGCTAGTAAAGTATGTTATTAGTACGTGACACGAAAGTAATTGCTCACTCAGGTATCGTATCACAATTGTACTTGTTTAAGTCATACACGATTCACAAACGAAACACGAAATCTGTTACGTGCATAGGTATTATGTGCCGAGTCTAGAGACTCGTTAAACGTACCGATACTTAGAAAATCTCTTTGTTATTTAGAACGCTAGAGAGTTTCTACGACGCGCATCACTTGGTGATCTATATCGGGATATTCTTCGCAAACAGTGAGTTTCACTTACCCCGCTCTTTGAACTGTTTTCAAACGTTTTTCACTTGGGGGAGATAACATACTCCGATAAACGTATTTTTCTGAGATAAACGCATATTTAAGATTTTGTTATAAATTATATATCACTTGTAAAGGCTAAGCGGCAAACGTAACATTTGAAGTCCCACACGTCGGACCGGTTAATATTTGGAATAGCGAGTCACTGTTGAGTAGTACTACTGGGTTTGACAAACCCCACCCGACGCTAAGCTCAACTGGAGGTTGAGTGGGTGTAATTTTGGCTAACACTTACCATGGTCTGGATTGACCTGGTGACGGGCACTTGATAAACAGTCAGCTTCGGTCACGAACCACTTAGCGATACTTGTTGTATAGATTAGCTACCTATCGATATATAATTTGACATAACACTATCTGGTAATGCAACACTTAAACGTCGTAACGGGGTTACGCAACACTTAAACGTCGTAACGGGGTTACGCAACACTTAAACGTCGTAACGGGGTTACGCAACACTTAAACGTCGTAACGGGGTTACGCAACACTGAAACGCCGTAACGAGGTTACGCAAAACGCTAAACGATTTATCTTATTTAACTTGTGAACTCACCAACCTTGTGTTGACACTTTTAGTATGTTATTCTCAGGTAGCCGAGGCGGGCGCGCGGTTTAGGAGCATGCATTAACTGAAAACACTTTTATTCTGCAAACTTATTTTTAACAGTTATCTTTGGTTTTAAGTCGTCCTGCGTGACGCAGCTTTTGAATTAAGGTTTTTACGCTTCCGCACTTATTTGCATTTAAACGTTTTTATGGTTTGATTATAACTGATGATTCCGATCCTGCCAGTTCACACCCTCTGACGGTAAAACTCCGTTAGTGGATTTTGAGGGTGTGACAAAATGCTAATCCTCCAAGGAATGATAACACTATTCCGAGTAATGACGCACCGCCTAGGGTGGTCGTTTCTGACAGCAATGGCCCTATACCTACGGTAGAGACAAACCGTACTGAACCAATTCGTGCATCCAGGGTATGTTCGATCAAGGATTTTATGTTGTGCAAGCCATTAGAGTTTAGCGGGTCTGAAGGACCGAATGGGTTAGTTAAATGGATAGAGAAAATAGAATCAGTGGTGAATATCAGCAACTGTCCCGAGGATTGTGTCGTTAAGTACGCCACCTGTACATTCACCGACCATGCCTTGACATGGTGGAACACCATAGTACAGACTCGAGGTCAGGCGGCGACAAACCACATGACCTGGACGGAGCTTAAGGCTCTTGTGTTGGAACATTTCTGCCCAAAGAATGAATTGCAGAAACTGGAAAATGAGTTGTGGAACCTGGAGATGAAGGGGGCGGACCACTTGGGTTATACCAATCGGTTTAATGAACTGTCACGATTAGTACCGTGGTTGGTCACCCCGGAGACGAAGAGGGTGGAACGTTATATTTGGGGACTTACTCCAGTAGTGAGGAGTATAGTCAACGCGGGGGGACACCAGACGTATGAAAGTGCAGTGACACAGGCTGGCATTGTCACGTATGATTTCTTGCGGAGCGGATCACTAAAGGTGACAGGAGAATCCGCTGGGGGAAAACGGGGTACACATGATCATAGAATCCAGGAAAAGCAGCAAAGCAAACGAGCTAGGCCCGCTGCCCAGAGCTATGCCATGACTAGTTCGGGCGGAAGGCAAGAACCGCAGAAGGGAACGTTTCCTAAGTGCGGGAAATGTGGCTACCACCATAGTGGCGTGTGCAAAGAGGTGGTGTGCCACCGGTGTGGCAGGATTGGACACTACGCACCAAATTGTAAGACAAATCTGAACAACCTGAACCGACAACCGCAACCTATTCGTGCGCAACCATTTAGAACTCAACCAGCCCGACAGCAGAACCCGCAAGGAAACCAGATGGTGACCACTAGCCGTGCTTGCTACGAATGCGGCAGCACGGATCACTTCAAAAGGAACTGCCCGAAACTGAACCAGGGAGGAAACGGGAGACAACTCACGGGTCAGGCATCGTCGTCCAATCCGGCGCGAGGCCGAGCATTCGTGATGGGGGCGAACGAGGCGCGCCAGGACCCCAGCGTAGTGACAGGTACCTTCTTCGTCTCTGATCATTACGCTTCTGTATTATTTGATACAGGCGCCGATAGAAGTTTTGTCTCCGTTAGATTCCTTTCGATAGCAAACCTTCCTATTGGTGAAACCATAGAACCTTACACCGTAGAAGTCGCTAACGGTAAAACCATGATAGTTAATCGGATAGTTCGGAATTGCCCTTTTATTCTGAACGAACAATCCTTTCTGATTGACTTGTTACCGGTAGAATTGGGTAGTTTTGACGTGATAGTGGGAATGGATTGGTTAGCACGTAACGGGGTAGAAATAAACTGTGAAAAGAAAATCGTCAAGATCCGAGTGTCGGATGACGAGGAGGTATTAGTGCAAGGAGAAAAATCCGGCACCATGATACCATTTATATCCCATCTCAAGGTGTTAAAATATATACGTCAGGGATGTGTGGCGTATCTAGCGAGCCTGACGGCCACTGATCCTGAGGAAAAACGGGGTGGACGATATTCCCGTGGTACGCGAATTCCCACAAGTTTTTCCAGAGGAACTTCCTGGATTACCGCCAACCCGACAGGTCGAATTCAGAATCGATCTGTTATCTCAAGCTGGCCCTGTTGCTAAGGTGCCCTACCGACTTGCACCATCCGAGATGCAAGAATTATCCAATCAGTTGCAGGAATTGTTGGATAAAGGATTTATACGTCCCAGTTATTCCCCGTGGGGTGCACCTGTTCTATTCGTGAAAAAGAAGGACGGGAGCCTTAGAATGTGCATTGATTACAGGGAATTGAACAAGTTGACAATCAAAAATAGGTATCCTCTCCCCCGAATCGATGATCTGTTCGACCAACTACAAGGTGCGAGCTACTTTTCAAAAATAGATCTTAGATCGGGATACCATCAGGTTAGAATTCAGGAGGAGGATATCCCAAAAACCGCATTCCGGACTCGCTACGGCCATTACGAATTCTTAGTTATGCCTTTTGGGCTAACAAATGCGCCAGCAGTATTCATGGATCTCATGAATCGAGTCTGTAAACCCTATCTCGACAAATTCGTCATTGTATTTATTGACGATATTTTGATATACTCGAAGAGTAAAGAAGAGCACGAGCAACACTTAAAGTTAGTTTTAGAGCTCCTGGATCAGGAGAAGTTATTTGCAAAATTCTCCAAGTGTAACTTCTGGTTACAAGAGGTGCAATTCCTCGGTCACGTTATAAACCACCAAGGAATACACGTTGATCCGAGTAAGGTTGAAGCAATTAAGAATTGGCAAGCGCCTAAATCTCCCAAGGAAATCCGCCAATTCTTAGGCTTAGCTGGATACTATCGTCGATTTATTGAGAACTTTTCCAGCATCGCCCAACCTTTAACCCTCCTGACTCAAAAGGATCGGAAGTATGAATGGGGTGAAGAACAGGAAACGGCGTTTCAAACGCTAAAACAAAGATTGTGCCAAGCGCCAATCTTAAGTCTCCCCGACGGAGACGATGGTTTTGTTGTGTATTGTGACGCATCCCGGAGAGGGTTAGGATGCTTATTGATGCAAAATAGTAAGGTTATAGCCTATGCTTCTCGACAATTAAAAGTTCACGAGAAAAATTACACTACTCATGACCTAGAACTGGGAGCAGTCATCTTCACACTTAAAATCTGGAGGCACTATCTCTACGGTACAAAGTGCACCATCTTCACTGATCATAAAAGTTTGCAACACATATTCGATCAGAAAGAACTGAATATGAGACAACGAAGGTGGGTCGAGTTACTGAGTGACTATGACTGTGACATCCGATATCACCCCGGCAAGGCTAACGTTGTAGCCGATGCCTTGAGTAGGAAAGATCGAGTTAAGCCACAACCGTGCGAGCGTTGGGAATGATAGTCCAGTCGAACCTTTCGGATTTGATTCGAGTCGCTCAACGCGAGGCGTTGAAAGGGGACCAATTGGAAAAAGAGGGACTTTTCTGTAACGAGAAGAATTTCGAACAGCGTGTGGACGAAATTCTCTATTTCAAAAATCGGATTTGGATTCCGACCCTCCATGACCTTCGTGAATTAATTATGGACGAAGCACATAAATCAAAATATTCCATACATCCGGGATCAGATAAAATGTACAAGGATGTGAAAGAATTTTACTGGTGGCCAGGTATGAAAAAGGATATAGCCACATACGTCGGCAAGTGTACGACGTGTGCGAGAGTTAAGGCGGAGCACCAGAAACCATCTGGAATGTTACAACAACCGGAAATTCCCGAATGGAAATGGGAGCAAATCACGATGGATTTCGTGACACACCTCCCTAAGACATCCCGGGGACATGATGCGATTTGGGTAATCGTGGATCGACTAACCAAATCGGCATATTTTATTCCGATTAGGAATAATTATAACACTGAGAGACTTGCACAAATTTATATAAATGAAATAGTGTCTCGTCATGGCATCCCCATATCGATCATCTCCGATAGGGATAGCCATTTCACCTCCAAACTTTGGCAAGCTGTCCAAGAAGCATTGGGAACACGTATTGACCTAAGCACAGCTTACCACCCTCAGACCGATGGTCAGTCTGAGAGGACCATTCAAACTTTGGAGGATTTGCTTCGTGCCTGCGTACTGGACTTTAAGGGAAACTGGGATCAACATCTCCCACTCGTTGAATTTTCCTATAATAACAGTTACCATAGCAGTATAAAGGCAGCACCTTATGAAGC
Source organism: Bidens hawaiensis (assembly GCF_021521415.1). Classification (NCBI taxonomy): domain Eukaryota; kingdom Viridiplantae; phylum Streptophyta; class Magnoliopsida; order Asterales; family Asteraceae; genus Bidens; species Bidens hawaiensis. The sequence continues at coordinate 225,846 of NW_027492772.1, forward strand.
ATTGTACGGACGGAAGTGCCGATCACCACTTTGCTGGTCTGAAGTGGGTGACTCGCAGGTCATTAGATCGGATCTGGTCCAGGAGACGACCAGCAAGATTCTTGAAATCAAGAACAACCTGAAAGCCGCGCGGGATCGGCAGAAGAGTTATGCCGATACCCGTCGAAAACCGTTGTCATTTGAGAAGGGGGAAAAGGTATATTTGAAAGTATCACCCTGGAAAGGAGTGGTCAGATTTGGAAAGGCGGGGAAGTTGGCCCCTAGATACATTGGGCCATTCAGCGTCACTGCAAAAATCGGTCCGGTAGCTTACCAATTAGAACTGCCTGAGGAACTAAGTGCAGTTCATAACGTGTTCCATGTGTCAAATTTGAAAAGATGTCTGGCGGATGAGACATCGGTGTTACCCTTAGAGGGTGTTCAAATAAATGATAAGCTCAACTTCGTAGAGGAGCCCATTGAAATAGTGGACGGTAAGATCAAGCAACTTAGACACAATAAGATCTCGTTGGTCAAAGTTAGGTGGAATTCGCAACGAGGCCCAGAATTTACTTGGGAACAAAAGGATGAATTTCGGAAGAAATACCCCCACCTATTTCCTCAAAAGGAAGTAGTTGACGTGTAAAATTTCGAGGACGAAATTTTTATAACGGGGGAGAATGTAACGATTCCGGCAAATCCAGGTATACCCTAGCCGGTATATACTATTTACGTGTCATTTAGTATTGATTATATGAGTTATAGTACGTGTATACGAGTATATATGATTCATAGAACGAATCATACTCGATTATATAGTGAATCGTATTGGAATTACAATTAACCAATGAACGATTATTGAAACCCGAACGAATCGGGAATTACATTATAGACGAAGTATATAATGTTTAGTGATGTTTACGAAGTATTAATGCTTCGGGATAAGTGAATTATAGCACAGAAAAAGGATTTCGATTTATTAGTACGTCGGTACGATAAACGAAACCTTTAACATCAAACCAAGCAAGAGACGATCAATCAAGCTGAAAAAGATGCACAATTACCGACAATACAATGTTTTAAGTCATTTAATGTCATGGGTTAAGTTTTTAAAGTTTTTAAATCAGTTTTATGTAAATTTTATTTTAACCCGAAAAACGACCATTTTATGCTCGTTTTAAGCCGATTACGAGTTTAAACGAGAAAACGAACTGAGCCAGATTATCCAAAACATTATCCGGATTACGGAAATTCGAATATGTGGCTAATATTGAAGTTGTGGGGCCCACCCCCCACCTTTACTTGGACCGATCGGCCCTATGGTTGCATAATATCATTCCATTTCTTTTTTTTACAACAAAAACTCTCTCAAATCTCTCAACTCTTTCAAGTGTTCATCCAAACTCATCAATTTTAACCAAGAACACAAGGTATAAGCATGTTATAATGCATGATCTTTGGTGTTGATTTCTTTATTTTGAGTTGTTTTGCAAGAACAAGAGGTTCCAAGTGAAATATGGGTGAAAACCCGAGATGGAACCGATCCTTGCTAGATCAAGTGATGTATACAAGTTATACACGGGATCTTGATCCAAGAAACGAGTTAAAAGTGTCAATAACGAATTTTTACGGTTAGAATCTTTGAAAATGAATTTCCAAGTGAAAGACGGGTGAAAACCCGAGATGAAACCGACTCTTGCATGATCAAGAGATGTATACAAGTATACAAGGGATCTTGGTCCGAGAAATGAGTAAAAAGAGTCGAGAACGGATTTTTACGGTTAAAACCTTTGTTTTTATATCAAAACAAACACTATGAAAGAAATGGTTTGATTGTTGGTGTAACTTGCTTGGTATAGTGTTATTGTGCTTGTAAGTGTTGTATCTAGTGGCTAGCAAAGGCTAGAAACCAAGATCTTTGCGATCTAACGCTAGAAAACACAAGATAGTTCGGTTTTCGTGTGATTTAGTGATTTTGGACAGATTGTAGAGTGCTTAGAGTCGGGTCATGAAATTTCACAGAGATGATCTATACATGAAAATATGAGATCTGTGAATTTTTGGTAATTTTTGGATAAAAGATGAATATTTGGTGAATTTAATGCTCGGTTTTGGCCAAATATGGTGAAAAATAGCTAAACTTGATGAAAAATTCTGGAAAATTTAGGATAAGCTTTTTATAACATATAAAAGTCACACACAAAATTTTAGCTCAGTTGGAGAAGTCTAAAGGGGCTTTTCGGTAAAACGAGTTCTAGGGCTTTCTAGCTCGGTTTTTGTGAAAATGGCTTGAAAAATGAGTTTTGGGTTCTGGAAAAATTCCAGGGAGTTATGAGGATGGCAAGGATCATCCCGGAAAAATTTGGGATTTTTCTAAAGTCTTTTGGTATTTTTGACATATTTAGTGTTTTAATAGTGTTTAAAAATAGATAAATAAATGTAAATATAAAAAAAATAAATCTGGAAAATTTTTATAAAATTTATTACTGTCAAAATAAGTTTTGTGCAAAATTTCAAGACCCGAGACTAAACGGGTAGTTATTTGTTCTAAAAAAGAACATAAAAACAAATTTTTAAAGCTTAAAACGTGTAAACCGGCAAAATTCGCATAAGCGAGCTGACTGGTATATAAAAACCTAAAAATAGACCATTTTCATAATACTAAGTAAATTAAATAAAAGAAAATCATCCGAAAATAATTCGGATGATTTGGGTAATTTCACCCGATTTTACTGTTTCCGGCACCTAAATGACGGAAACGGGCCCCGCGGCCAAAAGGGGTGTCCAAACCGAGCTCTAATTTTATCACGTTAACTAAAGTAACAGTCAAACACCATTTTTGGGTCGGGTGTGAATAAACTCATTTTTGAAACTAAAAACGGATGACCGTGCTAGGCACGCAAATCAAGGAAAACATAAAAATGATAATTTTGACCGTCCGTCTCTAAGTAATGGCACAATCTGAGTCCTTAGGAGTGTCACGGGGTTAACATTGTCCCCGGATCGAGTACAGTACTGTGTTAACAATGTTCCCAGATGTACCGATTAACACGGATTTAATTTATGGGAATTATATAGTAACGATTAGATATTATATTACAGATCCAGGCTTATAGCAGTTCATTGTATCACGTCCCGACTCACAGAAAGGTGAGTTTTCACGAGCCCCTTTTACTGAACTGTTTTAAATATTTTCCCGGGGCGGAAAGCATGTATTTATTAAAGTATTTAAGTACATACTGATCGTATGGAAACACTTGTATATTTAAATATATATATGGTTTGATGCATAGAATATATAAATTGTTTATCGTGTGGGATTGTTCTGGGGTAACATAGTTCCCAGAGGTTATTATTATTGTTCTGGGGTAACACAGTTCCCAGAGGTTATTATTATTGTTCTGGGGTAACATAGTTCCCAGAGGTTATTATTGTTCTGGGGTAACATAGTTCCTAGAGGTGATTATTGTTCTGGGGTAACATAGTTCCCAGAGGTTATTATTGTTCTGGGGTAACATAGTTCCCAGAGGTTATTATTGTTCTGGGGTAACATAGTTCCCAGAGGTTATTATTGTTCTGGGGTAACTTAGTTCCCAGAGGTTATAAATGTTCTGGGGAAACATAGTTCCCCGCATAATTACATTGTTTAATAAATGATTATTAAAATGATCTGTCAGTGTTTATGTAAATTAGTGAAACTCACCAACTATTCGTAGTTGACCCGTTTTCTTTACATGTTTTCTAGGTATGCCCAAGTTGGAATGATTGATATGTGCTTAATGATCTGTGCTACTTGTTGGAAGCTTGCTGATCTATATTTTGTAATGAATATATTAATGTCTTATCGGTAAAACTCGTGTGTAACACCAAGACAGTAACGAATTAGCAACAATGTAATATGATATAAATTAATGTAGTGGTATTTTCTTTATAAGCAATGCTGTTGATATCAGATGTGTCTGTTGCATCCCGTGTACGTTTCCGCTGCGGTTACGGGGTGTTACACCTATAACCGTTGTTCGGAGGCTGCCACTACCAGCCATGCCGCATCACCGCCCGCACAAATGCCAAACCTTAGCCAACCTCGCTGCTCACTGCTGATTCCAGGCACCACCCCGATGCAAATGTTGTCACCGTTGTTTTCGTGCACAGTCGTCGTCGGCTAGTTATTCAGTTCGTCACCTAGATTCATTATGTTGCATCTCTTTGTCTCAACAGGTTAGTCATTAACCGAGGTATATCTATCTCATCGATATATTAGATTGGATAAATTATTATTTTTATTCAGTGCTAGTATCGTTTGTAATAGGAACCTGTCAGTATCAGTTTTGGTGTTGAGTACACATGTATTTCCGCTACGCACAGATTAATTAATTTGATTAATTATTATATGACATGTTTATTGAACCAGATTTGAAACCCAAACAGTAAATGGATGACATTTTTGTTAGACATAATATAGCCGGCCCAAGTTTACTTACTTAATATAGATTAGGTCTATATATATATCAATGCTCTCTATTGTAATCAATCATTCAGAAATCAATATCAATTCAATTCAATAACATGGTTTATTTTGGTATCAGAGCCAAGATTAACCTAACCCCAATTATGCCGTCACAGGCCCTAATCCCAACCCCGACACCAACACTCAATCGCTGCCCAAGCAGCCTTCTTCCTTCTCGATTTCTTTACCAATGGCCATGATCAGTTCCTTCTCCACTGCAGAGAAAACTGTTCACAACTCACATAAGTTCGCGTTCTCTTTAACACCCACCAACTATGGGTTCTGGAAGGAGATGATTCAACCATTTCTCATAACCAACAACCTTTTTGGCTACGTGGATGGAACAATCAAGTGTCCACCTTCAAAGACAGCCACTACAACAGATACGGCCTCGGTTGATAACCCTAGTTATCTCCACTGGATCACTAATGATTCTCATGTTCGAATGATTATTACTTCAACCATCTCTGAAGCGTCCTTTCAACATGTTCAAGGCACGACTTCCAGAGATTTATGGCTTGCCCTTGCTCGTTCCTATGCGCCGAGTAATCCAACACGCAAGTATTCTCTTAGGATTCAACTCATGCGCATTGAACAAAAAGGTGATGAAACTCCAATTGCTTATTTGAATCGTGCTCAAGAGTATGCTAATGCCCTTGCTAATATCAACGCTCCTGTACCAGATAAAGAATTGGTCATGCTCGCCATATCTGGTCTTCGACCAGAATACAACCCATTAAAGTCTTCCCTGCTTGGCCGAGAACCACCAGTAACGTTCGTTGAACTCCATGGCTTGTTGAATGATCATGATTTCATGTATTCCAGATCTACCCCTATTGTGCCACAAGCTTTCACAGCAGCTACAGACTCCCTGATTCGTCCTAATGCTATTCAATCATCACAACTTCAATCACTGCAGCAAATTACCTCTCAACTTGGTTTTCAGTTGAGCCCCACGGCCTCTCCTAATCCTCAACCGCAAGCTTTCTATGCAGCTCGTGGCAACCATGGCAACCGAAGAGGCAACTATCATAACAACAACAACAACCGAGGAAACTACTCTCGCAACCACGACGAAGGTCGAAGCAACAACCACACCCAACAATTTTCTTGGGCATCCACCCAAAACACAATTTTTGGACATTGTAACAGATGCGGTATTGCTCACATTCCATCTCAATGTCCAAATCAGTCCGGGCCAGGCAATGCTTGACAACAACCGCAGGCTAACTATGCTTGTTTCTCGGAAAATGCTTCTCAATCCGGCCACTCCCCATGGTTTCCTGACACGGTGTCCAACAGTCATGTTACACCGGATTTGAGAAGCTTGGATAACTCTGAACCATACTTTGGTAATGAAGCACTCCATGTTGGCGACGGTAATCCTCTTCCTATCTTTCATGTTGGTTCTTCTAAATTATATTCTCCAATCAAAACGTTAAATCTTTCTAACATCTTGCATGTTCCTCAAATCAAAAAGCATCTTCTTTCTGTCCAACAATTTTGTACTTAAAATAATGTTTTCTTTGAATTTCATTTCTCTTTTTTTTTTGTTGTGAAGGATGAGTCTACACGGCATATCCAACTCATCGGTCCAAGTAAAGATGGTTTATACTCGCTTAGCCTACCACAACTGAAGTCTATTCCACGTGTCTCCTTTACTGTTACTAAACCTTCGTCAACCATCTGGCACAATCGTCTTGGACACCCGCATGCTCGTGTTTTCCAATCAATTGTTTCTGCTTTCTCTTTACCTGTTTTGAATAAACTTTGTTCTTCTTTATGTACTCCCTGCTAAATGGTAAAATCGTCTAAACTTTCGTTATCTGTTTCTGATTTTTGTAGCAATAATATTTTAGATTTGATTTATTGTGATGTTTGGGGACCAGCTCCTACATTATCTTCTGATGGTCATTGATATATTCTTTTGTGTGTTGACCACTATATGTGGTATTTTCCGTTGGTACAAAAATCAGACTTATACATGACTTTGCAATCATTTATTACCAAGGCAGAACGTCAATTCAACACAAAAATTAAGAACGTTCAAACTGATTGGGGGGGGGGGGGTGAATCTCGAAGCTTATCCCCCCTTCTTTCGTCCCTTGGAATTGTTCATCGTCATTTGTGCCCTCACACGAGTGAAAAAAATGGTACGGTAGAATGCCGTCACCGCCATGTGGTTGAAACGGGTCTTGCCCTTCTAGCCCAATCCCACCTACCAGAATGTTTTTGGCACTTTGCCTTTGAAATGGCGGTTTTTCTAATCAATCGCATGCCCTCGTGTTCAAATTCCAACAAGTCTCCCTACCAACATATCTTTCACCGCCCTCCCGATTACTCGTTTCTTCGCGTATTTGGTTGTCAATGCTTTCCTTATCTCTGTCCCTACAATCCTCACAAAATGGACTTCCGTTCTACCCCTTGTCTCTTTCTTGGTTATAGCCCCGTTCATCATGGTTATCGTTGCCTTGACATAGCCACTGATCGGGTCTATGTCGCCAGACACGTTCGTTTTAATGAGGAATTCTTCCCGTGTGCACAGAAATCCAAACCAGAACCTACCCCCAACCTGGATCCTTATTACTCTACTTACCCGGATCCCTCGACAATTCCAACCCATTCTACACCTCTTAATGACCCATCCCCACCCTCTTCACCCTCATCTTCAAGCCAACACACCCCTTCAGTGGCTCCTTCAGCCCAAATCAGCCCCAACAGCCTCCCCAACCTCGCCCTCGGCCTACTAATTTGCGGCCAAATCCCACCCCTGTAACTCGTTATTCTCCCGCTTCCTTTCAGACCTCATGTTACTCTTCTCTCACCTCCGAACCTATCTCCTTTACCGCCGCCAACATGTCTCTGGAGTGGCGCAATGCCATGAACGAAGAGTTTACCGCGCTAGCGAAAAATGGCACATGGTCTCTTGTTCAACCTGTCCCAAATACTAATGTTATTGACTCTAAGTGGGTGTACAGGTTAAAGAAAGATCAGGATGGAAAAGTCACTCGATTCAAAGCTCGCCTTGTTGCCAAGGGCTATCGTCAACAACCCGGAATTGATTACCAGGAGACATTCAGTCCCTTCATAAAATCTACCACCATCCGGGTTCTCCTCTCCTTGGCAGTGAAAAATGAGTGGCCACTACACCAACTTGACGTTCAGAATGCGTTCTTACATGGAGACTTAGAAGAGACCGTATACATGCGCCAACCTACGGGCTATGTTGATAAGGACAAACCCAATCATGTTTGTCTTCTTCATAAGTCCTTATATGGGCTTAAGCAGGCACGTCGAGCTTGGTTTCTTCGGCTATCTGGCACTCTTCACTCCATCGGGTTAATGGGTCGACAACAGACCCGTCTCTTTTCATTTTGAAAAACAATGGTACGCTGGTGTATGTCCTTGTTTATGTTGACGATATCATCGTAACAGGTAATAATCCTAATGCCATCAACGAAGTAATAAGCAAGCTTAGCTCTGCCTTTGCGGTTAAAGATTTGGGTGCCTTGCACTATTTTTTGGGGATTGAAATTGTACCTCAAGGGAAGAACATTATTCTCTCTCAACGTAAATACATCTCGGAGCTCATCACCAAAACCGACTTAGCGGACTGCAAGCCTGTACCCTCTCCGATGAGCAGTTCTTAGATTTTATCTCTTGGTGATAGTGCTCCCCTATCCGATCCAACCAAATTCAGACAAACCGTCGGAGCACTGCAATATGTCACTCTTTCACGGCCTGATATAACCTATGCAGTTAACAAAGTTTGCCAATATATGCATGCTCCTACGGACAATCATATCTTTTTCCGGCTCTAAGACTAGGAGTTCTTGTGGTCGACTCAGTTCTTTCAAATTGTTTCTCATTATTAAGAAAAGGTAACAAAGATAAAATACGAGCTTGTTTTATAGCAATAGTAATTAATCGTTGTTGTTTGCTATCTCAAAGGCGCATCGCATTATGGATTGTTTATTGTACATGCTTCCTCAACAAATCTTCATGCCTTTACTGATTCCCAATGGTCGAATAGTCTTAAAGCATACTCGGACGCTGACTGGGCTGGTTGTCCGGACGACCGTCGATCCACGGGGGGATTCGCAGTCTATTTTGGATCGAACTTAATCTCTTGGAATGCAAGAAAACAGCGAACAGTCTCCCGGTCTTCAACAGAATCTGAGTACAAAGCGCTTGCTGACACTGTTGCTGAATTAACATGGCTAGAGGCTCTTCTCAGTGAACTTGGTATTGTCCCAAAGTCGTCTCCTACATTATGGTGTGACAATCTTGGAGCAACCTACCTTTCTGCCAATCCTGTCTTTCATGCGCGGACAAAACATGTAGAGGTTGATTTTCACTTTGTTAGAGAAAAAGTGGCCCAACGTAAGCTAAAGGTTCAGTTTATTTCCACTCACGATCAAGTCGCTGACATCTTTACCAAACCACTGCCATCTCAACGTTTCTTACTTCTACGGTCCAAGTTGCAGGTCGTACCCCGCCCTCAACTTGCGGGGGAATGTTAGACATAATAGAGCCGACCCTAGTTTACCTACTTAATATAGATTAGGCCTATATATATCAATGCTCTCTGTTGTAATCAATCATTCAGAAATCAATATCAATTCAATTCAATAACACGGTTTATTTATTTTCAACACTCGCTAAAAGTCTCATTATTATTCTTAGTAGATATTACATTATCATGTAAGACATTCCCCAGTGGTTAGTGTTAATAAGAAAATAACAGAGTTTGTCGAATGCTTGATGTCTACTCAACTAATGTGGGCTCCTTTAAATAGTACATAACTAGTATTTTCACCCCCACGTTGTGGGGATGGCAGTCGATTTGAATCTTTACAAATGCAATAAATAAGTCGGTTTGAGTGTAGAGTTATATACTCTGTTACAAAAGATTTAAGGTCTCCTCATATATGTAGGCTGTCTAAAAACATGAATTGTAACCTTGTTACTAAAGATTAAGGTTTGTACATATATGATAACAAAAAATGGGAGGATGATATGTTAGCCAAATAAAAACAAACTCACAAAATATTTGGTTTTTAGTGTTAGTTACAAACGGTGATTTTTCTTTTGGTCCATGTCTTGTTAGTTTGTCACCATCCTTTTACGGTTTGCTTTTTGCTGCTGATTTTCATGTGTCTGTATACAAAAGTGGTTGTTTGTTAATATAATCATGATAAAACTGGTTAATAAACCACTGAATCAACATCTCCAAGTATGCTAAAATGGTTTAATGGACCATCTACATGCTGCTGCTAATCTTGTTCCTTTCCGATGTATGCTCCTGGTTTCAAAAACAATAATAAAGTAAAAATTTTTGTGTTATGCAAACTAAACCACAAACTGAAAGTTAACAGATAAAGCTGGAGGTTTGTGGTTGTTAGGCCTTCTCAACTTGCTACTTGCAAGTTGATGAGCTTAATTAAATACCTCTCCCTTCTATTGTTGTGCTATCCAGGCTTTTGTAGATATCACTCTAAAAAATAACCAAAACTAAGTCAAACATTTTTCAATGACTTAACAAAAAAATCATATAAATGGAAAAAAACATATTTTGGGTTTCAATCTGAAAGGTGACACTAAACACATGTCTTGTTCGTATAAACGAATCATACAATGTCACTGTTCGTCAAATTTTTAAATTGACTTTTATGGAATTGTGGAACCCAACAGAATGTGCGACCAAAACCGTGACAGTTAGACCCAACTGTCCTAAAGCTAACCACACGACACCCGAAGTGTGCGGTAGTTAGAAGGTCCACTTCGGCTTCGATAAGTATCGGTTTCAAAAGTCTACGGCTAATTGTTCAAACTTTTGGGTGTGCTGTGGTTAGTTGGGTTTAACTTTTCCATAAAAAACAACAAAAAACAATTAAAAACCATATTAAGTATTCTTTTTATGTGTGTTTGTAAAGTTTGTATAATACAAAATATAGAATAAACAAATTAAAATATGAAAGCACAAAAAATAACAAAAATCCCGTCGTACTCTAGATGCAATTCTACCAATTCAGCACATGAATAGCTAGTTCAGATAAAGAGTTACTTCTAAGATAAAAAATACTGAAATGACGTAACTAAAAAAATATATAGTTGTAAAACTTGAACCTAAACTTACCAGATTCCAAAACAGCCTCTAAATACAAATCTGACCCATTCACAACTTTATTATGTTGTTGAGTTTAATCAAGCTGACCGAAATGATGTGTTAACAAAAATACATGTTATAGTCAACCTTTTGTTGTGTGTACCATTAGGAACACTTAAGGTAAGACTCGGTGACCATCCACGATCACCGTATGGGAAAAGCAATCTACTATCACCGATTATATTTAACATTTTGATGTAATCGTGAGAGTAAACATTCATCATATCTGAAGAGAGTACCACATGAGCCGCAAACGTTGTCACAATCCTCATTGTCAATATAGAATGGTGAGAGAACATCAGGGTGACGAACAACATATGACCGACTTGCAGAAGCGTTAGATGACTCACCTATTCTCATCTATTGACCTGGATAACGATGAAGGTGGCGTCGGACAATTAGAACGTTGCCGTGTAGGTTTTGACATATTAAGTAGATAAGTTGGTTGTCCATAATAAATGAAAACAATGTTTTAAACAAACAGGTACAAATTGTTTACAAAAACAACACCTTAATCTAAACTATGAAATAAACACTAAAGGGAACATACCTCTAATTAACTAAACACATAGATGCAAAGACACGAACCTCTAACCAAGTAGTTGTAACCACTTTTAAACAAAAGCAATAGAAAAACCTATCTCTAATAAATAGAAATTAGTTGTGTAATACATAAATATGGTTAAAACAATTTCAATAAAGCAATGTCAAACAACCAATAACAAAATATATGAACACATGCATTCAAATTAAGTAATGTCCACCAAGAAAAAACAATTGTAACAGTGGCACACTCCAAGTATTGTAAATATTGTTCACTTATAACAAATAATTTCTACTAAATTAAAAAGACCATATTCGTGGATATACATTAAAAAAAACTTCAAGATTATGTTTGGGTTCATGTGTGTTAAAAATTTTTGGGGCTTTGGTCGTGTTCAAATATGTGTCAAATATCAGGCTGACGCCAGGTTGGACCTAGCGTCAGGTTGGACCTGCAATTGACACTAATAGATTGTATAAAGTTGATAAAAATGACTGTTAATTGTGTGTGGGAATGTTTAGTGACACCCACAATTTTCTAATTTGTTGCATATTTATATATAGTCTGAATAATGAAATTCCATACACAAAAGAAAATCTTACTTGAAAATTAACTAAGTTGATGTTTATAAAAGCTAATTGACTTACCGTGAGTGTCAAGACCGATCTATCAACCATAAAAATCAGTCTTGGAACCAACAACAACATGTTGACAAGACAGTTATGAGGTCTGCTCTCATGAAGATCCAATGAACATTAAAGGCAGAATCAAGGATATTCAAAGTGTTGCTAGACGAACAGAAATAAAACAAACACAAAAAGTCACTCAAAATATTTCCATTAATATTATCAAGAATACAATAAATATCTATTAGGGTTTCTAGGTGGAATGTTTAGTGTCGGGCTGCTTTCCGTATGATATATTCCTTTTATGAGAAAGTTGTCACCCGTCAAATCACTCAATATTCTCTCAATGTCCGTTGTCATAAATGTGTCCTAAAGTTTCCTTAAATAGGCACATCTGGCATATTCTAGAAACCCTAATCATTGTTACAAAACGTATTCAAACATATTAAAAAATATTACAAGTGTAAACAGGTCTTCGAGTAAGCTTGAATCCTTATCGAGCAGACCTTGTAACCACAAGTGCGCTTGGAACATTTCTCCGACCAAGCTTTACTTTGAATATTTTTCTAAGAAAACATTCTTCAAGTAGACTTCAATCTTCATGATAATATCAAACTTTGCTCGATATAATCCTACGAGCGAACATGTTCTTCATTGATCCCTTCAACCTTTTGTTACTTAACTTATTTGAACAAGTTAAGTGTGCTGGTGACACTGTAGCTTGGACCTTGCTCGTTGGAAATTCTTCAAGTGTGCTTGGACCACTGTTTAATATACAACCATGCTCGTTCCACCAAAATACTTGGTTTAGAGCATGGTTAAGTCAAGAAGATCTAAAACAAACCTTGCTCGACTTGAAGAACAACCTTTCTTGATGAAGTGTAATTTGCTCGAACTACCACTTAGAAGAATTCTAGAACATAACCTTACTTGAAAGTAAAATACCTTGCTTGATTTAGTTCTAGGGTTGCTCGAAGTGCCAAGTTTACTCGTATTCGATACTTACCCATTTCTTAGAGGAGGTTAAGAAGATTCCAATCTTTCCTTGTCAAATCTTGATCCGAACGATCTCCACCTAGATTGAAACAAACTTAGATACACGAAAACACATGTTGGTTACTTTCACTTTTTAAAATACACATCAAATTCTAAAAGCAAAAATTACATTAACTAAAGTAAATTTACATATTCAAAAAGCTGTCACATGGACATTACATATCAAATTCAAACAAAATAAAAGACAAAAAAACGCCTTTATATTCTTGAGCTTCCAGCTTAATGTCTTCTATCAAATTTGACTGCAGAAGCCTTATGTTGAAATAATGAGATCTCCCTGTGGTGTGGATGTTGGGATGAATGATTCCATCTGACAATGTCATCAAGGTCTTCCACATGGAGAATCGGGTGTAAACCGATCAAAATATGAGCTTAGGGGTCACCCTAGCTCAGATCTGGATCGAACGGGGTAAAAAACGGTGAAAACGGTGGAAAATAACTGAGATCTCGCTTTTCCGACGAGATCCCGGTTTTCCGGTGATGATGGCGCTGGAAAAGTCAGGTATGAGGTTAAGTGTCAGAGAATGTTTCCGACATTCTCTAACCTAACCCTAATTTTTTAGCGGTGAAATGACGAACTAGCAGTAATTCGTTAAGGGGGGGGGGTTGGGAAATGACGAACTAGCAGTAATTCGTTAAGGGGGAAATAACGAACTAGCAGTAATTCGTCATGGCCATTGGTTAAGGGAAATAACGAATTAGCAGCAGTTCGTTATATGTACCAATTGTTATGAAGGCCAGTTCGTTATAAAAGCCAGTTCGTTATAAAGACCAATTCGTTATAAAAGCCAATTTGTTAAGAAATAACGAAGGAGCCTCCTTCATTAACGAATTGGATAACAAAGTAGACATTGAAAGACTGATAGAAAGGTCCCTGGACTTAGAATAAAATAGATTAATTACAAAAACAACACCTTAATCTAAACTATCAAACAAACACTAAACGGAACATACCTCTAATTAACTAAATACATAGATGCAAAGACACTAACCTCTAGCCAAGCAATTGTAACCAATTTTAAACCAAAGCAATAGAAAAACATATCTCTAATAAATAGACATTAGCTGTGTAATAAATAAATATAGTTAAAACAATTTAAATAAAGCAATGTCAAACAACCAATAACAAAATATATGAACACATACATTCAAATTAAGTGATGTCTACCAAGAAAAAATAATAGTAACAATGGCACACTCCAAGTATTGTAAATATTGTTCACTTACAACAAATAATTTCTACTAAATTAAGATAAGATCGTATTCGTGGATATACATTAATAAAAAAAAGTTCCAGGTCATGTTTGGGTTCATGTGTGTAAAAAGATTTTGGCGGCTTGGGTCGTGTTCATATCAGCGTCAAATATCAGGATGACGCCAGGTAGTACGTGCAATTGACACTAATAAATTGTATAAAGTTGATAAAAATGACTGCTAATTATGTGTGGGAATGTTTAGTGACACCCACAACTTTCTAATTTGTTGCATATTATTATATAGTATGTCTCAGTGAAATTCCAAACACAAAAGAAAATCTTACATGAAAATTAACTAAGTTGATGTTTATGAAAGATAATTGACTTACCATGTGTGTCAAGACCGATCTATCAACCATAAAAATCAGTCTCGGAACCAACAACAACGTGTTGACAAGACAGTTATGAGGTCTGCTGTCGTGAAGATCCAAAGAACATCAAAGGCGGAATCAGTGATATTCAAAGTGTTGCTAGACGAAAAGAAATAAATAGAACACCAAAAGTCACTCAAAATGTTTCCATTAATATTATCAAGAATACAATAAATATCTATTTCTTTTATGAGAAAGTTGTCATCCGTCAAATCACTGAATATTCGCTCAATGTCCGTTGTCATAAATATGCTCTAAATTTTCCTTAAATAGGCACATCTGACATCTTCTAGAAACCCTAATGATTATTACAAAACGTATTCAAACATATTCAAAAATATTACAAGTGTAAACAGGTCTTCAAGTAAGCTTGAATCCTTGTCGAGCAGACCTTGTAACCACATGTGTGCTTGGAACAGGTCTCCGAGAAAGCTTTAGTTAGAATATTTTTCTAAGAAAACAATCTTCAAGTATACTTTAGTCTTCATGATAATATCAAACTTTGCTTGATATAATCCTACGAGCAAAACTGTTCTTCATTGATCCCTTCAACCTTTTGTTACTTAACTTATTTGAACAAGTTAGGTGTGCTGGTAAAACTGTAGCTTGTTCGATGTTGAACCTTGCTCGTTGGAAGTTCTTCAAGTGTGCTTGGACCACTGTTTATTATACAACCATGCTCGTTCCACAAAAATACTTGGTTTACAGCTTGGTTAAGTCAAGATTTGATCTAAAACAAACCTTGCTCGACTTCAAGAACAACCTTTCTTGATGAGGTGTAGTTTGCTCGAACTAACAGTTAGAAGAATTCTAGAAGATAACCTTGCTCGAAAGTAAAATACCTTGCTTGAAATAGTTCTAGGCTTGCTCGAAGTGCCAAGTTTACTCGTATTCGATACTTAGCCATTTCTTAGAGGAGGTTAAGAACATTCCAATATTTCCTTGTCAAATCTTGATCCGAACGAACTCCACCTAGATTGAAACAAACTCAGATGCATAAAAACACATGTTGGTTACTTACACTTTTCAAAATACACATCAAATTCTAAAATCAAAAATTACATTAATTAAAGTAAATTTACATATTCAAAAGGCTGTCACATGGACATTACAAATCAAATTCAAACAAAATAAAAAACAAAATAAAAAGCCTTTATATTCTTGAGCTTCCAGCTTAATGTCTTATATCAAATTTGA
Organism: Bidens hawaiensis; assembly: GCF_021521415.1. NCBI lineage: Eukaryota > Viridiplantae > Streptophyta > Magnoliopsida > Asterales > Asteraceae > Bidens > Bidens hawaiensis. The sequence continues at coordinate 241,551 of NW_027492772.1, forward strand.
CTGCAGACGCCTTATGTTGATATAATGAGATCTCCCTATGGTGTGGATGTTGGGATCAAAGATTCCATCTAACAATGTCATCAAGGTCTTCCACATGGAGATACTCTAGTTCTGTGTCGTGTTCAATAATCTTAGAAATTCTACCATTCTTCTAGACTTCACAGTTTGGCCTTATCATATGTTGCTTCATGCTGAACACTCATTCACAAAAAATTAGAGGATTTTTTTTATTTTTTGTGGGATAATTCAGTCATCCTGATGTCACTCATCCTCCTCTGCCTTTTCGTTCTTTCAGCTTCTGTGTATTTCAGCTATAACATCCCGAAATTTCTATAAATAATATTTAATATATTATTTACTTCGGAAGAATAAATTGATATGGCAGATGGAAAATAATATAATTCCTGTTTCCAGTATCGGCTAATAAAATAAACTATTATGAGTTGGGCATGTGTTGGGTTAAAAAGATATGTGTTATGGACTTGGATTAGAAAGTAAAGAAGAAAAGACTGTTGGCTTAAGCCCATGACCCATGATATAAATACCTTAATCACCCGTTACATCCATTCATTTCATCCATTACATACACCACCCAAAACACACACTTAAGCTCTCTCTCTTATTTCTCTCTTTCTCTAACCGAAACCAAGAAGAAGAATCGATCCCGACCCGAGGTAATGATAGTATGATAATGTATGGATCCAAACCCGCTAGATTCAGTCATGAAACGACGAGCCGACAACCTTTAACAGTTAAAGTCACGAGATCCGGGTGGAATCAGGTGTAAACCGATCAAAAGATGAGCTTAGGGGTCACCCTAGCTTAGATCTGGATCAAACGGGGAGAAAAATAGTGAAAAAGGTGGAAAATAACTGTGATCTCGCTTTTCCGACGAGATCCCGGTTTTTCGGCGATGACGGCGCCAGAAAAGTCATGTACGAGGTTAAGTGTCAAAGAATGTTTCCGACATTCTCTAACCTAACCATAACTTTTTAGGGGTGAATTGACAAACTAGCAGTAATTCGTTAAATGGGGGGGGGGGTGGGAAATGACGAACTAGCAGTAATTCGTTAAGGGGGAAATAACCAACTAGTAGTAATTCGTCATGCCCATTCGTTAAGGGAAATAACGAATTAGCAGAAGTTAGTTATATGTACCAATTCGTTATGAAGGCCAGTTCGTTATAAAGTCCAATTCATTATAAAAGCCAATTCTAAGAAATAACAAAGGTGCCTCCTTTGTTAACGAACTGGATAACAAAGTAGACATTGAAAGAGTGATAGAAAGGTCCCTGGACTTAGAATAAAATGGATTAATTACAAAAAGAACACCTTAATCTAAACTATGAAACAAACACTAAAGGGAACATACCTCTAATTAACTAAACACATAGATGCAAAGACACTAACCTCTAATCAAGCAGTTGTAACTGTTGGTGCATGATGTCAGTAGTTCAGTATCTTGTGTTTGTCTGTGTTTGTAATCGTTTAGTTTGTTTGTTTCGTGTTGAACACAGTTTATAGTATGTTCCCTAGTATGTTTAGGCGAACTTGGGGCCTAGCTAAGTTATGACAACTTCGCCTAGTATGTTAGGCGAAGTTGTCGAGGTTTATAAAAACCCTTAACTTCGGCCATTTTATTTAAGTTTTCAGAACGAATTGTTTTGGTGATCTTGAGTATCACGTGTTGGTTATTGCAACATATCAATTTTTACATTATAATCTCGTGTGTTTATATACATATTCAACGTGTTAATTGTCTCGACACTCGTATCGTATACGTGGGGATTCCGCACCCTCGTGTTACGAGATATTCCTGTGTAGTTCCGGCTGGGAACCTACAATTGGTATCAGAGCGATTTGCTCGTGATTGTGTGGCTCGGGATTATCACACGGGTGTTAAGATCGTTCCGTTTGACTATTCGCGGAACGAGTTTACGTTGAAATACCTCGTTTTTATCTTTTGCCCATCTTCCCTCATCAAATATACCTTCAAAACACCCTCGCATCCATCGCAATCAACCTAACAAAACCTGCAAAAACCTTTGTTCTTCTGGCGAACTTGTCGTCACAAAATGCAGGGTTTAAGTGAAGATATAGGTTTTGGCGAAGTTGTGTTACTAGCGAACTTAAGAAGCATTGTCAGGCCAGCGTAGTTGTTCAGCGAACTTAGGAAGCAAGAGAAGTTTTATCAACTTCGCTATTGAACACTGTTCACAGAAGTTTATTTTTAAAGGTTTGAGTCTTGTTTCAGTCAAGTATGACTTCGATAAACATCACAGAACGGGTAAAGATGGAGGTTGAAGCCAGTTCAACATCTAAAGCTCCGAAACTGCTTAAGGGTACCGATTTCGTTGCATGGAAAGATAGATTTGAACAATATGTGAAGTATCAAGACGCGAAGATGTGGGTTTGCATTCAAGACGGATACATTCCACCAACATCCATGTTTGAAGGTCATGAACAGATTAAGAAGTACAGTAAGATGGAAGATGATGAAAAGAAAATGTATGAGGCAGAGAGTAAAGCGCATGCAGCTATAACAATGGCACTTCCACAAGAAATTCTTCATACCTTCAAGAAATACAAAACTGCTAGAGAACTATGGGAAGCTCTAGAAAATAGATATGAAGGTAATGTTGGGATTCGTACCTCCAAGACAAAGCTGCTAAAAACTCAATTCTCCGTATTTAAGTTCAAATGTTGGGATTCGTACCTCCAAGACAAAACTATGAGAAGCTCTAGAGTGAAACACGTAAGACAAGTTCAAATGTCACAAGTTCTATCTCTAGTTCTGTGTCGTCAAATTCGGACAAGACGTCCGAATCTGATGAGATAGAAGAAAAGGTTGTGTTACTAAAACGAGGGGAGGACTATAAGCCTGATGAAAAGAAATCTTCCCTAAATCCGTTCTACCCACCATATGTTAGACAAACGGGTAGTAACGCAACCTCGATATCTGCAACAACTTTTGAGACGAAAGTTCAGAACAACCAAAATAGTTTGAACAGAAGATTTTAAAGATGAAACAGAGTGGGACACCTTGTCGCTGATTGTCCTCTGAAACAGAGAAAATCTAGTAATTTGAGGCCTCCTAAAACTGAGAATAAAACGAATACTAATTATGATGATGGTAAGAATATGAACACACCAAATTTCAATCATTGGACTAATCTAAGATTTCAAAGAAATCAGTCTCGTTTTTTCCCAGTGAACTATCAAACCAACAAGTATAATACAGTTAATTCACAAATGTTTGGATGGCCTCATAGCCAGTCTAATAGAAGTTTTCCTTTCAAAACTTATAGAAACTATCCTCAAACTGACTTTGGGCAACCAAGGTACTGGATGACGGATAACAGGTTTACTCAACCCAAGACCAGAAGGTCTTGGGTCCCCAGATTTTAATCTATCTCTTTAATTGTGCAGGAACAGTCAAACATGGCTGTAAACAATAGTGGGTTGTTGACAGTGGCTGTTCCCGGCACATGACTGGTAACAAGAAATTGTTACGTGACTGAAAACCTGTTCAAGGAGGAAGGGTTAGTTTCGCAGGAGAGAGTGGAGGAAGAATTACTGGGATTGGGACTGTGACGAATGGAAGAATAAAGTTGGAAAAGGTGAATTTTGTGGAAGAGTTGAAGCATAACTTGTTGAGTGTATCCCAGATTTGTGACAAAGAATACACTGTTCATTTTACTAAAGATGAAGCACTCGTACTTTATCCTGGTTTCAAGATACCAGAGACATGGGTTGTAATGAAAGCTCCAAGAGAGAAGAACACGTATGTGATGAATATGAGATCAACCGAGATAACAATAGAATAATCATGTCTCCTATCAAAAGCAACAGATTCTGAGTCAGAACTGTGGCACTGAAGAATGGGTCATATTCATCTTCGCAAGATGAATTACATTGACAAGAATGGGCTGGTACTTGGGGTTCCCTTGAAGAATTTTAACTTTGAAGATCAATGCATGTCGTGCAAGAAAGGAAAGCAACACAAAAAGCCTCATCACTCCAAGAAGGTTAAGTCAATTGTCAGCACCCTAGACCTACTTCACATGGATCTTTTTGGTCCTGTGAATGTAAAGAGTCTAGGAGGAACTTCATATTGTTTGGTTGTATTCGATGATTACTCTCGTTACTCTTGGGTATATTTTCTAAAGGAAAAGGATGAGACAGTTCAATTGGTAATTAACCTAATTACCGAGGTAGAAAATATTGTTGGGAGGAAGGTTAAGTACATCAGGAGTGATAATGGTACAAAATTCAAGAACTATTAGATGGAGATGTTTTGTCTACAGAAAGGGATAGAGCATCAGTACAGTTCCCCATATACTCCACAGCAAAATGGAGTAGCTGAAAGGAAGAATAAAACTCTAATCGAAGGCGCTAGGACCAAGTTGGCAGATGCTAAACTTCCCGTGGTGTTCTGGGCTGAGGCTGTTGCTACAGCCTGTTATATCCTTAATCGTGTTTTAACCGTTAAAAGATTAAACAAAACCTGTTATGAACTTATGCATGGTAGAAGGCCAAATTTGAAAGGTCTTGAACCTTTCGGGTCCCCATGTTCGATATTAAAGACTAACTCAAAATTTGGTGAGAAAGCTGATGAAGGAATCTTAGTTGGCTATGTTGTTGGGACACCCAACCGAAGAGTCTTTAATCTATCAAACATCAAGGTTGAGGTGGTCTGTAATTCTGACATCATGAGTTACAAACCACCAAGGCCTAGCATGGGACCAGCTGAGGCATTCTACTATGATAAGCTTTTCAAATCTTTTAATATGACTTACTTGGATTTTTCAGACATTGATGAGAAACTGGCCTCATAGATGCTTTATGACGAAGAGGAGACAATTGCACAACGTCGGCAGTATAATGACGATCAACCGACATCGTCAAGTGCGGGTGAAACTCCTACTACTTCGAATGAAGATGAATTCTACAATCCATTTCACACTCAACAACCTCAGACTCATACTGATGAACTCTCCTCAAATCTTGAGAATGATCTGGAAGTCGGTCCGGTACAATCCACCAAAATTCACAAGAATCATCCTTTGGAGAATGTGATCGGTAATCCTTCCAATGGTGTACGTACCAGAAGAAGTTTGGATGAACACACATGTGTTTATGCAAGCATTAAAGACACATGTATTATAAATGAATGCTTGTACACCTGCTTCATCAGTCAGATTGAACCAAAGAATTATCAAATGGCACTGAAGGATAGCTCGTGGGTTGAAGCCATGCAGGAAGAACTGGCACAGTTTGAGAAGATGGAAGTATGACAATTAGTTGAAAAACTGTAATAAGTGAATGTTATCGGTATAAAGTGGGTTTTTAAGTGTAAGAGAGATGAGAAGGGGATAATCATACGCAACAAGGAAAGATTGGTAGTGAAAGGGTTTAATCAGCAGGAAGGAATCGATTACAACGAAGTGTTTGCTCCTGTGCAAGATTGGAGGCAATTCGACTGTTTCTGGCATTTGCTGCACACAAAGAGATGAAAGTGTTCCCGTTAGATGTGAAAAGTACCTTTCTTAATGGTAAAGTCGATGAGGTGGTGTATGTTGAACAACCTCCGGGTTTCCTTGACCCAGATTTTTCTGATCATGTGTACAAACTGAGCAAAGCACTATATGGGTTACATCAGGCACGAGAACACTGCCAGATTACTTGCTAGAGAATGGGTTCGAGAGAGGAAATATTGATAGAACACTGTTTGTCAAGAGAAAAGAGGGAGATTTTCTACTCCTTCAGGTTTATGTGGACGACATCTTTTTTGCTGCCTCAAAAGTTACTATGTCTCAGGAATTTGAAGCGGTAATGAAGAAGAGGTTTGAGATGAGCGCAATGGGTGAATTAACTTTCTTTTGGGATTGCAGGTAGATTAGAAGAAAGATGGCATTTTTATTCATCAAACGAAATATGTCCATGATTTGCTCAAACGCTTCAAGATGGATGATAGTACCCCATTTGACACTCCAATCTGTGTCAACCACAAACTGGATGCTGATTCCGACAGTGATGAAGATGTGGATCCCACTCAATATCGGGCAATCATAGGTTCTTTAATGTATCTAACTGCATCTCGACCTGACATTATGTTTGCAGTTTGTCTTTGAGCTCGTTTTCAGGCAAACCCGAAGGAATCACACATGAAGGGAGTGAAGAGAATCTTGCGGTATCTCAAAGGAAAGCCAAAGTTGGGACTATGGTACACGAAAGGGGGAGAACTGGATTTGGTATCTTACACCGATTCTGACTATGGAGGTTGCAATCAGAACAGGAAGTCAACAACCGGTGGATGTCAGTTTCTCGGAGGAAGATTGGTGTCGTGGCAGTGCAAGAAGCAGACCTCAGTAGCCATTTCCACCTGTGAAGCAGAGTAAATGGCAGCATCAAACTGCTGCTCCGAGGTTTATGGATAGAACAACAAATGCCCGATTATGGTCTGAATTTCACTCAAACTCCTATTTGCATTGATAACACTGCTGCTATCTCAGTAACTAACAATCCCGTTGAACACAGTAAAACTAAACATATTGACATTCATCATCATTTTATACGGGATTGTGCTGAGAAGAAATTAATTGTGCTTGAAAAGATTGATTCACTGGATAATTTTGCCGATCTTTTTACTAAAGCGTTTGACCGATCCCGTTTTCAAAATCTTGTTGAGCTTAATGGGATGATCAATCCCGAGTAACCTTGTTTTCAGTTTTATCTTAAAAAAAAAAATCATCACTATCGCTTAAAATTATGTCGGTTGCTCAAGTTTGAAGGACATATCCAAGGATATGTTTGGTCCTTACTTCTACGTGTAGATTATAAGGATAGCCATTAACCAGATGACTGAAAGTGACCGGGGAGATTTATGATGGGTTTTATTCTTTCGCTTAAAATTAGTCGTTCATACTTAGTTAGAAGGACATATACTCGTATGTGGTCGGTCCGGCTGATCCATTGGATCTTCAGGATAGCCGTTTACCTAAAGACTTTGACTTGATCGGGGCGCTAGAATTTAAAAATTATTTTTTTTGGGAGATGATATAATTTTTCCAGTCTATAACTTCGTAAGAAGTTTCAATACGGTGTTTAAAAGAAAATTTATCCAACCTTAGAAAGTGATAGATAAACTGTTTTTGTGTGCTTAACTGGTGAAGTTATTAGGCCTAAAAGACTCTAGAACAGTCATTGTATGTTATGGTAGCTTTCTATGGTGTGTAAAAGTAGAAGTGATACAAACTAAATCTTCTCGATTTAATGTGGAGAGTCATTCTGAGTTGTGCATGTCTCCATATACATCTTTCCGAATGATAGGAAGAAAAGTGATTACCCAGTCATACACGAGCCCGTGAGTGTTCTGATTCCCGCAAAGATAGTGTTAAGTATCTGCAGTGATCCAGATTCGGGATTTGCAGTTGTCTTCAATTTGAAGTTGTATTAATGTCTTTATTAAAAAAAAAACCGTTATTGTTGTTAAGCGTTCTGAAGCTTATTTTATTACAAATATCTAGAAAGAGGCAAGAACGAATATTTCAAAGTATGAGAAAGAACGGGAAGAAGACTCCGAAGATCGATGTGTGCTTATTGATTAATCAGACACTACGGGTCGAAGTCAACTCGGAGTGACTTGGGGAAAACCAAATACGCTTTGAGAATAGATAGGAGGCATCACAATCTCTCATGTGATGTCCATCTAAATTTTGAGCTTAATTGAACCTAATCCGTATCACAGAAGCGATGAAAACCATACTAAGTTTTATACCTACCTACAACCTGCTTCTTTATGTCATAATACCGCTGAACATGGATCTGAGTGACAGCCGCTTAATTAGTATGATTCCTGTTTGGATCTTTTCTAAAACATGCAGGTTCTAATCAAGACTGAAATTTGATCCTGTTTATTCTAATATTCAAATTTTCGTTATGTATTTCGTTTTGGTTTAAACGTTTAAACTTTGGGTTACTTGGTTCTTTGATCTGTCTATTTTAATCTTTGTGGGCAAAGCTAATAGCTAAGTTGACCATTGGTCAACTGTGTACAAAGTTGTTTTTGAGTTAAGTAATGTGCGAACTTAGCAAATGAGCGAAGTTGACCAAGTGGTTGACCATGGGCGAAGTTATAAAAAAAAAGGGGGGGGGGGAGAAGTTAACCTTATCTTCGCTGCTGGGTTTTCGTGGTATATAAGGGGAAACTGTGGTCAATTTGAGTCAAGACCTTTAAACCTTTCAATTGTAAACCCTCAGCGATGTTATACTTTGAATCAAACTTGGTTTTTAATTTTCACTGGTCTAATCTTAAGGTTCGTTGGTCCTCATTATGATCTAATTCATATATTGTGTGTGTGAATCTAGTTCCTTTTGCCTGTTTTAATTAAGTTTGTTATCGAAACACCTTGAAACTTGGGTAATGATTGTTTGGAGGGTTCGTTGATGTTAATCGGTCTTTATTCTCTTAATCGCACATTCTTATTCAGTCGATCGAAATCGAATTACTCTTCCTTCAACTTAAACTGGGTGTATATCATACGCCGCTTGATGGGGCAAATTTAGGGTTTTAGGCGAAGTTAACATAACTTCGCCAGTCACTTAACATCGCTGAAGCTGTAACTTCGCCGAAGCTGTAACTTCGCCTGTACCATGCATGGCATAGTTGTAGCCTGTGGTACAACAGATCTGACTTGGCTCGTTTGTTGTGCAGGTATGGTTGCTGTGGCAGGTGCTGGTGGCGCTGGTGGTGATGAAGGTGGAGATAATAACAGACAGTTCTTTCCGGGTCACAACATGTATATCACTTTGGATCCGGATGCTCGTGGTATGGACGACTATCGTGAGATCATTTCATTTTTCGTTCGCTCACGTATTTTTCACGCCATCACGACTACCCTTCCCATTTCACTACCAAATATTGAAGAATTTTGGAGAACCGTTGAATATGACTGTAGGGTTGATCCTCCGGTGATGCGAGCTACTGTAAATGAACAAGTGGTACAGTTCTCGGCAGATCAACTAAGGGTAGCTTTACAGCTTGGTGTTGAGACTACCAATGACTCCATTGACTTTTCGGCCACTTTCCGAAATGGTGCTTTTGTACGTATGGGTACTCCGGTCCGTTGGAAGATTCTCAGAGACGAAAGGGGTTTTTGTTAGATCAGTGGAGGCTTCTGATGCACGTGATGATAGTGTGCATGTCTGGTCGTAAAGCTGGTACAGACGGTATGGGTGCAATGATGCAATCTGCGATGACTGCCTTGACTTACAACAAGCCCTACGACTTTAGTCAGATGATCTTCTATGAGATTGATTGACAGAGACGTGCAGTGGCTCGCGAAAGATTTTTGATTTACCCGAGATTTTTACAGATGATTCTCAATCACGTTGCTCTAAACTTGCCACAACGTCGTCCTATCCGTTATGTTGAAAGTGTGAGTAAGAGAATTTTTGCGCAATGTAAGTCTTCGAGTGCACGTAGTAAGGAGGAGTTACGCCCTAGGCACACAACATTATTTGGGTACTTAGTGAATCCGGAATATGTTGCTCCTCCAGGTGATGAATTTCTTGATCCGGCACCGCAACAGGCCGATGTCCCTCAACCACCTCCTGTGGTACAACCACCACCTCCTATTGGTTAACCACTGGTGGTGCAGCAAGCACCGCCTGCTGATCATGTTGTCCCTCCAGAAGAACAGGTAGACCTTGAGGTTGCTTTTGGTGGGGATGACTTCTTTGATATGGGTATGGTAGATCCTATTGAACTTACTGCTTCAACAGCAGCGGGTTCCGGTATGAATGTTGGTCAGTCAGTTGCAGCTGTGGAGGATTCTAAGGAGACTGAATCAGATTCCTCTACTGATGATATTGCTGAAGCAAAACGGGTTCTTGCAAGACAAGAAAAACCCCATGGAAAACGAAAGAAGGACTCAGATGATAGTGAGTCGGACTTTGAGGATGAACTGAATAAAGTGGTACGTCGATCTAAGAAAACAAAGGTTGGTGAAAGTTCTAAAGTTGGTTAAAGTTTAAGGGTAGTTCATTTTACTCCACCTTCCTTATCGGGTATGACTATGTTACCTACTGTCTCGACTATCACACTGCCAATAACCTCAAGTGTTCCTTTGGTGACCACGTCATCATCTTTTGGTGTCCCTCAGACCACGTTTCAGTTTACGGCTCCCGAGATTGTTTCTTTACCGCCTCCCACTCTTACTCCATCAGAGGTGGTGGCTATGTTCGCTGAGTCCTCACTGGTGGCGACTACTGGTTCATCTGTTTTGATGCCATCCTCAACTCCTACTCAGCATCCACCTGTCATTCCCGCAAGCTTGGAGATCCCAATATGGTTTCCTCAAGCTACCTTTACTCAGGCTACCTCTCCCTTGAATGTTGTTTTTGATTCAAATTTGTCTTATTCGAAGAGGATTGCAGCTCTTGAGAGGGTGGTTACTGAATTGTCACGGGTAAATATTATTCAGTCTGAGACTATTAATCGTCTGGTGGCACAAAATCAGGTTCAAACTGCACTACTTATTGAGCACGGTCAGATGTTTGATCGGCTTAAAGAGTTCTTAGCATCTCAGGGGGAGTATAGTTGCAAGGGTGATGAACTGAGAACAAAGAAGAGGCAAGACAAAGACGATGATCCCAATGCATCAAAAGGTGCAGGTGGTGAGTTGCCAAGAACTGAACAAACTCTTGGGACTTCCACATCTCAGGGGGAGTTTGTGGGTCCGTCAAGCAGTACAGGCGGTGATACAGTGGTGGTTGAAGATGATGAAGGGGTTTTGGGAAATGATGATGAGGAGTTAGTCGATGATGTGTTAACGATTGATGAGATTGAAAAGATTGGGGAGCAGATAGAGATTGATAGTGAGTTAGAAGAAGGGGAGATTGTCGATGATGGTGTAGTGCATGAAATTCCAAATGTTGATAAGGTGAACTTGAGTTAGGATGCAAATGTGTCAGATGAGTCTGAGTGGGAAGAACAGTCGAGATGGAAAGAAGGCTGTGCTCAGTGGTTCTTCAAGACTAAGAAGCCTGTGATGCCGACAATGTTTAAGAAGAGTTACAATATCAAGGGCTACGCTGAGTCAAAGAAAGGTATCATTTGCTGGTTGTATGAGAACAGTTGAAGCTATTTGTGATAAAGACTTATTATGGGGTGCAGTATTTTATAAAGTCTTTGAGATCGTTCAACACCTTGCCCGAGTGCGTGGTAAAAGATTTGGCTAGTTTGAGATTAATCAATAGAAGTGATGACAATATTGCTAGAATAATTGTGAAAATTGTGTGGAAGGAAAGAGTTAAGGAGAAAAAGTTTGGGTTGATGAAACCACAGAAAGGGAAATTGGTCGAAGACCAGGAAAGAGGAATGCGGGCTGATGGTAAGCCCTAGATGGTGATGAAGTATAAGCCGGTTCGTTGTTTGAAAGAGGTGCCGATGAAGATGATGCCCAAGGATGTGTTAAAGGATCTTAAATGGTGGTACGTAGGCTGTCAGACTGCTGAAGCTGTTATGGAAGATGAGGATGAACAAGAGATCCTGAGAGTGTATGATCCCATGCACTTGGTTAATTTGTCTCAAGCTGATTTGCAGGTACTAAATGATAAGAAGATATTCTACATTCCTGCGTGGAAGGATGAAGCCAAGAAGTACCAGAGGGTGGTCTCTGTCTGTGTAAGGCAGGGTGTTCATGCTTGAAGATGAGTGGTATGAGATTTTTGGGATTACAAGACATGAGAAAGAAGAGAGATATGAAGCTACTGCCAAGGGGGAGTCTGTTGGTGCATGATGTCAGTAGTTCAGTATCTTGTGTTTGTCTGTGTCTGTAATCGTTTAGTTTATTTGTTTTGTGTTGAACACAGTTTATAGTATGTTCGCTAGTATGTTTAGGCGAACTTGGGGCTTAGCGAAGTTATGACAACTTCGCCTAGTATGTTAGGCAAAGTTGTCGAGGTTTATAAAAACCCATTTTGTTTAAGTTTTAAGAACGAGTTGTTTTGGTGATCTTGAGTATCATATGTTGGCTATTGCAATATATCAAGTTTTACAGTATAATCTCGTGTGTTTATATACATATTCAACGTGTTAATTGTCTCGACACTCGTATCGTATACCTGGGGATTCCGCACCCTCGTGTTACGAGATATTCATGTGTAGATCCGCACCCTCGTGTAACCACTTTTAAACCAAATCAATAGAAAAACCTATCTCTAATAAATAGACATTAGCTGTGTAACAAATAAAAATAGCTAAAACAATTTCAATAAAGCAATGTCAAACAACCAATAACAAAAAATATGAACACATACATTCAAATTAAGTAATGTCTACGAAGAAAAAATAATAGTAACAGTGGCACACTCCAAGTATGGTAAATATTGTTCACTTACAGCAAATAATTTCTACTAAATTAAGATAAGATCGTATTCGTGGATGAACATTAATTAAAAAAAAGTTGCAGGTCATGTTTGGGTTCATGTGTGTTAAAAGATATTGGGGTTTTGGTCGTGTTCATATCAGTGTCAAATATCAGGCTGACGCCAGGTTGGACCTCCAATTGACACTAATGGATTGAATAAAATTGATAAAAATGACTGCTAATTGTGTGTAGGAATGTTTAGTGACACCCACATTTTCTAATTTTTTGCATATTTATATATAGTCTGAGTAAATGAAATTCCAGACACAAAATAAAATCTTACATGAAAATTAACTAAGTTGATGTTTATGAAAGCGAATTGACTTACCATGAGTGTCAAGACCGATCTATCAACCATAAAAAACAGTCTCGGAACCAACAATAACGGGTTGACAAGACAGTTATGAGGTCTGCTCTCGTGAAGATCCAAAGAACATCAAAGGCGGAATCAATGATATTCAAAGTGTTGCTAGACGAACAGAAATAAATCAAACACAAAAAGTCACTCAAAATGTTTCCATTAATATTATCAAGAATACAATGAATATCTATTAGGATTTCTAGGTGAAATGTTTAGTGTCGGGCTGCTTTCCGTACGATATATTCCTTTTATGAGAAAGTTGTCAGCCGTCAAATCAGTCAATATTCGCTCAATGTCCGGTGTCATAAATGTACCCAAAAGTTTCCTTAAATAGGAACATCTGACATCTTCTAGAAGCCCTAATGATTGTTACAAAAAGTATTCAAACATATTCAAAAATATTACAAGTGTAAACAGGTCTTCGAGTAAGCTTGAATCCTTGTCGAGCAGACCTTGTAACCACAAGTGTGTTTGGAACAGTTCTCTGAGCAAGCTTTACTTAGAATATTTTTCTAAGAAAACAATCTTCAAGTAGACTTCAATCTTCATGATAATATCAAACTTTGCTCGATATAATCCTACGAGCGAACCTGTTCTTCATTGATCCCTTCAACCTTTTGTTACTTAAGTTATTTGAACAAATTAGGTGTGCTGGTGACACTGTAGCTTGCTCGATGTTGAACCTTGCTCGTTGGAAGTTCTTCAAGTGTGTTTGGACCACTGTTTATTATACAACCATGCTCGTTCCACCAAAATACTTGGTTTACAGCTTGGTTAAGTCAAGAATTTGATCTAAAACAATACTTGCCCGACTTGAAGAACAACCTTTCTGGATGAAGCGTAGTTTGCTTGAACTAACACTTAGAAGAATTTCTAGAAGATAACCTTGCTCGAAAGTAAAATACATTGCTTGAATAAGTTCTAGGCTTGCTCGAAGTATCAAGTTTACTCGTATTCGATACTTATCCATTTCTTAGAGGAGGTTAAAAAGATTCCAATCTTTCCTTGTCAAATCTTGATCCAAACGATCTCCACCTAGATTGGAACAAACTCAGATGCACGAAAACACATGTTGGTTACTTACACTTTTCAAATTACACATCAAATTCTAAAAGCAAAAACTACATTAATTAAAGTAAATTTAAATATTCAAAAGGCTGTCACATGGACATTTCAAATCAAATTCAAACAAAATAAAAACGAAAAAAGCCTTTATTTTCTTGAGCTTCCAGCTTAATGTCTTCTATCAAATTTGACTGGAATTGCCTTATGTTGAAATAATGAGATCTCCCTGTGGTGTGGATGTTGGGAAGAATGATTCCATCTGACAATGTCATCAAGGTCTTTCACATGGAGATACTCTAGGTTTGTGTCGTGTACAATAATCTTAGAAATTCTACCATTCTTCTGGACTTCACAGTTTGGCCTTATCATATGTTGCTTCATGCTGAGCACTCATTCACCAGAGAATTAGAGGACTTTTTAATTTTTTGTAGGATAATTCAGTCATCCTGATGTCACTCATCCTCCTCTGCCTTTTCGTTCTTTCAGCTTCTGTGTATTTCAGCTGTAACATTCCGAAATTTCAATAAATAATATTCAATATATTAGTTACTTCGGAAGAATAAATTGATATGGTAGATGGATAATAATATAATTCCCGTTTCTAGTATCGGCTAATAAAATAAACTATTATGAGTTGGTCTTGTGTTGGGTAAAATAGATATGGGTTATGGACTTGGATTAAAAAGGAAGGAAGAAAAGACCACGGGCTTAAGCCCATGACCCATGATATAAATACCTTAATCACCCATTAAATCCATTCATTTCACCCATTACATAGATCACCCAAAATACACACTTAAGCTCTCTCTGTTATTTCTCTCTTTCTCTAACCGAAACCAAGAAGAAGAATCGATCCCGACCCAAGGTAATGATAGCATGATATTGTATGGATCCAAACACGCTAGATTTAGACGCGTAACGACGAGCCGGCAACATTGAACCATTAAAGTCATGAGATCCGGGTGGAATCGGGTGTAAACCGATCAAAAGATGAGCTTAGGTGTCACCCTAGCTCAGATCTGGATCGAACGGGGTGAAAAAACGGTGAAAACGGTGGAAAATAACTGAGATCTTGCTTTTCCGGCAAGATCCCTGTTTTCCGGCGATGACGGCGCCGGAAAAGTCAGGTATGAGGTTATGTGTCAAAGAATGTTTTCGACTTTCTCTGACCTAACCCTAATTTGTTAGCGGGGAAAAGACGAACTAGCAGTAATTCGTTAAAGGGGAAATAACTAACTAGCAGTAATTCGTCATGCCCATTCGTTAAGGGAAATAAAAAATTAGTAGCAGTTCGATATATGTACCAATTCGTTTTGAAGGCCAGTTCGT
Source organism: Bidens hawaiensis (assembly GCF_021521415.1). Lineage (NCBI taxonomy): Eukaryota > Viridiplantae > Streptophyta > Magnoliopsida > Asterales > Asteraceae > Bidens > Bidens hawaiensis. The sequence goes on from NW_027492772.1 coordinate 256,739, forward strand.
TATAAAGGCCAGTTTGTTATAAAAACCAATTCTTTATAAAAGCCAATTCGTTAAGAAATAACGAAGGAGCCTCCTTCGTTAACGAACTGGATAATAAAGTAGACATTGAACGAGTGATAGAAAGGTTCCTGGACATAGAATAAAATGGATTAATTACAAAAACAACACCTTAATCTAAATTATGAAACAAACACTAAAGGGAACACACCTCTAATTACCTAAACACATAGATGCAAAGATACTAACCTCTAACCAAGCAGTTGTAACCACTTTTAAACCAAAGCAATAGAAAAACCTATCTCTAATAAATAGACATTAGCTGTGTAACAAATAAATATTGTGACACCCGGTAATTTCCCAATCCCATAAACCAAGTAATCACCTAATTATTAGGTGATTGTGATTGTGATGCGCGCCATGTTAGGATCAGCGCGGGCATATGTTATATGCGCCAGCGCGGATGCGATGCGCGCCATGTTAGAATCAGCGCGGGCATATGTTATATGCGCCAGCGCGGATGCGATGCGCGCCATGTTAGAATCAGCGCGGGCATATATTATATGCGCCAGCGCGGATGCGATGCGCGCCATGTTAGAATCAGCGCGGGCATATGTTATATGCGCCAGCGCGGATGCGATGCGCGCCATGTTAGGATCAGCGCGGGCATATGTTATGTGCGCCACACACACAGGTTTTGTGTTTTCATAACTTGATTTTATGTCATTTCTGTCTAATGGGGTGCATACCTCTTCAATAATCAATAAGTAAAACTAGGTTCAAACAATATCCAAATTTCCTAATTAAAACCAAAATCGTTTATGCTGCGCGCGGAAAAAAGGGAACATTGAGAGCTAGTTTGTTTGAAGCTCCAAGATGGAATTGACTTCAACATAACTGATCACTATGTTGAAATACCAAGACCTCATGGAGAATCTACAAATGAAACTCAACGTCCCTGACTACGAGAAGGTTACGCACCTACCCGCATTAAATAAAAAGGAGTTATGAGCGACACCTGCGGGATGAATCCCCGCGGGACACCTTAAAACTAAACCCTTTATGCATGAACGTCTGCACAGAAACCAACCACCTTTTTGCTTAAATCCAAAAGTTCACCCTGTTAATAAACTCTGAGAACGCTGGTTCCAGCAGAGCCAGATGGACTCGCAGGATTCCTTATAAGGACGCCTGCGCAGTGATACGCGCAGGATTTGTTACAAGGACGCTTGCGCGAAGACCAACTGGAGCCGCCGGACCCACAACGTTCAAAGAAATGGCCTTCACGCAGAAGGCTATACGCGCAAGGCTACACGCACAAAACACTTAGTCTATTCTTCAGATGTAAGGGGATTACCCCCGCCCAGAAGGAACCAGTTGCGTGTTTAAGAGATTTTTATCTTTTGACTGCACGCTGACAACAGTACCAGGAAAAGTATACTGTAACGCGAAATGTCAGCTGTCAGCCGCACCTACTCTCACCAACCACAGTCCTGCATGTACTGTCAAATCCATCAGAATCTTTTAACCACTCTCTAGGACCATCACCCCCATCCCTAAATAAATAATAATAAACCCCATACCTTGTCATCATTACACCCAATATAAATAAGATTTCAATCCCCTAAATCAAGGGATTGTGTTCCCTTGAATTTGCCTATAAATAAGTACCAATTCTTGAATAAAAATATCACACAAACACACTTCAAACTCCTCTCTTAAACCTGTAATTCTGCACTGACCATCTCCCAAGCATCCGTTTCCAGTTCCATCGCTAGGTAAGCCGAAACCTTAGTCTTGAGATTTACTTTTCTGACCAGCCCTTATATTCTTCGATTACTTGGTCTTAATACACATATTTCTTGTTATTTAAACATATTCTAGACTTCCAATTTCGAGGCTAACATCAGGAAACCCGAATCTCGTTTAATCTCTCTCTAAACCATCACTTAACAAGAATCACAGGTGAGTCTCACAGCCCCTATTTTCACTGTTTTTAAACTGTTTTCGGGACGAGGGACACGTGTTTAAATTATGTTTTATCATGGTATATTTACAAGCGATGCAAACGATTATCTGTTCATGGTGTTTATCTTGGTTTTCAATGTAAGTGCGCAAGTTTTAGACAGTGATCACTCGTCAGTGGAACTCTAAGGGTAGGGACTACTGTGTTTGATCAACCCACTCGTAGGGGTCGCACCTCTTTGTATAGACGAGTGCCTAGTATGGTCATGGGGTAGTACTACTGGTTGTAAAGCCCGCTCGTAGGGGTCGCACCTCTTTGCACGGACGAGCGCCTAGTTTTCCGAGCACAACATCCGCGCGTAACCCGCGGGACGGTATTGTTTTAGCTCGTAGTGGCAGCGCCACTTTGCATGGACGAGCCCGGTTTTCAGAAATGTCCGCGCGTAACCCGCGGGACGGTTTTATCAAGCATATGTTTTAATGATGTTATCAGAAATGTGTTTCAATATGGTTTTATCAAGGATATGATGCAATACGATTTATCAAGTCACCAAAACTTGTGAACTCACTCAGTTTATACTGATTCAAATGTTTTTACGTGTCTTTCAGGTGATAATTAGTAGCGCAAGGAGTCACACATAGAGCACTTCACGCAGAACATCTATAAAAATGGTTTTTGGAAGATTTTAGTTCTATCCCTTCCACACGCGTGGTTGTTCCCGCCGTGTAAGGGGATATGGCGCGGAAATCTTCAACGTTTTTCATATGTGGATGTTTTTATATGTAATTCTAAACAATGTAATGTATTTTGTACTAGACATTTCATGCGCAATGGAAAATTTATTTGAATGTTTGCAATGACACGTTTCATGTATCCAACCTCAAGAAGTGCTTATCTGATGAAACGTTAATTTTACCTTTGGACGAGGTTCATATCGACAAACAGTTACACTTCGTGGAAGAGCCTATAGCAGTAACCGATTGGAAAGAACAAAAGTTGCGAAGAAGCCGAATCAAGTTAGTAAAGGTTCAATGGAACTCAAAGCGTGGACCTGAATTCACTTGGGAAAGAGAAGACCAAATGCGCAAAAAGTACCCATATCTCTTCCAAGGAATAGCTCCTGCCAGCGACACCTCCTAAATTTCGGGACGAAATTCTCCTAACGGGGGGAGAATGTGACACCCGGTAATTTCCCAATCCCATAAACCAAGTAATCTCCTAATTATTAGGTGATTGTGATTATGATGCGCGCCATGTTAGGATCAGCGCGGGCATATGTTATATGCGCCAGCGCGGATGCGATGCGCGCCATGTTAGAATCAGCGCGGGCATATGTTATATGCGCCAGCGCGGATGCGATGCGCGGGCGAAGCAAAAGAAGAACCGAATGTGGTAACCGGTACGTTTCTACTTAACGACCATTTTGCATCTGTCTTATTTGATACTGGCGCTGACCTAAGTTTCATATCCACTGAGTTTAAAAACTCCCTAGGCCTAGCAACCAGTAGGCTAGACACGCCTTATACTATAGAGCTAGCCAATGGTAGGCAGATACGCTGCGAACGAGAGGACTGAGCAATGTGTATTAGTCATGGGAGGTCACGGATTCAATATTAACTTATTGCCAATAGACTTGGGAAGCTTTGACATTGTGGTAGGCATGATTGGTTAGTCGAGAACCACGCGGAAGTTATTTGCCATGAGAAGCAGGTTCGGATCCCACTGTTGAGCGGGGAAACCTTAGTAATTCAAGGGGAAAGAAGTGGAGTTGCGATAAAACTCATTTCGTGTCTAAAGGCGCGCAAGTGCCTGAGGAAAGGATGCTACGCCTTCCTGGCGCACGTAGTAGAGAAGAAAGGAGATGAACGAAAGATTGAAGACTTACCAGTGGTGCGCGAATTCCCGGAAGTTTTCCCTGAAGATCTGCCCGGATTACCGCCACCGCGACAAGTCGAGTTTCGAATCGACTTGGTTCCAGGAGCTGCACCAGTAGCTCGAGCACCCTATCGACTAGCTCCATCCGAGATGCAAGAGCTATCCAATCAGTTGCAGGAACTATTGGATAAAGGTTTCATACGCCCAAGCTTTTCACCCTGGGGAGCTCCAGTACTCTTTGTAAAGAAGAAGGATGGTTCATTTAGAATGTGTATTGACTACAGGGAACTGAACAAGCTGACAGTCAAGAATCGGTACCCCTTACCGAGGATTGACGACTTATTTGATCAGCTGCAGGGATCCAGTTATTACTCGAAGATAGATCTACGGTCAGGTTACCACCAACCTTAGGGTCCATGAGGAAGACGTGCCGAAGACAGCCTTTCGAACTAGATACGGCCATTATGAGTTCTTAGTGATGCCTTTCGGGCTAACTAATGCGCCGGCTGTATTCATGGAACTGATGAACCGTGTGTGCAAACCATACTTGGATAAGTTTGTGATTGTGTTTATAGATGATATTCTGGTTTACTCCCGAACCAGAGCTGAGCATGAACAACATCTGAGATTAATTTTGGAAATGCTGAAGAAAGAAAAGTTGTATGCAAAGTTTTCTAAATGTGAGTTTTGGCTTAGAGAGGTTCACTTTCTCGGTCACGTTGTAAACGAGAAAGGAATACACGTCGATCCTTCCAAGGTCAAAGCCATCGAGAATTGGGAAGCGCCAAAAACACCAACTGAGGTGAGGCAATTCCTAGGACTAGCTGGCTACTATCGACGTTTCATTGAGAACTTCTCCAAGATAGCTTTACCTCTGACTGCGCTAACTCAGAAAGATAAGAAGTTTGATTGGGGCGAAAACCAGGAAGCAGCGTTTCAAATGTTAAAGCAAAAGTTATGTAGTGCGCCAATTTTGTCGCTACCCGAGGGGACGGACGACATCGTCGTCTACTGCGACGCTTCACATCAAGGACTCGGATGTGTCCTTATGCAGAGAAACAAAGTCATAGCGTATGCCTCTCGTCAACTCAAGGTCAATGAAAGGAATTATACAACGCATGATCTGGAACTTGGAGCAGTTGTTTTCGCGCTAAAGATTTGGTGCCATTATCTTTATGGTACAAAGTGTTTTATTTTTACGGATCACAAGAGCCTTCAACATATATTTGATCAAAAGGATTTAAACATGAGGCAACGAAGATGGGTTGAATTATTGAATGATTATGATTGTGAAATAAAGTATCATCCTGGAAAGGCGAATGTGGTAGCAGACGCTTTAAGTAGGAAAGAGCGAGCAAAGACGCTACGAGTTAAGGCTCTAAGATTGACCATTCGCGCAGACCTCACTACCCGCATTCGAGAAGCTCAACAAGAAGCCTTGAAATCAGAGTTTGTCAAGAACGAATCCCTTGGGGGTATGATTAAGAATTTAGAACTCAAGGAAAACGATACTCGATATTTTACTAACCGCATATGGGTCCCTCTCAAAGGAGGATTGCGCGAGCAAGTGTTAAACGAAGCTCACAAAACGCGGTATTTCGTACATCCTGGCGCAGACAAGATGTACCAAGATGTTAAAGCGCTGTATTGGTGGCCCAATCTTAAGGGCGACATCGCGACGTATGTCAGTAAGTGCCTGACGTGTTCGAAGGTGAAGGCTGAATACCAGAAACCGTCGGGGTTGCTTCAATAGCCAGAAATTCCCATGTGGAAGTGGGAACAAATCTCCATGGACTTCATTACCAAACTGCCAAGGACACCTGGGGGTTACAACACGATTTGGGTTATTGTAGACCGGCTAACTAAGTCAGCACACTTCCTGCCGATCAAGGAAACCGATAAGATGGAAAAGTTAGCCCGATTGTATATTCGAGAAGTAGTTTCAAAACACGGAGTTCCGGTATCCATCATTTCTGATAGAGATAGTCGTTTCACCTCAAGATTTTGGAGATCGTTACAAGGGGCTTTAGGTACTCGTCTTGACATGAGTACGGCTTATCATCCCCAAACGGATGGATAAAGCGAGCGACCCATTCAAACATTAGAAGATATGTTGCGCGCTGTGCGCAATCGATTTCGGGGGTAGCTGGGATACTCATCTCCCATTGGTTGAATTTTCATACAATAACAGTTATCACACAAGCCTCAAGGCTGCGCCATTTGAAGCCTTGTATGGGCGCAAGTGTAGGTCCCCACTGTGTTGGGCTGAAGTGGGTGACAAGCAAATGACTGGTCCAGAATTGATCCAAGAAACGACGGACAAAATTTTCCAGATACGGGATCGCCTAAAGGCAGCGCGCGACAGACAGAAATGCTATGCAGATGTGAGAAGAAAACCGTTGGAATTTCAAGTAGGGGATAGAGTACTTTTGAAAGTCTCTCCATGGAAAGGAGTCCCCCGTTTCGGCAAGCGAGGAAAATTAAATCCGCGATACATCGGACCATTTGAGATCCTGGAAAGGATCGGTCCAGTTGCTTATAAACGCCGTTTACCCGCCGAACTTAGTGGAGTTCACGACACGTTTCATGTATCCAACCTCAAGAAGTGCTTATATGATGAAACGTTAATTTTACCTTTGGACGAGGTTCATATCGACAAACAGTTACACTTCGTGGAAGAGCCTATAGCAGTAACCGATTGGAAAGAACAAAAGTTGCGAAGAAGCCGAATCAAGTTAGTAAAGGTTCAATGGAACTCAAAGCGTGGACCTGAATTCACTTGGGAAAGAGAAGACCAAATGCGCAAAAAGTACCCATATCTCTTCCAAGGAATAGCTCCTGCCAGCGACACCTCCTAAATTTCGGGATGAAATTCTCCTAACGGGGGGAGAATGTGACACCCGGTAATTTTCCAATCCCGTAAACCAAGTAATCACCTAATTATTAGGTGACCGTGATTATGATGCGCGCCATGTTAGGATCAGCGCGGGCATATGTTATATGCGCCAGCGCGGATGCGATGCGCGCCATGTTAGAATCAGCGCGGGCATATGTTATATGCGCCAGCGCGGATGCGATGCGCGGGCGAAGCAAAAGAAGAACCGAATGTGGTAACCGGTACGTTTCTACTTAACGACCATTTTGCATCTGTCTTATTTGATACTGGCGCTGACCTAAGTTTCATATCCACTGAGTTTAAAAACTCCCTAGGCCTAGCAACCAGTAGGCTAGACACGCCTTATACTATAGAGCTAGCCAATGGTAGGCAGATACGCTGCGAACGAGAGGACTGAGCAATGTGTATTGGTCATGGGAGGTCACGGATTCAATATTAACTTATTGCCAATAGACTTGGAAGCTTTGACATTGTGGTAGGCATGGATTGGTTAGTCGAGAACCACGTGGAAGTTATTTGCCATGAGAAGCAGGTTCGGATCCCACTGTTGAGCGGGGAAACCTTAGTAATTCAAGGGGAAAGAAGTGGAGTTGCGATAAAACTCATTTCGTGTCTAAAGGCGCGCAAGTGCCTGAGGAAAGGATGCTACGCCTTCCTGGCGCACGTAGTAGAGAAGAAAGGAGATGAACGAAAGATTGAAGACTTACCAGTGGTGCGCGAATTCCCGGAAGTTTTCCCTGAAGATCTGCCCGGATTACCGCCACCGCGACAAGTCGAGTTTCGAATCGACTTGGTTCCAGGAGCTGCACCAGTAGCTCGAGCACCCTATCGACTAGCTCCATTCGAGATGCAAGAGCTATCCAATCAGTTGCAGGAACTATTGGATAAGGGTTTCATACGCCCAAGCTTTTCACCCTGGGGAGCTCCAGTACTCTTTGTAAAGAAGAAGGATGGTTCATTTAGAATGTGTATTGACTACAGGGAACTGAACAAGCTGACAGTCAAGAATCGGTACCCCTTACCGAGGATTGACGACTTATTTGATCAGCTGCAGGGATCCAGTTATTACTCGAAGATAGATCTACGGTCAGGTTACCACCAACTTAGGGTCCATGAGGAAGACGTGCCGAAGACAGCCTTTCGAACTAGATACGGCCATTATGAGTTCTTAGTGATGCCTTTCGGGCTAACTAATGCGTCGGCTGTATTCATGGATCTGATGAACCGTGTATGCAAACCATACTTGGATAAGTGTGTGATTGTGTTTATAGATGATATTCTGGTTTACTCCCGAACCAGAGCTGAGCATGAACAACATCTGAGATTAATTTTGGAAATGCTGAAGAAAGAAAAGTTGTATGCAAAGTTTTCTAAATGTGAGTTTTGGCTTAGAGAGGTTCACTTTCTCGGTCACGTTGTAAACGAGAAAGGAATACACGTCGATCCTTCCAAGGTCAAAGCCATCAAGAATTGGGAAGCGCCAAAAACACCAACTGAGGTGAGGCAATTCTTAAGACTAGCTGGCTACTATCGACGTTTCATTGAGAACTTCTCCAAGATAGATTTACCTCTGACTGCGCTAACTCAGAAAGATAAGAAGTTTGATTGGGGCGAAAACCAGGAAGCAGCGTTTCAAATGTTAAAGCAAAAGTTATGTAGTGCGCCAATTTTGTCGCTACCCGAGGGGACGGACGACATCGTCGTCTACTGCGACGCTTCACATCAAGGACTCGGATGTGTCCTTATGCAGAGAAACAAAGTCATAGCGTATGCCTCTCGTCAACTCAAGGTCAATGAAAGGAATTATACAACGCATGATCTGGAACTCGGAGCAGTTGTTTTCGCGCTAAAGATTTGGCGCCATTATCTTTATGGTACAAAGTGTTTGATTTTTACGGATTTGGCGCCATTATCTTTATGGTACAAATTCTCCTAACGGGGGGAGAATGTGACACCCGGTAATTTCCCAATCCCAAAAACCAAGTAATCACCTAATTATTAGGTGATTGTGATTATGATGCGCGCCATGTTAGGATCAGCGCGGGCATATGTTATATGCGCCAGCGCGGATGCGATGCGCGCCATGTTAGAATCAGCGCGGGCATATGTTATATGCGCCAGCGCGGATGCGATGCGCGCCATGTTAGAATCAGCGCGGGCATATGTTATATGCGCCAGCGCGGATGCGATGCGCGCCATGTTAGAATCAGCGCGGGCATATGTTATATGCGCCAGCGCGGATGCGATGCGCGCCATGTTAGGATCAGCGCGGGCATATGTTATGTGCGCCACGCACACAGGTTTTGTGTTTTCATAACTTGATTTTATGTCATTTCTGTCTAATGGGGTGCATACCTCTTCAATAATCAATAAGTAAAACTATGTTCAAACAATATCCAAATTTCCTAATTAAGACCAAAATCGTTTATACGCGCGCGGAAAAAGGGAACATTGAGAGCTAGTTTGTTTGAAGCTCCAAGATGGAATTGACTTCAACATAACTGATCACTATGTTGAAATACCAAGACCTCATGGAGAATCTACAAATGAAACTCAACGTCCCTGACTACGAGAAGGTTACGCACCTACCCGCATCAAATAAAAAGGAGTTATGAGCGACACCTGCGGGAAGAATCCCCGCGGGACATCTTAAAACTAAACCCTTTACGCATGAACGTCTGCACAGAAACCAACCACCTTTTCGCTTAAATCCAAAAGTTCACCCTGTTAATAAACTCTGAGAACGCTGGTTCCAGCAGAGCCAGATGGACTCGCAGGATTCCTTATAAGGACGCCTGCGCAGTGATACGCGCAGGATTCGTTACAAGGACGCTTGCGCGAAGACCAACTGGAGCCGCCGGACCAACAACGTTCAAAGAAATGGCCTTCACGCAGAAGGCTATACGCGCAAGGCTACACGCACAAAACACTTAGTCTATTCTTCAGATGTAAGGGGATTACCCCCGCCCAGAAGGAACCAGTTGCGTGTTTCAGAGATTTTTATCTTTTGACTGCACGCTGACAACAGTACCAGGAAAAGTATACTGTAACGCGAAATGTCAGCTGTCAGCCGCACCTACTCTCACCAACCACAGTCCTGCATATACTGTCAAATCCATCAGAATCTTTATAACCACTTTCTAGGACCATCACCCCCATCCCTAAATAAATAATAATAAACCCCATACCTTGTCATCATTACACCCAATATAAATAAGATTTCAATCCCCTAAATCAAGGGATTGTGTTCCCTTGAATTTGCCTATAAATAAGTACCAATTCTTGAATAAAAATATCACACAAACACACTTCAAACTCCTCTCTTAAACCTGTAATTCTGCACTGACCATCTCCCAAGCATCCGTTTCCAGTTCCATCGCTAGGTAAGCCGAAACCTTAGTCTTGAGATTTACTTTTCTGACCAGCCCTTATTTTCTTCGATTACTTGGTCTTAATACACATATTTCTTGTTATTTAAACATATTCTAGACTTCCAATTTCGAGGCTAACATCAGGAAACCCGAATCTCGTTTAATCTCTCTCTAAACCATCACTTAACAAGAATCACAGGTGAGTCTCACAGCCCCTATTTTCACTGTTTTTAAACTGTTTTCGGGGCGAGGGACACGTGTTTAAATTATGTTTTATCATGGTATATTTACAAGCGATGCAAACGATTATCTGTTCATGGTGTTTATCTTGGTTTTCAATGTAAGTGCGCAAGTTTTAGACAGTGATCACTCGTCAGTGGAACTCTAAGGGTAGGGACTACTGTGTTTGATCAACCCACTCGTAGGGGTCGCACCTCTTTGTATAGACGAGTGCCTAGTATGGTCATGGGGTAGTACTACTGGTTGTAAAGCCCGCTCGTAGGGGTCGCACCTCTTTGCACGGACGAGCGCCTAGTTTTCCGAGCACAACATCCGCGCGTAACCCGCGGGACGGTATTGTTTTAGCTCGTAGTGGCAGCGCCACTTTGCATGGACGAGCCCGGTTTTCAGAAATGTCCGCGCGTAACCCGCGGGACGGTTTTATCAAGCATATGTTTTAATGATGTTATCAGAAATGTGTTTCAATATGGTTTTATCAAGGATATGATGCAATACGATTTATCAAGTCACCAAAACTTGTGAACTCACTCAGTTTATACTGATTCAAATGTTTTTACGTGTCTTTCAGGTGATAATTAGTAGCGCAAGGAGTCACACATAGAGCACTTCACGCAGAACATCTATAAAAATGGTTTTTGGAAGATTTTAGTTCTATCCCTTCCACACGCGTGGTTGTTCCCGCCGTGTAAGGGGATATGGCGCGGAAATCTTCAACGTTTTTCATATGTGGATGTTTTTATATGTAATTCTAAACAATGTAATGTATTTTGTACTAGACATTTCATGCGCAATGGAAAATTTATTTGAATGTTTGCAATGACCCGTGCTTGATTATCAATTCCCACTCGCGCGCACCCGGCTGTTTCCGCCGTTTAGGGCCGGGTGTGACAAATATAGTTAAAACAATTTCAATAAAGCAATGTTAAACAACCAATAACATAATATATGAACACATACATTCAAATTAAGTAATGTCTACCAAGAAATATAATAGTAACAATGGCACACTCCAAGTATTGTAATATTGTTCACTTACAACAAATAATTTATACTAAATTAAGATAAGATCGTATTCGTGGATATACATTAATAAAAAAAAGTTCCAGGTCATGTTTGGGTTCATGTGTGTTAAAAGGTTTTGGGTCTCGGGTCGTGTTCATATCAGTGTCAAATATCAGGCTGACGCCAGGTTGGACCTGCAATTGACACTAATAGATTGGATAAAGTTGATAAAAATGACCGCTAATTGTGTGTGGGAATGTTTAGTGACCCCCACAATTTTCTAATTTGTTGCATATGTATATATAGTCTGAATCAATATAATTCCAAACACAAAATAAAATCTTACATGAAAATTAACTAAGTTGATGTTTATGAAAGCGAATTGACTTACCATGAGTGTCAACACCGAACTATCAACCATAAAAATCATTCTCGGATCCAACAACAACGTGTTGATAAGACAGTTATGAGGTCACCTCTCGTGAAGATCCAAAGAACATCAAATGCGGAATCAATGATATTCAAAGTGTTGCTAGACGAACAGAAATAAATCAAACACAAAAAGTCACTGAAAATATTCCCATTAATATTATCAAGAATACAATGAATATCTATTAGGGTTTCTAGGTTGGAATGATTAGTGTTGGGCTGCTTTCCGTATGATATATTCCTTTTATGAGAAAGCTTTCAGCCGTCAAATCCCTCAATATTCTCTCATTGCCCGTTGTCATAAATTTGCTCTAAATTTTTCTTAATAGGCACATCTGACATCTTCTAGAAACCCTAATGATTGTTACAAAACGTATTCAAACATATTCAAAAATATTACAAGTGTAAACAGGTCTTCAAGTAAACTTGCATCCTTGTCGAGCAGACCTTGTGACCACAAGTTTGCTTGGAACAGTTCGCAGAGCAAGCTTTACTTAGAATATTTTTCTAAGAAAACAATCTTCAAGTATACTTAGAATATTTTTGCTCGATATAATCCTACGAGCAAACCTGTTCTTCATTGATCCCTTCAACCTTTTGTTACTTAACTTATTTGAACAAGTTAGGTGTGCTGGTAAAACTGTAGCTTGCTCGATGTTGAACCTTGCTCGTTGGAAGTTCTTCAAGTGTGCTTGGACCACTGTTTATTATACAACCATGCTCGTTCCACCAAAATACTTGGCTTACAGCTTGGTTAAGTCAAGAATTTGATCTAAAACAATACTTGCCCGACTTGAAGAACAACCTTGCTCGAAAGTAAAGTACATTGCATGAATAAGTTCTAGGCTTGCTCGAATTATCAAGTTTACTCGTATTCGATACTTATCCATTTCTTAGAGGAGGTTAAGAAGATTCCAATCTTTCCTTGCAAATCTTGATCCAAACGATCTCCACCTAGATTGGAACAAACTCAGATGCAAACAAACACATGTTGGTTACTTACACTTTCCAAAATACACATCAAATTCTAAAAGAAAAAATTAAATTAATTAAAGTAAATTTGCATATTCAAAAGGTTGTCACATGGACATTACAAATCAAATTCAAACAAAATAAAAAAAAATGCCTTTATATCCTTGAGCTTCCAGCTTAATGTTATCTATCAAATTTGATTGCAGTTGCCTTATGTTGAAATAATGAGATCTCCCTGTGGTGTGGATGTTGGGATGAAAGAATCCATCTGACAATGTCATCAAGGTCTTCCACATGGAGATACTCTAGTTCTGTGTTGTGTTCAATAATCTTAGACATTCTACCATTCTTCTGTACTTCACAGTTTGGCCTTTTCATATGCTTCTTTATGCTGATACACACATTCACCAGAGAATTATAGGATTTTTCTGATTGTTTGTAGGATAATTTAGTCATTCTGATGTCACTCATCCTCCTCTGCCTTTTTGTTCTTTCAGCTTCTGTGTTTTTCAGCTGTAACATCTCGAAATTTCTATAAATAATATTTAATATGTTATTTACTTCGGAAGAATAAATTGATATGGTAGATGGATAATAATATAATTCCTGTTTCCAGTATTGGCTAATAAAATAAACTATTATGAGTTGAACTTGTGTTGGGTCAAATAGATATGGGTTAAGGAATTGGATTAAAAAGGAAGGAAGAAAAGACCATGCGATTAATCCCATAACCCATGATATATATACCTCCTTTAAATCCATTCATTTCACCCAATCCATACAACACCCAAAACACACCCTTAAGCTCTCTATCTTATTTCTCTCTTTCTCTAACCGAAACCAAGAAGAAGAATCGATCCTGACCCGAGGTAATGATACTATGATATTGTATGGATCCAAACCCGCTAGATTTAGTTACAAAACGACGAGCTGACACCATTGTACTGTTAAAGTCAGGAGATTTGGGTGGAATAGGGTGTAAACGATCAAAAGATCAGCTTTTGGGTCACCCTAGTTCAGATCAGGATCTAACGGGATGAAAAACGGTGGAAAATAACTTTGATCTCGCTTTTCCGACGAGATTCCGGTTTTCCGACGATGACGGCGCCGGAAAGGCGGCGCCGGAAAAGTCAGGTACGAGGTTAAGTGTCCGAGAATATTTCCGACATTCTCTGACCTATCCCTAATTCGTTAGCGGGGAAATGACGAACTAGCAGTAATTCGTTAAGGGGGTGGGGAGGATGACGAACTAGCATTAATTCGTAATGGGGGAAATAACGAACTAGTAGTAATTCGTCATGCCCATTCGTTAAGGGAAATAACGAATTAGCAACATTTCGTTATATGTACCAATTAGTTATGAAAGCTAGTTCGTTATAAAGACTACTTTGTTATATGGATCATTTCGTTATAAAAGCCAATTCGTTAAGAAATAACGAAGTTGCCTCCTTCCTTAACGAACTGGATAACGAAGTAGACTTTGAAAGAGTGACAGAAGCCCTCGAACTTTATGAGTTAATTACAAAGAAGCCCTCAGACTTTATGAGTTAGCAAATAAAGTAATAAATTAAAATTCTAATGAAAAATGTATTAAGACAGTTACTGGAAATAAAATTTTTCCATCCAGGTGCTCTGCCCCCCGGACCCCCGTTCATTGAGGGTTATAATTAAACCAGAAACGTGATATGGGTTGTGTGCATACTCGATGTAAAGTGAGTTTCTAGTCCCACTTCCTTGTTATGTTTTCGGAGCTGTGTGCATACTCGATTTAAAGTGTGAATACACTTACTTAAACTGGTATGTGAATGCTATAATGTTTGATGTGATATATTTATATATGTTATGAATGGATGTCTGTTATTGCGTGAACGACCTTCAGATCGTATCGACAGGGAAAGTAATGTTTGTCGGTGCGTGAACGATCTTCGAATATTGCACGCATTGCCAAAGAGAATGATTTCCATGTAATAAGCAGTGTGTATGAATGTTATGTTGTAACTTTTTTATTATGTAACTGACGTAAAGATAAGAAGTGTGTTGTAGGCAAGTCGAGTTAGAGTGTGGTAGATGTGGTAACAAGTTGATAAGGGTGTAAGTGGCATGATGATAGTACGTGGTAGGGTAAGCTTATACGTGTCTTCGTTATTAGGTGGCACAACGATATTACGTGGGAAGGAAAGCCTCTACGTGCCTTCGTTAAATAAGTGGCAATACGTAAGTACGTGGGAGGGCAGCCTCAATGTTCTTCCGTAATTAAGTGGCAAAGATGTAGGGGCGGTAAAGAGGTTTGCGGTAAGGTGAGCAGGTTAGGTGAACGACTACGTGTCTTCGGACACATATGTATATATATAAATGCATGTAATGGTTGTATGGTATGTTGCTTAATTAACTAGGACTCACTCAGCATAGCTGACTTTTAGTATGCACGCAGGTAAATATGTATAAGGAGCTAGCATGAGGACGACACATGGAAAGGATTGAACGTCTGGCATCTAAAGAAGAAAGAAATGATATTTTAAAGATGATGTATTATGATACATTTTAAAGACAAGTTTGTATGTTTTGTAACAAATGATTGAAGTTAACATTTCCGCGAAAAGTTTTAATTAACTATGATTTATAGAACTGTGTTCATGAGTAAATCCGACATGAAATGTAGGGCACCGATAAAGGGGCATTACCCCAGCTTCCTTGTTATGTAAAGGAAATCCCTTCCCATACTGTTCTTTCAAGAACTTAAAAAGTTCATTCCTTTGTTGTCCTGCAAATCTGTGTCTCTGTTGGTAATTATACAAATTGAATTTGTCCATTTCCTCCAGTTGTTCTCTGTTGAATTCCTGGAAGTCATCTTAAACGCAATTGTCTTCAATTCACCACTTGACATAATAGCTTCGAGAGTCTCTGTCCTTGTGTCAAAATAAAGGTTGTTTGGTAGGTCCACATTTGAAGGTGGCCTTTGTTCTCTCTGCAGTCTTGACCTGGTGGTTGAAATAGGGACACTTACAGTGGAAGCCCTAGATGTATACTTTCTTTTTGGTTGGGTCTTCTCACATGCCTTATAGCTTCATATATGTTTACAATTTTTTTTTTCCTCATCATTATTAACTTTAAATAATCACCTCCTTCCTTAGACAAAATTTTATCATCTCCATTGTCTATTTGTCAATTTGTTCACTTGGAGGAGGTGTTGTTCATCATTATCAACGTTAAATAATCACCTCCTTCCTTAGACATAATTTTTATCATCTCCAATGTCTCTTTATCAATTTGTTCACTTGGAGGAGGTCTTGGTCTTTGTACAGATTGTCTACTTGGGCCTGATTGTAAGGATATTAGACTCTTGTGTTCCTCTTAAACTTTTTCGCAATAAACCTTCTATGTGTAGAAAAGATCTTTAAGTTGAGATTTACCGAGATTATCAAATACATCTGTAGGCATTCCTTTGTTTAACATGGCTTGCCTCAAGGTACTGATTTTCTCCTCATCTTCCCAAGGCATCAGATTTTTCTTCAAATTAACCTCTAAGTGTTCTTTCTTGTTAGAGCATATTGTCTAATGCTAGGTCTTATGGGGTATATATGTCATATGTATATCTTATAAGGGCTGAATTTGTCAATATTAGAATGATGTTAAGGACCGTATAAGTCTAACCAACGTATAAGACTTATACGTAGCATATAAGTCTTATAACACGTTTCATAGGATCTTGTTTAAATAGCGTATTATTGTTATACCTTGTAACAGTTTTTGCAACTTGATCGGAGAGAGATCATCATTTATACTATCAATGTTATATAAAAATAATGAAGATTAATATAGTGAACATGTGGTCAATTCCTTTATTATATGTTTCCGCCAAACGATTTAGTATAGTAAACACAAAGTTATCAATTGTTATCATGTCGTATTATGATCATGCACGAGGTCTTTCAAGTGGTACTATATCTATCGGCTCGTGTTTTCCACTGAATTGAACATATTCACTTGGTTAAACTTGAAAATTTGAAGATTTGACTATCAAAGTTCATAACGGATTATAGTTTCTTCAATTACTCACTCATTTACGGTCCAATTTCAAATTAGTCTCAGTATCACGTTCGTTTACACTTGTTGATCACTTCTGCATGGGTGAATTCATAAATTCAATCAGTTTCATCAAGATCAGTTCAATAATATGTTTACAGTTTATTGCAGCGGATATGTTTATTGGTCTCCGTATAAGTTTTTAGTTCTCCGTATAAGTCATAAATCTGTTTAAGTTGTCATCCGTATAAGCTTCTCAACGTATACGTTGGGTTATACATATCAAAGTGTTATACGGAGTATAAGGTTCTCCCAATAATGGTACACATGTCAAGACATATACTCTGATAAGTCTTATAAGCCACATACATACACGCTTCAAAAAATATACGCCAGAAATGCTGTTTCCTTGATTTTCTTGCAACAATGGAAGATTTAAATGCTTTCGTGACACACCCGTCACCAATACTTCAGAATATAAAATTGGAGAATGAAATAGGAACGTCTACTAAGCCCAGAAGCTTTTAAGGATGGAAGATTATCAAAGTTGGGCTGATTAGTTCGAGACCTATGTTCAAGCTATTAACTATGATGCATGGGAAGCTGTTGAGGTGGAATACATCAATCCACGAAATGAAAATAGTACTATTTATCTTTTATCTCAAATTCCTGAGGGTGAGAAACTAAGATTTCTTAGGGAAAAGAAGACGATGAATCTTTTTCAACAAGCCATAAAGTCTGAGATTTTTCAACTACTACAACATAGTGGCTCATGTCACTCAATCTGGGAAGCTTTATTGAACAAAGATAGACGGAATCCAGGTATGAGAAAGTCCAAGATTTCTCTTTTAAGGATGGAATTTGATACATTCACTATGTTCAAAGGTGAATCAATGATACAATTGATTGAGAGGTATTGTCACTTAGTGAATGAGATGAAGTGATTGGGCATTGATAAGCAAGATATTGAGTACATTGACAAGCTTGCTAGTTCTTTATCTGATGAATGGGAGACTTTTATTATGATTCAATAATCAAACCCGATTGCATATGCTAGATTCACTTTAGCTCGATTCATTGAAAAGTTGGAAGCACAAGAACTTGAAATTCACAATAAGAAAAAGATGAAGAGTTATACTGTAACTCAAGATATCGGGTTATACTTCAATGCATCACAACCTGTGGTAGCTCCTAGCCCGAAGATTCAAACTACTTTTGTCACAAATAGTAGTTTTGGTGGTAGTTCTCAGTCAAGTCAACCACCTAACATACCACATTGTATAAGCTCCTACACTGGAATCAACACTGCTCCTGATCAAACCTCAAAGCCCTCGAGTTTAGCATTTGATGTTATGAAATGCAAAATAGCGGTTAACATAAAAAACATTAATGGATTGCCTGATGGAAATGTTCAAGACCATATGACTTTTTTAGGATCTGTTCTTGAGTCATATGAATGTTTAATTTTTGAGTGGTTTGAAACTACAACATGACAAAGGAGGATTATAATCAAATCGATCCTATGGAAATGGAGATGTTGGATATTCATTGGTGTATGGCGAGTGTCGTCCGAAGAGCTCAAAGATTTCAGGAAATTACTGGTAAGAATTGTCTTGATGGGACGAATTCAAAGCTGGGATTTGATAAGTCAAAGATTCGTTGTTTTCGATGCAAAGAGAAAGTCACTTCAACAGAGAATGCAGAAATCCAGAAGTTGGGGAGACAAGTCCTAATCCTTTTGTTAGTGGTTACAACAAGCAGCCCATCTATTATCAAAGATCTCCTGCACTAGCTGAATCATCAAAGAAGCTGGAGGCTTCGTCATCAAAAGCGTGTCACGTAAAATTGGATGAATATTTCAACTGGAATACTATTGCTCACAGGGCAAATGTTGTTGAGCTAATTGGTTAGGATCAAACTAGAGAACATGTACCTGTAAACTTTGTTAATGCAGGTGAAGCGGTGGAAGATGTAGAACATGAGGTTGCTGATAAAAGTGTTGAATTAGCTGATGTCACTGATGGTGAAAATACTGAGAGTGATGGATCTTGTGATGAGACTAACACCGAGGAGACAAAATCTCCTAAGAGTTTTGATTCTATTTCAAATGAATTCTTTCAATCATTTTTACCTCCTGTTGTGTATGAAAGTTTTGTAGGTTGGTTTAATGGTGAGGAAGTGCCTCATGGAAAGATAGATTTTGGAGTTGATGATGAAAATGAGACTGTATATGAGGAATATGATAGATTTTGGAGTTGATGATGAAAATGAGACTGTATATGAGGAATATGAATGGGAATCATGTATTGATGAAATGAGTGAAGAAACTGTGCCAGCTGAAGATGTTCCAGTGACAGTTGAGGAAATGAGAAGTGAAGATGTTCCAAGTGGATCCATTCGTTATGCTAACATGGCTGGACATATAACATTTTCTACTCAAGAGGTTAAACGTGTTTGTGAGTCATATGATGAAAAATAATTTGTGATTAATTCTTTAATATTCGACTATAACAAAATTTTTCATGATTATCAAAGCATAAAAGAGGCTTATGATAAGCTTCAAACGCATGAAAAGAACTTGTGGGTGAAAATCATAACACTGATTGGTTTATTAAACTTACACGCTGTAATGGACATATACGTTCTAGCCAGGTTACATGACGGATAGACATATCCGTTTATGTTACACATCCAAACACTTACACGTTTGATCTTACTTATACGTGCACATACTTACACACTGTAATGAATCTTATCCGTTGTTAATAACACTTAAACGTTGAAGTATACTTACACATTGTAATGATACTTATCGTTCAATAAATACTTACACTTGAACATAACTTACAAGTTGAATTGTACTTTTACGGCAGTTCCATACTTAGAATATTTCAAAATTTGTAAAAGTTTCTAACTTGTTTGTTTGTTAGTTTGTTTGTTTGTGTATGCAGATGTTGAAAGATTTTGATTCTAATCATAGCACTTGTGCATTTTTGGATGGATCAGATGAGAAGATGGAACCACTTAGGCCCATATTGCCATTCTTTCTATGATCGAAGATCATAAAGGCAATTACGGCGAACACCGTGTTGATTAAGGATACCGTGGAGGAATTGTAAAGAAATGCTAAGATCGAGGAGGAATGTATCAAATCAGTGGTACAAAAAAAGGAGATCATTAATTTCTGAGCAACTATTGCGAGAAGTTCTGGAGATACGAGATGACTCAACGAATCCTACTGCTCTTGATGAACGTATGGTCAAGGGATATTTGCAGAGGACAGGTTATCGGAATGAAGTGAATAGAGTTGTTTATTTGAAGACAGGATTGTCTAGACCAATCAAGTTTATGGTGCACGTAATCGTTCATTGTTTAGGACATCATAAGGGTGGATATGAGGAGATTTTTGATTACCAAATGTGCATGATAACAACTTTATGCTTGACTCTTAAATATAACTTCTCCAAGGTTATATTTGAGCAAATTTATGATGTATTTTGATAGCAAGTGGCTTGTGTATCCGAGGTTTAAACAACTGATTGTTGATCATCAGTTTCCAAATGTTGTCAAGAATGGTGAAGAGTTGAAATTGGCACACATGTCGGTGAAAGGATGTGCTAAACTGAAATCCTACAGGAAGAAATCAGAGGAGGAAATTCCAGTGATTAGGGCTTTATTTGACATTTACGCGATCCTGATTATGTTTCACCTTTAATAACAAATGGAGGAAAGATGGTTATTCGGATCGGGAAAATGAAAATGTTCATATGCAGAGGTTTGTGCCTATTGGTGGTCGATGGTTTGTGAAGGATGAGGATGAAGAAGCCGAGGGGTTAGAAAAGGCCAAAAATAAACGAAAGCGAACGGTTAAAACTGAGCCTATAACAACTCCTGCTCCTGCTCCACCACAACAACCTGTTGGTGAACCAACTACTGATCTATCAGGAGAGAAACTGAGTTTGACCTAGAATTTAATAGAAACATTTTGGCTGATCCTCGAGCAATGCATGATTTGAAAAAAGAGAGGAGAACAAAGAAAAAGTTTGATCAAGATGAGACTTTTGTTCCCGAGTCAAGCAAGCCGAAAAAGAAGCATGTGTAGCATATTGTTAAGAGATCTATAACTGATTCATGCTTGGTTGATGAACCATAGGAGCCAGCTGATAATGTTGAAAAGACTTCAGAGATTGCCAAAACAACTAAAGCTGAAAAGACGCCTGTTTTAGACGTTAATCTTGATGATGCAATTGATAAGTTGCTTAATACTCCGATGGCTCATAAGTTTTGAATGAAAACTCCAATTATTGAAGAGACCGTGCATCAAAAATCTCAAAAAACTGATCCTAAGATATCACAACCATCATTTGGAAGCTTTTCTAACGTTTATTTACAATTAGATGGACCATCAAGGGTTGAGTTCGATTTGTTGAAAGATAAAGTCGAGAATAAGATATTAAAATTATAAGTTTGGTTGAAGAGAATGATCGTCTGAGGACTGATAATGTTGAAATCAAGAAAAGGTTGGATGTGAGTGAACGGAAAAGAAAACTATCTGATGATTTGTTGGTAGAACACATGAAGTATTTTGTAATCATCGAGAAGAAGTTGGGTATTAGAATTAATTCCGAAGTTGATAGGGCTGAAACGAGTGACATCGTGTTTGAACGTGTGTATGGAGGTGGCTATGGTGTTGCTAAAGCAACGTTTCGTGTTGATTATGATGCTGAAAGAGCTACTGAAAAAGGAAAGTCTAATATTGATGATCCTATCTTTATTGATGATGATGTTGTTAAGGAAGATGCCTCTGTGAAAGCTGGTGGATCTAGTGACATTGTTATGCAAATTTTTGAACCTGTGGTTGAAACACTAGTTGTCCATGTTGAAACTATTGTTGATGAGACCAGGTTTTTTAAGGAAGAAAATGAGGAAGAAGATAAGGAGAAATTAGACTTTGGGGATTCTGATGATGACTATGATGATTTGGATGATGATGATACTCCTTAAGGGGGTGCTGGCGCTATATATGGTATGTCTGAAAAGAAGATTGACTCTGTTAGTGGTGATGTTCAACATGATGAACCATAACACGAGTCTGAATTTAAAAGTGCACCTACTGATAAACCTTTGGAAGAGTTGGAAAATTTTGATATATTTCTGGATCCAACAAGAATTAAAGTTTCTAACATGGAAGATGAATTAGAAGAAAGGGAGATTCCTGTTGACAAGTCTGAAATTGCTAAAATATTGGATGTTTCTGTTGAAGATATCCCCGAGTCAGATATAAATGAAGACTTGTTGACTCAAGATGTGGAATTTGATGAGAGACTAGAATCAGTCAAATATGTTGGAGAATCTGAGGAGTTCGATGCCTTTGATGAGGTATTCGATGAGGAGATTGAGATAGAACCATATCCTTCAAAGCAATCAAAGAAATTTACAAAGGAGGAGATGAAAGGTTGGTTTCCTGATCGTTCTGCTGAGCCAAAACAAGTTTGAACCTGGTGAAATACTACAAGAAGTGACAAAAAGATGTTGCACTGGGTAAATGTATCAGCATTGCTTGCTTGAGTAAGATTAAAAAGATTACAATTAGAAGACCATTTGGAGTGAAATACTTCAATAGTTTGATGGAGTTGAATTCTTTGCCATGGTTTGATGTTTATGACATATGTATGCATTATGACTTGCTCTTCAAGCCAAAGAGTGGCCATGTGAAGGAGATTTGGGAGTTTATGGTGAATGAGGCAAAGCGAGGTTTTAAAAAGTTGACACCTCAGGTTCCTAAAGTGTTTATGTCAAGGAAACGAAGAAATCTTGAAGGTGAGCTAATACGAACATTAAGATATTCAAGACCAGATTTTCTTCGTGTGATACCATTGTAGCCAATGGAACAATATTTCTATCCTTATTTCTTTTGTTGGTCTTACTTAGCATTGACTGGTGAAGCTAGCATTTACTAGGATCGTGGTGACAAGAAATATGATATGATTGGAGTATATAATCCAATGTGGTTGGTGAACTGTTCATTGAAAGACATAGTGGTGTGACATTTGAACATGATCCAATGCACTTATGATAAAGTTAAGACTCAGGCCAACCAGTTTCAGAAAGTGGTGGATTTGTGCTTTGATAAGAATATACACTCTGGACGGGCTTGGGAAATGAATTGGAGAGGTGCTAGTGATGAACAAGACATGATTGAGGCTGATTTGAATGCTAAACTTCAGGATAGAGTTACTCAGGCATCATGGAATCTGTTTCAATATATGCCGATCGGAGTACCTCTTCCAACATCACAACAAGGATCAACTAGGCCGTCATTTGATGAAGCAAGAAATAGGTATCCTAAGAGGGTTTTTGGTATTGACTGAAGATGCAAAGACCTAGCAATATCCAATGGGGAGTTTGTTAGAGCATATTGTCTAATACTAGGTCTTATGGGCTAAATATGTCATTGTGTATCTTATAAGGGCATAATTTATCAATATTAGAATGATGTTAAGGACCGTATAAGTCTAACCAACGTATAAGACTTATACGTAGCATATAAGTCTTATACGATAGGAGATTTATACGTTTCATAAGATCTTGTATAAATAGCATATTATTATCATAACTTGTAACAGTTTTTGCAACTTGATCAGAGAGAGTTCGTTATTTGTACTATCAATGTTATATGAATATAATGATGCTTAATAGAGTGAACGTGTGGTCAATTCCTTTATTTATGTTTCCGCTAATAGAGTTAGTATAGAAAACACAAAGTTATCGATCCTTATCATGTTGTATTATGATCGGGCACAAGGTCTTTCATTTTTTCACTTCAGATTTCAAGGAAGGAGTTTGAGCTGGTTCTGCAGATTGGTATGATTCTTTCAACTCCTTCCTGTACTTAGCGAGTTCTAACTTATATAATTCTTCCTTTTGAGCTATAGTCAGCTTGCTAAGCTCATCTCCTACACCCTTGCTTCCATCAACCTTTAAAGAAGATTTATTTTAACTTGTGATAACTTCTTTCTTTCCTCCTCTGCTAACCATACTCAGTCAACAACCTCATAGTCATATCCATGTTCAATTAAGAATCCACACTTAACCCTGAATCTACTGAATAATTGATAAGTTCTTTTCTGATTGTCAGAGACTCTTCTTTCTACTCTCTTTTTCTCTTCTTCCTCTTCTCTTCTTTGTGTTGCTTTGTATACACTCTCCATGTCTTTAAAGCTCACTTGAGTTAAATGTTTTTCAGAGTATTTATCAAGTCTAAGATATGTTAAATACTGTTTGGTAAGTCTTTTCCTTTTATCCCTCACATTTCTCAACTCCTCTCTCTTCTTTTCAAACAATAAATCCAAATTTTCTGCACTCATCTTAGCCAATTCTTCAAATCTGAATCCTTGGGCCATTAGACTTATGATCCTTGGATCTTCTCTTTCAGTTGATCAAGTTTGGCCTGTATATTTTCCATGTGAACATCAGTCAAGTTCACATTGGGAGAAGTATGTTCTTCTTCTTTGTCTTTCAGTTCATCAACCTCCTCCTCATCTTCTAAATCAGACAAATCGTTTAAAGCATCAATTTGGGGTTCATTCTCCACATAATCTTCCAGTCTTATACTTTGTAAAGGGATAACTTTAGTTGGGTCATTTATTTTACTTTCATTCTCCCTTTGCCCTTGTCCTTTCTCTTTTTCTACTTTCTTCTTTTTGGGTATTAACTAATCAAGAATATTTCCTTCTCCAAATCTTTTTCTCTTTCTTGTATATATTAATAGATCAACTTGCCAGCTTTTCTCATCTAACTTTATCTCCTTCAATATACTTTCAACATCCTGATCATTTGCTTTTTTGATTATTTCTTCTTGTATCATTTTTACATCAAGATCAGTCACCAACTGCTTGTCAGGTTCTTCATTCATAGGTTCAGTAGTGGGACCAGTTTGTTCAGGGATTTGATCAGGAGTTTTGCATTGTTGGAATATATATATATATATATATATATATATATATATATATATATATATATATACTAAGGCTAGAGCATTGTCTGCCTCCTCAGCTCGTTATAATCTCAGTAGTCTCTCAATAACCTCTTGTTCCACCTCCCATTTCTCTTCATTCAGTTTCTTTTCAATTCAAATTCTTCTAACAGAATCCTTTGTTCCTCCATCTCCTTATCAGTTAAGAATCTGATTAGTATATCTCTATGAATCCATTCACCAACAATTTTATCATGTCTTTTTATCCTCTCTTCCACAATTTAATTCACAAATAAGAGTTCATCACTAGATTCTACTCTCTTTTGTTCCAAAGGTTGTCACTGGCCCTCATGTTCAACAACAACTTTACCTTTGATCCTCCTCCTTTCTTCATCTGCATCCTCCAGTCTAGATGGTCCCATGTCCCTCACCATAGTAGGTGGGAACTCATCTATTTCTCTTATAATTCCTGCAACTATTCATCAAGCACCTCTTCTTTAGAAGTTACTTCATCAACATTATCATCTAGCTCTTCTATATTGTTAGTCAAAATTACAGTTTCACCTGAGATTACCACTTCTTCACTGACATTATCAACTTCAATTGTTTTGTCACTTTGAGCTTCAGTTATTCATCATCATTCACAACATTTTCAACTACAATATCATCAACAATATTCTCAACCACATTTTCAACTATTATGTCATCATTAAACTCAGCCTCATTTTTCATATCAACTTCATGCACATTCACACCGATAACAACATCAACATTATCGTTTTAAACATCATCATCAGATATACAGCATCATAACCTGCATTATTCACTTCCTGCTTATCCTCCCTATCCACTTCCTCATTCTCACTACTTTCGTATAAGTCTCTAAGAAACTTCAAAGCATTAGTCTCATCATCAACAACACTAGAAACATGTCGATTCTCCCGCTGTTTTGGTGCATCTTAGGTCTTCTCAACCTCATTCACCAGGGTTTGAATCTTTAGAAGAGTCTGTTCTAGTTGAGACTCCAAATCTTGATGTTGTCTCTTCAAGTGTTGATGCCCAGTCTTCAAATTACTATTTTCAATAATAGAATAAAAGTTTCTTGAATAAGTAATTGGATGAAACTGGGGAAATGGGATTAGAATCAGATTGTTCAGTGGATTGTGTTTATATTAGTTGATGGGGGTGGGCTTTGAATGAGTTGATCACTTGTTCTTGGTAATGGGTTGATTGTTTAGATAAGTGGTGGTTGGCTTTATGTAGGAGGGGATTGAGATGTTTCGGTTTGCTCAACGTTTATGGAGTGTGATGGTGATTGGTATGGTGTGTTAGGTTGGTTTATGAGATGGATGGGATGAATCCTATAATATAAGGTTCTTGTTCATGTTGGGTTTGGGTATGGGTTTGTGTTTGGATTTCATGTTCAGGTTGAGTTTGGGTTAACAGGGAAGTTGGAGGTGATGGAATGAAAGTATTAGATGGGTGGGAATTGTGAAGTGGTGAAGGTATATATGGCTCATAGGTTTGGTCTTGGGGTGGTGATTGAGTTTATGGTGAAGTAGGTGGTGCAGAAACAATATTGTCCATGTTCACATCATCCTCATTTTAACAAATTAAACTCTCCCATTGAACATCACGTTAAATAACAACATTATCACCCTCCTGCACATCGTCACCCCATCATCATTATCATCATCAGAATCAGTATCATCATCCTCATCCTCGTCACTATGCTCCTCATCACTTCACACTCTTGGTAAAGCAGGAACCTCCATAATTTCAACTTCATTATCCACCAACCACGGAAGGATATCATATTCAACTTCCGGGTTAAAACGGCTGGTAGGACTCAATCTGTTAATTCTTCTAAATACATTGGGGTCTTGTAGAACTTGTGTAATCCCTGATGTTGGAAGGTCAGGGTGCAGAATATTGAATACGATATGAAGAAACCGAGGATACAAAAATAATCGATCATTTTTGTCCTTCCTCAAGTTGATTATAAACCCTTCAAAAATCATTCTTGATAAATTGAAAGGGAGATCATATGCAACAGCAACAGTGGTTGTTGAGATATCAGGGTCCAAGTTTCCCTTCTTGGTGTAAATCCCTGGATAATGTGATGGATGAGAAACCTGTATAGCACAGGGAACATGCCTTTATGAAATAGGTCTTCATTCATATTTCCCTAATACCCCATCGTCTCTTGGAGAATCCTCAACAATCTTTGGTTGTGTAAAATAGTTGTACTTCAAGATTATCTTGCAGTTGGAGACTTACCCGAATTCGGTTCTTTGTAATTTCTACTTCTCTGCCCAACACAGTGGCTTCAGTTAGCCAACCATTAATGTCTTCTACAAGTTGGGCCGATCGCCCGAAATCAAGGTGGTGATTTCTGTATTTGACGGTGATTTCAGTTAAAGCAAACCGAAGATTTGAGCGCACCAACCATCTTATCATCAGCTCCACATGCCTATTCTCCTCTGTTATTTGAAGAAAGGCGCACATATTGTTCTTCGGTTCAAATGGATACACCATTTTTCGACACAATCACAAACAAAAATACACATTCAAAGAAATAATTAGACATTAATGATCATTAATTGAACATGCAAATAGTTATAATTGAAGAAGAAAATATAAATGGCTAATCTTTATGAACTTAATCTTTGACAAATTTATAACCTACACACAAGACAGTAAACACAAAATGGAAACCCTAAACTCTTAAAATGAGTGTCTCAAATCATTCAATTAAATCTTACCGAGTCGGAAGTAAGTGGGTGACTAATTATGGGAAGGATTAAGAAGCAACGTTTAGGTGTCTATGTCGCGAGCAAGCAGATAATAAAGCATAGAGAGAGGGAAAAGGTGAAAATGAAAATTTTTCTAAGTCCCTCGTTAATAATGTACCCTTGTGCGTTTGAAAGTGGGTTTTAAATTATTTTTGTCATTTAGTATATGAATACTGCCAAAAACGCAAATTTCAAATATTCAAACACAAAGTTTGCTCGATAAAGTGTATTATCAAAGGTTTGCTCGTTCCCAAAGTTTGCTCATGTTTTAAAGTGATTCGAAATAAACTAAGTATATAAAATGAAAGAAGATTAAGATTGCTCGAGAAATTAATCACAAGCCATATTATCATGTATAGTTGATCAAATTGGCAACCTTGCTCGAGATCAATAAAGATCCCAAAATAGTAACGTTGATATATTTTTAAATGTCAAACCTTACTCGAATATCTTACCATCACAGAGTTTACTCGATTTTACTTAGAAAAGCAAAGAGTTAACATTGTTCAAAGACATACATTCAAGTATACTCGTAAACAAAGTTTACTCGATAATACTTCAAAAATACAAAGTATGCTTGAGAAGACTTGAACTATTATTTTAATATATAAGCGTGCTCAAAGCAAAAAGTGTACTCGAGAAGTACTGAAATATCCAAGTATGCTTGAAGAACACTTGAGCTATTATATTAATATACAAGTGTGCTCAAAGCATGAAGTTTACTCGATAAACAAAGTTTACTCGAAAACACTTGCAATTTCAAAGAGAGTATTCAGATATATTCAACACATAAGTAAATCAATATTTTAACAAGTATTCTTGACAAATTTACCATGTTTAGATAGAGCTAAACAGCAAGTAAGTAGTCAATTTTAGTCAAAAAACATTAATTTTGTTCAATTTTAATCCAATGTCATAAAGTATGCTTGAAATGGACAAGTTTCTACTAAAACACATAAGTTTACTCGGAACTCATACACGAAACGTATTTAGACACATTCATTTATCAGTTATGCTCGGATGAGTTGAACTTCTAACAAAACACCTAAGTTTACTCGATAGTTCATAATCATCAAAGTTTACTCGAAAGTACATACTCAAACATATTCATAGCAAACAAGTATCAAGTATGCTCGAATGAGTTAAACTTCAAATAAAACACCCAAGTTTACTTGAAAGTTTAAAAACATCAAAGTTTACTCGAAATTACTTATTCAGACATATTCAAAGTGAAAATGCAACACTTTTTTGACTTAGAACATTCTTTAAACATTTTTCTCATTTAGGTTTAAAGTCTAAGAGCAAATGGTGCATAACGAGACCAAATTTCAGTTTAATCATTTTAAATCCTTTTCCCTTTTGTGAAAAGATCTCAATATGGGATCATATTAATTAAGTCACCTTTCAATACTTCATTCTAAGCGTTATTATGACACATTAGGCAGGTTAATAGTAGGTAATTACTTATTGCACTATGATGTTCCATATCTCTTTCTCAAGGCTTATTTGGCTTTCTCCAGTTCACCCAAAATTGACTTCAACCCCCTGATATTTGGTAAAATTATTTTATGAAAGAACATTTATAAAATTTCTTAATAATTAAACTTTTCAAACACTTGAGGTTGAACGTCAGACTTACTAGCCATGCAATACGGACTTACAGTCCTTTCATTCAAGGTGTTAAGGACTTATTTTGATGCCCCACCTATGTAATTCTAGTTTAAACCCTCATGTTTGTAATTTTATCAACTTTTGGTTGAGTTATAATATTTTTGCTCAAATTTGTTCTGTTTCATATATATAAATTGTTTCATTTTAAGTGATCAAATACCAACAGGCTTGTGTATGACTGGGTAATTACTTTTCTGCCTATCATTCGGAGAGGTCTATCTTGAAACAAGCATATTCCAATAGTGAATCTCCATATTAAGTTTAGCATATTCACTATGTTTATATCACCTTAGTATTTACACATCATGGAAAGCTACCATACATATCAATGACTGCACTAATAGCCTTCTTAGACCATTAAATACATATGATTGGTATAAATAATCAATCTACTATCATTTCCCAAAAGGTTCTATCAATTTTCATTGAAAACCTTTTAAGCTTCTATAAAGCTTGAACTGAATAGTCTTATCATTTCTCCACTCCATTAAATTGCTCAGTTTGTCAAAAATGATTTACTTTAAAAAACATCTTTGAAAAATGTTTATTTTAGCATATAAGTTTGAAATCAAAGCACCGCTTTTGACACAAGTAATCAACAATATACTCAAGAATAATTAAAAATGAAAGGTATGCATTAACACAATGAGACTAACATAAAATTCTACTCAAGATAAATTATGCATAGTCTATCATATCCTAAGCATATAATCTTTTAGATCGTCAAATCACAAGCAAGATATCAGATAAGCATGCAGATAGTCATTTCAAAACAAATCAAAACACACTTACCAAGACATCAAGATCAATCATTGAGAACATACCTAAGAATCATAGATACCATAGTAAAACATTATCATTAAAGCACATATCACTTTAAACAGATTCACATATTTAGACACAAAACCCAACTTACTCACTCATGACCTTTTAAAAGATAGTCAGTTAGCACATTGAGCATAAATCATCAATCATACTTCATCAGAGTTGATCATGCCTAAAGCTTATAACAGAAAGTGAAATCTTGTTTTATGCAGTGGCTTGGTGAACAAATCAGCCAAGTTGTCACTAGTATCAACTCTTTTCATTTCTATTAATCCTTTCTCATAGCAATCTCTAATGAAATGGTTTATTGTTACAATATGCTTGGTCTTTGAGTGTTGGACTGGATTCTTAACTATGAACAATGCAACAATATTATCAATAAAAATAGGAGTGTTCAAGTAATTCAGACCATAGTCCAACTGTTGATTCTGAATCTAGGGGACTTGAGCACATCAAGAAGAGGCAACAATGTATTCAGCTTCAGCAGTGGAGATTGAAACATTTGTTTGCTTCTTACATTGCCATGATACTAGTCTGTTTCCCTAGAATTGACAACCACCTGATGTAGATTTTCTACTCATGTTTCAACCACCATAATCACTAACTGTGTAGGCAAGAAGATCAAAGGCATGGTGTGACACCCGGTAATTTTCCATATTCTTTAATCTTTATAATTGATCAAAATTACGTGTCATTTATATAATTTATATGAGGTATAAACCATAGTATACTTGAAATGTGGACGAAAACAGTCGTTATGCCTACAGGATTGTATAAAGTGCCGATGAGAACGGCTATATGATGAAGATAGCCCAGTAATAGTTTAGAGGTGACAAACATATCAAGCTAAATATATACCTATGATCCAATATAAGGGGTAATGGTAAGACCATGCCCAGTAATGTTCTAATACTCTAATTAGGACCAAAACGCCATAAACGTTTAAATAATGGAATATAGTCGCCGAACCGGCCAAATCAATGATACATTATACAGTGAGACGACCAAGATATGAAACTATGAAGGAATTAAAGGTATACTAGTCAAAAATAATATGAAGTTAATAATTTAAACAATCCATAAAGGATTACAATATGGAGCACTATTTAACCAAATATAACTCCGGGCTAAATTTAAATATACATCATACCGGGAACCAAAATAAATACGGGTTCCATATCATCTATAATATACCCAAAGTTCAAACAGAAGAGTGGAAAAACTCTGCGTGACATTGGGAAACCCGTGGGAAGAATCCTTGCGAAAAACCCTAAAAACCAAAAATCCTTTTCAAAGACCCTGTGCTCAAAGTGCTCAAAGACCCTGTGCTCAAAGACCCTGTGCTCAAAGTGCTCAAAGACCCTGTGCTCAGACCCTGCGGGAAGACCTGCGGGAAGACACTGCGGGAAGACCTGCGGGAAGACCCTGCGGAAGAACCTGCGGGAAGACCCTGCGGGAAGACCTGAGGGAAGACCTGCGGGAAGACCCTGCGGGAAGACCTGCGGGAAGAACCTGCGGGAAGACCCTGCGGGAAGACCTGCGGGAAGGGAATACTTCCGCCCAAAATGAGCCAGTCTATGCTTCTGGAAGATCTTATCTTTTACCTACCAAGGTATGGGCACAATATTGAAAGTACTACAAGATCAAGCAAAATCTTCCTAACCATTCCCTATGGCCGCCTACCCCCATTCCATCAAATAAACAACAATAAAAACCATGCTTTGACCAACTATTTCACTTTATGGTGTAAGATTTGACACCCTTAAATCAAGGGATTGTAATCTTTTGGATCCCCCAAATCAAGGGATGTGTTCCCTTGGGTTTGCCTATAAATAAGACCAATTATTTTGATGAAAAACACCACACACAAACTCATACAAACCCTTAAACACACTCCAAATTTCTCTCTTTTCATGGCTGAAGAACAGCAGCAGCGCAACACCAAGCAACCGCCTCTTTGCAACCCAATTTCTCTATAATTCTGCCCTGAACCATCTGAACCCTATATATCGTTGGAAAGCTAGAAGAAATCCTTAAACCGTAGTGGAAAGCTTTGAACGGATCTCTGCCCGGAAAACTCGGTAAGAAGCTTTGAACCTTTGAAGGTCACTGCTGGGAAACTGCATTTTCCAGCAGTACCCACCTCTCTTCTTTTGTTCATATCTCACAAACTACTTGGTATTTTTCGGTGATTCTTGTTTAGAAATCCAAGGAAACTCGTAAGGATCATGAACCATCTTTCGAATATCCATTTCCGGCTTAATTTCAGCACTTGGTAAGCCTAAAAGTCTAATTGTTCTTCATAAAATACTTGCTGGAAAATGGTTCTTTTCTGTCCAGCCAACACACACTCGTTTCCTTTGATTTTAACACTTGTGTTCATGTTTAATAAACATATTCTAGAGCCTACACTACAAGACCATCATCCAAGAGCCTAAACACGCTCAAGAACGTCTCGAAAAACCGACATTCCCAAGGTAATAAAATCATATTATGTTTAATAGAAAAACATGGATTAAGCCTAAGATACATATATTTAATGAGGTGATAAATCATGAATATAAACTTGAAGTGTGACATATAAGTAAGGATAAATCATGTTAAGTAAAAGATATAAAGGATTTAAAGGGGTGTTTAAGGAAGGTTAAGGTAAAAATGATCTTCAGTAGTAAAACCCATTTATAAATAAACAAGATGATCTAAATGTAAAAATGGAATTTTAGTTATGTTAAACTTTACAAAGGATATAACTAACGTATTAAAAACCGTATCGGGTTCGTCATAAAAGTAAAAATAATAATAGTAATAATAATAATAATAATGATAAAATATGAGTACTAGTAAGATATATATAATATATGCTTATAAGATTTAAAAAGGATATTAATAATACTTATAATATATACATAACAAAATAAGTATACAAGTCATACACATATATTCCTATATATGTGCAATAAATATAAAATACGGGTTTTTGTGATGGACATTGCGAGTAACTGGAAGGGTGGAGGTGCCGGTAGTCGGGACGTCCTGTCTAGGCTAGTAACTGAATATATCATAGATGGGCCCGTTACCTACCTGGGGACTAACGATGAGAGCTCCAAAACCTATTAGGCCAAAGCATGTCACGAACGTCATGATTACCGACTAATAATTTGTATCGAGCATTCCCTAATGCTCGAAGGATATATATATAAAGAGAATATAACGGGCATATATATAACAAGTATAAGACGTTGTCTAACGTCCATATCGCTAAGGTATAAAAATACATATATACCGCCACCTCATAAGTATGTATCGGGCTAAGTATTAATAGTAGTATAAGTATTATGTACTGAAGAATGTACGTATACGATATAATACAGGAAACTCACCAAGTATAACGGAACATTATTCCTCGATTTAAGGTGAGTCTCACAGCCCCTATTTTCACTATTTTCACTATGTTTTAAACTGTTTTCGGGGCGAGGGACACGTGTTTAAATATGTTTTATCATGGTGTATATCTTGATTTACAATGTGCGTGTACATGAGATATTTGGCGCGCTCATGGTACATAAAGTCCCCGGTATATATTGTAACCATAAACTATAGGCAACTATAGCCGAGGAACTCTACGGGTAGTACTACTGGTCTGACCAACCCACTCGTAAGTGGTCGCGCCACTTTATAAGACGGGTGCTTAGTTTTCCGATTTATTTATTCCCTCGTGGACTCGTGGGATGTTATGTGGGGCTTTATGGTGTATATATATAGTCAAGGAATGGTTACGAACTCAAATATTCACGTTACACTGCAAGTCATGGATATTGCATTCATGACGTTATGAGAATTATATTAGAAAGCATTTTATCGAGTCACAAAACTTGTGAACTCACTCAGTTTATACTGATTAAATTATTTTACGTGTCTTTCAGGTATTTAGCCACGTTGAGAAGTCACGGTGTCTCACTACGATTTTATGTTTAACTATGAAAATTTCATGTATGAGGATTTTATATTTTGGAGTTTTCATGGTTTTATTCCCCCTTTGGCGGGACATAACTGTGAAATCTCAATATGTTACATGTAAACTTTATTATTGGTATTTTGTAAAACTTATATCATAAATGAAATCCTCATGTATTTTTATCATATAGTTGTTTGCTTAACCGCGCTCTCGAAAAACCTTTCATGAGTCGCACACCGGTTGTTTCCGCCTATGGACCGGGTGTGACAGACTGGTATCAGAGCCAAGGTTATAGCGAACTAGGATTCAACCATGAGTCTAGACTATAACCCCTTAGATTCCCTCGTGAAAACGTTTTTCATGCATGACATGTATTCAAAACTTGCATTACACGAGAGTGCACGTGTCTTCACGACACCTTTATCGCAATTAATGGTCTAGTATGGGAATGACCAAAATAAGGGATAGGAAAAACATAAAGCGATATTATCACTAATTAAACCTTAATCCTTTCAGCGATGGCCTTCCCGAACAATGATCCATATCATGGCCTAGCCATCACTGACTCCGACTCCGGCTCTGACTCTAACACTGATAGCAGCAGTGTCCATATGAGCGACGTTGTTCCAATTCCTGATGATCCTATAGAGATCTCCGATGACGAGCCTACCGAGGTAATCAGGCGCGATGAGGACGACAAGGTAACCTATGACAACGACGACCTTGAGGAGATGGAGGAGCTGGCTGCAGTGCCCTCCGAGGAGATACGAGCCGCCGGGCTGAAAAGGTATGCCACGGACTCCGACGATGAGGTGCCCCGGACTATACATGAGGTAGGCGAGTCCTCACGCCCCCAAGGGCGCGCTACCTCCGATGATACAGAGGTCCCCGTACCACCGACCGCAGCAGCCGCCGAGGCTGAGAGAAAGGCCCTTGAGGAATGGCTCATGGATTGGGAGCAGAGGGTCGAGGTGTTTATGGAGAGAGTGAAAGGCAAGGCCTGTGAGACCAGTCTCCGCCTTGATAATCACTATGACTTGATCTCCGATGCAAGGATGAGGATACTGAAGTTGGAGCATATGGTAGGGGATGCATTGCACTTAGCTGATGTGGGAGCGAGGCGGGCCGCTGCCGCCGAACAAAGAGTGATGAGATTGGAAAATGAGGTTAAGACGATTCAAGCCGTTTTGGGAGACGTGTTTCCACCACCGCCACCACCGATGCCATGAAGCGACTATAGACTAGTATTAGCGGGTAGTAATCATATGTATGGGAAGTAATATATTACGGGCTACGACCCGATCTTTTGGCAAAACGCTTGTATGTTGTAGGAGTTTGTAGTAGACTTAAACATAAACTTATGTAATCAAATCTTTTGATGCAATGAAGTTATGTTTATGATATATGAGTATGAGTATAGGATGTGGTATAATGAGATGTAATAATAAAATCTATGTATGCGAGTATATGATTGATAAGTATGACTATAAGCAAATATATGGGTGTGAATGTAATAAGTATCGAACCCTACAACTACTTACATACAAGCGTGATGCCAATACTAACCGATCCTTCTTATTCTCAACTTGAAGGAAAATGCCAAGGAGAAGGAACGACAGTTTACCTAATACACCTGCGCAATTACAAGAAGTCATAGCGCAAGCGATAGCCGCCTACGAAGCCAGTAGGGGCGACTCAAGTCAAGAACGAAGGAATTCCGCAAACACTGAAAATGTAGTTCCAGAGACTGGCGGTGAGGAACGAGGATGTTCCTACAAAACTTTCATGACATGCAAACCGTGGTCCTTTAAGGGAACGGAAGGAGCCATAGGAGTTATCCGTTGGATCGAGAAGACAGAATCTGTGATAGCAATCAGTGGATGCACAGAAAAACAGAAAGTGTTGTACGTGACATGTATGTTTCAAGATGAAGCCCTATCGTGGTGGAATTTACAAGTACAAACCCTAGGCCGAGACGTGGCCTATGGTAAGACCTGGAAAGAGTTAAAGGAGATGATGGAAAAGAAATATTGCCCAAGGACTGAGATGCAGAAGTTGGAAAATGAGTTCTGGACGCTCACCATGAAGGGAGCCGACATCACAGCATATAACACGCGATTTCACGAGCTATGCCGAATAGTTCCTCATATGGCCACCACTGAAGAAAAGAGAGTTGAAAGGTACATCTGGGGATTAGCAACAGTTATCAGGGGACCAATCACGGCCACTAGGCCTGCGACCATGGCCGAGGCTGTTGAACTAGGTCTGAGTCTGACAGAAGATGCAGTACGAGCTGGCACCCTAGGAAAGCCAACTCAGAAGGAAGTAAGCCAACCATTCTCCCAACGCAGCAACAGCCGCCATAACAATCACAAGAGGAGCTGGGCCTCTCGTAATCAAGGGTCAAGTTCCAAGGAACCCCCTGTCAAGAAACAAGAAACTGTGAAAGTGTATGCCGCCCAGACCACGGATCAACCACGGAAGACGTATAGCGGGTCAAACCCGTGGTGTGACAAATGCAAGTATTATCATGTTGGTGACTGCTCAAGTATTGTGTGTAAGCATTGTCACAAGAGAGGGCATGTGGAAGCTAAGTGTAGAATTAAGAATGGTGCAGTAGTTGTGAAGCAAGAACCGGGGAAAACGACACCACGAGCTTGTTATGGGTGCGGAAATACGGGTCATTTTATCAAGGACTGTCCGCAGATGAAGAATACAGCTCAAGCTAGGGCTTTTGTTATCGGGGCGGGTGAAGCTAAGGAAGACCCAAATGTCGTCACTGGTACGTTCCTACTTAACAACCACTATGCGTCTGTGTTATTTGATACTGGTGCGGATTTAAGTTTTATATCCACTGAATTTAAGGACCTACTTGGTTTAGCACCTAGTAAATTAGCAACGCCCTATGCTATAGAATTAGCTAATGGCAAACAGTTACGATCAGACGATATAGTGGAAAGTTGCGTACTAGTGATGGGAGAACATGAATTTAACGTAGATCTGTTGCCGATAGATTTAGGAAGTTTTGATGTCGTTATAGGCATGGATTGGTTAGCAAAGAACCATGCTGAAATTATTTGTTATGACAAGCAAATCCGCGTACCCTTGGCAAGTGGTGAAACGCTGACTATTCAAGGGGAAAGACGTGGCACTGTGATGAAGTTAATTTCGTGTATGAAAGCACGAAAGTGCTTGCGAAAGAAGTGTCAAGCTTTCTTAGCCCACGTGGTGGAGAAGAAGGATGAAGAAAGGAAGATAGGAAGTATACCTATAGTGAGAGATTTCCCCGAAGTCTTTCCAGAAGATCTACCAGGGTTACCACCTCAAAGACAAGTGGAGTTTCGAATCGATCTAGTACCAGGAGCTGCACCAGTAGCGCGAGCACCTTATCGATTAGCTCCCTCGGAAATGCGAGAACTATCGAATCAATTACAGGAGCTACTAGACAAGGGTTTCATACGCCCGAGCTACTCACCTTGGGGAGCCCCTGTACTATTTGTCAAGAAGAAAGACGGTTCGTTCCGTATGTGTATTGATTACAGGGAACTTAACAAACTGACCATCAAAAATCGGTACCCTTTACCGAGGATTGATGATTTGTTTGACCAATTACAGGGATCTAGTTTCTATTCCAAGATAGATCTACGATCCGGGTACCATCAGCTGAAGATACACGAGGATGATGTACCAAAGACTGCGTTTCGAACGAGGTATGGTCATTATGAATTTCTAGTCATGCCTTTTGGGCTAACGAACGCACCTGCCGTGTTCATGGACTTAATGAACCGAGTGTGCAAACATTACCTAGACAAGTTCGTGATAGTGTTTATAGATGACATATTAATTTATTCCCGAACGGAAGAGGAGCACGAGCAACACCTTCGATTGATTTTAGAATTGTTGAGAAAGGAGAAGTTGTATGCAAAGTTTTCAAAGTGTGATTTTTGGTTAAGAGAAGTACACTTTTTAGG
The DNA here is from genome assembly GCF_021521415.1 of Bidens hawaiensis. NCBI lineage: Eukaryota > Viridiplantae > Streptophyta > Magnoliopsida > Asterales > Asteraceae > Bidens > Bidens hawaiensis. The sequence goes on from NW_027492772.1 coordinate 294,702, forward strand.
CCATGTCGTCAACGAAAAGGGAATTCATGTTGACCCTTCAAAAGTAGAGGCCATTAAAAACTGGGAAGTGCCGAAGACACCGACGGAAATACGACAATTTCTAGGGCTAGCAGGCTACTATCGGCGATTTATTGAAAATTTCTCGAAGATAGCACAACCCCTTACTGCGCTCACACAGAAGGATAAACCTTTTAATTGGGGAGATAAACAAGAAAAGGCGTTCCAGTTGCTAAAACAGAAGCTTTGTAGTGCGCCTATCCTAGCTCTACCTGAAGGGACGGATGACTTCGTAGTTTATTGCGATGCTTCGCATCAAGGAATTGGTTGTGTCCTTATGCAAAGAAATCAAGTCATCGCGTACGCGTCACGACAACTCAAAGTGCACGAGAAAAATTACACCACTCACGATTTAGAATTGGGCGCAGTGGTGTTTGCACTTAAGATATGGCGTCATTACTTAAACGGCACCCATTGCACAATCTACACCGATCATAAAAGCCTACAACATATATTTGATCAAAAAGAATTAAACATGAGGCAACGACGGTGGGTTGAATTATTGAATGATTATGATTGTGTAATCAAGTACCACCCTGGAAAGGCGAACGTTGTAGCAGACGCTTTAAGCAGGAAAGAAAGGGTGAAGACATCACGTGTTAAAGTCTTAGGGCTAACTATAAGTACGAACCTAACCACCCTTATCCACGAAGCCCAACGAGAAGCTTTGAAACCTGATAATATCAAAGACGAGGGTCTCCGTGGTATGGTTGACAACTTAGAATCCAAAGAAGACGGTACCCTGTACTTTGTCAACCGAATATGGGTTCCTCTCGAGGGAGGATTACGTGAAAGAATACTTGATGAAGCCCACAAGACGAAGTATTCCGTGCACCCCGGTGCAGATAAAATGTATAAAGATGTAAAGGGATACTATTGGTGGCCTAATCTTAAGGGTGATATAGCAAATTATGTGGGAAAATGTTTAACTTGCGCAAAAGTCAAGGCGGAATATCAGAAACCATCCGGATTATTACAACAGCCCGAGATTCCCTTGTGGAAATGGGAACAAATCTCGATGGATTTCATTACGAAGTTACCTAGGACTCCAGGAGGTTATGACACCATATGGGTGATAGTCGACCGGCTAACCAAATCCGCGCCTTTCTTAGCTATCAAAGAAACGGATAAGATGGAGCGGTTAGCTAGACTATATATAAAAGAGATCGTGTCAAGACATGGAGTCCCAGTCTCGATTATTTCTGACCGCGACAGTCGATTTACGTCTCATTTTTGGAAGTCGTTACAAAAAGCTTTGGGCACGCGATTAGATAGGAGTACCGCCTACCATCCCCAGACTGACGGCCAAAGCGAACGAACTATACAAACATTGGAGGATATGCTAAGAGCGTGTGCAATTGATTTTGGTGGTAGCTGGGATGTTCACCTTCCTTTGGTGGAATTTTCATATAATAATAGCTACCACACGAGCATAAAGGCTGCACCGTTCGAAGCTTTGTATGGTCGTAAGTGTAGGTCGCCCTTGTGCTGGGCGGAAAATGGCGACAGACAAATGACGGGTCCCGAACTAATTCAAGAAACAACTGACAAGATATTTCAAATAAAAGAACGACTGAAAACGGCCCGCGATCGACAGAAAAGTTATGCGGATGTGAGACGCAAGCCTTTGGAATTCCAAGTGGGAGATAAAGTTCTTTTAAAAGTCTCGCCATGGAAAGGAGTTCCAAGGTTTGGAAAGCGGGGCAAGCTCAGCCCAAGATATACCGGACCGTTCGAGATCCTAGAAAGGATAGGTCCAGTGGCCTATAAGTTGAAGCTACCGGGAGAACTTAACGGGGTACATGACACATTCCATGTGTCGAACCTTAAAAAGTGTCTATCCGATGAATCTTTAATTATACCTTTAGATGAAGTACATATTGACGATCGGTTACATTTTGTTGAAGAACCGATAGCCGTTACCGACTGGAAAGAACAAAAACTACGAAGAAGTCGGATTAAGTTAGTGAAGGTACAGTGGAAATCTAAAAGAGGACCCGAGTTTACCTGGGAAAGAGAAGATCAAATTCGAAAGAAGTACCCACACCTTTTCCCGGACCCAACTATAACGGATAACTAACAACAAATTTCGGGACGAAATTCTTCCAACAGGGGGAGAATGTGACACCCGGTAATTTTCCATATTCTTTAATCTTTATAATTGATCAAAATTACGTGTCATTTATATAATTTATATGAGGTATAAACCATAGTATACTTGAAATGTGGACGAAAACAGTCGTTATGCCTACAGGATTGTATAAAGTGCCGATGAGAACGGTTATATGATGAAGATAGCCCAGTAATAGTTTAGAGGTGACAAACATATCAAGCTAAATATATACCTATGATCCAATATAAGGGGTAATGGTAAGACCATGCCCAGTAATGTTCTAATACTCTAATTAGGACCAAAACGCTATAAACGTTTAAATAATGGAATATAGTCGCCGAACCGGCCAAATCAATGATACATTATACAGTGAGACGACCAAGATATGAAACTATGAAGGAATTAAAGGTATACTAGTCAAAAATAATATGAAGTTAATAATTTAAACAATCCATAAAGGATTACAATATGGAGCACTATTTAACCAAATATAACTCCGGGCTAAATTTAAATATACATCATACCGGGAACAAAAATAAATACGGGTTCCATATCATCTATAATATACCCAAAGTTCAAACAGAAGAGTGGAAAAACTCTGCGTGACATTGGGAAACCCGTGGGAAGAATCCTTGCGAAAAACCCTAAAAACCAAAAATCCTTTTCAAAGACTCTGTGCTCAAAGTGCTCAAAGACCCTGTGCTCAAAGACCCTGTGCTCAAAGTGCTCAAAGACCCTGTGCTCAGACCCTGCAGGAAGACCTGCGGGAAGACCCTGCGGGAAGACCTGCGGGAAGACCTGCGGGAAGACCCTGCGGAAGAACCTGCGGGAAGACCCTGCGGGAAGACCTGCGGGAAGACCTGCGGAAGACCCTGCGGGAAGACCTGCGGGAAGAACCTGCGGGAAGACCCTGCGGGAAGACCTGCGGGAAGGGAATACTTCCGCCCAAAATGAGCCAGTCTATGCTTCTGGAAGATCTTATCTTTTACCTACCAAGGTATGGGCACAATATTGAAAGTACTACAAGATCAAGCAAAATCTTCCTAACCATTCCCTATGGCCGCCTACCCCCATTCCATCAAATAAACAACAATAAAAACCATGCTTTGACCAACTATTTCACTTTATGGTGTAAGATTTGACACCCTTAAATCAAGGGATTGTAATCTTTTGGATCCCCCAAATCAAGGGATGTGTTCCCTTGGGTTTGCCTATAAATAAGACCAATTATTTTGATGAAAAACACCACACACAAACTCATACAAACCCTTAAACACACTCCAAATTTCTCTCTTTTCATGGCTGAAGAACAGCAGCAGCGCAACACCAAGCAACCGCCTCTTTGCAACCCAATTTCTCTATAATTCTGCCCTGAACCATCTGAACCCTATATATCGTTGGAAAGCTAGAAGAAATCCTTAAACCGGAGTGGAAAGCTTTGAACGGATCTCTGCCCGGAAAACTCGGTAAGAAGCTTTGAACCTTTGAAGGTCACTGCTGGGAAACTGCATTTTCCAGCAGTACCCACCTCTCTTCTTTTGTTCATATCTCACAAACTACTTGGTATTTTTCGGTGATTCTTGTTTAGAAATCCAAGGAAACTCGTAAGGATCACGAACCATCTTTCGAATATCCATTTCCGGCTTAATTTCAGCACTTGGTAAGCCTAAAAGTCTAATTGTTCTTCATAAAATACTTGCTGGAAAATGGTTCTTTTCTGTCCAGCCAACACACACTCGTTTCCTTTGATTTTAACACTTGTGTTCATGTTTAATAAACATATTCTAGAGCCTACACTACAAGACCATCATCCAAGAGCCTAAACACGCTCAAGAACGTCTCGAAAAACCGACATTCCCAAGGTAATAAAATCATATTATGTTTAATAGAAAAACATGGATTAAGCCTAAGATACATATATTTAATGAGGTGATAAATCATGAATATAAACTTGAAGTGTGACATATAAGTGAGGATAAATCATGTTAAGTAAAAGATATAAAGGATTTAAAGGGGTGTTTAAGGAAGGTTAAGGTAAAAATGATCTTCAGTAGTAAAACCCATTTATAAATAAACAAGATGATCTAAATGTAAAAATGGAATTTTAGTTATGTTAAACTTTACAAAGGATATAACTAACGTATTAAAAACCGTATCGGGTTCGTCATAAAAGTAAAAATAATAATAGTAATAATAATAATAATAATGATAAAATATGAGTACTAGTAAGATATATATAATATATGCTTATAAGATTTAAAAAGGATATTAATAATACTTATAATATATACATAACAAAATAAGTATACAAGTCATACACATATATTCCTATATATGTGCAATAAATATAAAATACGGGTTTTTGTGATGGACATTGCGAGTAACTGGAAGGGTGGAGGTGCCGGTAGTCGGGACGTCCTGTCTAGGCTGGTAACTGAATATATCATAGATGGGCCCGTTACCTACCTGGGGACTAACGATGAGAGCTCCAAAACCTATTAGGCCAAAGCATGTCACGAACGTCATGATTACCGACTAATAATTTGTATCGAGCATTCCCTAATGCTCGAAGGATATATATATAAAGAGAATATAACGGGCATATATATAACAAGTATAAGACGTTGTCTAACGTCCATATCGCTAAGGTATAAAAATACATATATACCGCCACCTCATAAGTTGTATCGGGCTAAGTATTAATAGTAGTATAAGTATTATGTACTGAAGAATGTACGTATACGATATAATACAGGAAACTCACCAAGTATAACGGAACATTATTCCTCGATTTAAGGTGAGTCTCACAGCCCCTATTTTCACTATTTTCACTATGTTTTAAACTGTTTTCGGGGCGAGGGACACGTGTTTAAATATGTTTTATCATGGTGTATATCTTGATTTACAATGTGCGTGTACATGAGATATTTGGCGCGCTCATGGTACATAAAGTCCCCGGTATATATTGTAACCATAAACTATAGGCAACTATAGCCGAGGAACTCTACGGGTAGTACTACTGGTCTGACCAACCCACTCGTAAGTGGTCGCGCCACTTTATAAGACGGGTGCTTAGTTTTCCGATTTATTTATTCCCTCGTGGACTCGTGGGATGTTATGTGGGGCTTTATGGTGTATATATATAGTCAAGGAATGGTTACGAACTCAAATATTCACGTTACACTGCAAGTCATGGATATTGCATTCATGATGTTATGAGAATTATATTAGAAAGCATTTTATCGAGTCACAAAACTTGTGAACTCACTCAGTTTATACTGATTAAATTATTTTACGTGTCTTTCAGGTATTTAGCCACGTGGAGAAGTCACGGTGTCTCACTACGATTTTATGTTTAACTATGAAAATTTCATGTATGAGGATTTTATATTTTGGAGTTTTCATGGTTTTATTCCCCCTTCGGCGGGACATAACTGTGAAATCTCAATATGTTACATGTAAACTTTATTATTGGTATTTTGTAAAACTTATATCATAAATGAAATCCTCATGTATTTTTATCATATAGTTGTTTGCTTAACCGCGCTCTCGAAAAACCTTTCATGAGTCGCACACCGGTTGTTTCCGCCTATGGACCGGGTGTGACACATGGTTCTTAGGATACCAAATGCCTAAATCAGGTTTTCCTTTCAAATAGTTTAAGATTCTCTTGATAGCAATCATGTGAGAAATTTAAGATTTGCTTGGTACCTTGCACACACACACACATAGCAAACATAATGTCTGGTCTTGAAGCATTCAGGTACATAAGTGATCCCATCTTAGCTCTATATTTATGTTGATCCACAGGCTCCCCCGTTTCATCAGATACCATCTTCTCATGGGTGCCCATTGGAGTATAAGAAGTCTTCATGTCTTGGCATTTGAACTTGTTCAAGATGTCTTGCACATACTTGGATTGACAAATCAATATTCCATCCACTTTCTGTTGAACTTGCAATCCAAGAAAGAAATTCATCTTGCCCATAGAGCTAATATAATACTTAGAGTTTATAACCTTTTCAAACTCCAAACACATTTTTTCATTTGTAGATCCGAAGATGATATCATCAACATATACTTGAAGTAGAATCAAATATCTTCCTCTTTTCTTGTAGAAAAGGGTCTTGTCAATGGCTCCCCTTTTAAAACCATACAAGAAGATGATTAGACAACTCATTATACCAAGATCTTGGAGCTTGATGTAGTCCATATAGAGCCTTGTTCAGTTTATAAACTCTACTTAGATACTCATGATCCTAAAAACCAAGAGGTTGAGTGAAATACACCTCCTCTTCTATCTTGTTATTTAAGAAAGAAGATTTTACATCCAATTGAATACTTTTAGAAGCAGCATAGGCTAAGAAGATTCTGATAGCTTCTAGCCTTGCTACTGTAGCAAACACCTCCCGTCTTCCAGTAGGCATCCTAGAGAAACTAGTCTTGCTTTATTTTTCATTACAATTCCTCTTTCATCCTTCTTATTTCTTAAAACCCACTTAGTGCCATTTGCAAACTTTACTCTTGGCTTATCAACATGATCCCAGACTTGCAAATTTCTGCACAGCTTTTACCCAACTATTGTCTTTCAATGCTTGAACAATGTTCTTGGGTTCTATTTCGAATATAAAACCGGAGTACAAACATATGTTTGCATATTCAGATGCACTTCCAGTTACTCTTTCATGCAGGTCACCAATTATGTTTTCAACAGGATGGTTTCTTTCAATAGAAGAAATTTGGGTGATTTGTTTTGATATAAATGTTGAATCAAGATTTGTTTCATTGATATCAAGTTCTTCAACTATCAAATCTGATGATTCAATGTTCATTGTTGGCCTTTCAACATTTTGATTTGATTTTGACGCAACATCATTTCTCATATTCCAATTTTGAAACAAAGTTTCAAACATTGATTGTCTGTCATCTTGGTCTTGATCTTGCAGGTCATTGGTTTGATTTTTAATTATAACATCATTATCTTGATCTTGTGGATGATCAATATGTTCATTTTGTTCTTCATCATACTCATCTTCAGAAGCATTCTTATCAAAAAAATACTCAGGATTCTTATCAGCAACTTTGGACCATAATCTGTCCAAATCAACTTTCTTCTCTGAAGTACCTTCAAGGATACTTGTTCTATACAAAGTTTCATCAAAGTCTTCAGGATAGATCTTGAAAGATTTGATTAACTTCTCCAGAGCAAATAACCATGATGCTCCATCAACAATGTTGAATTGATTTTTATTGAATAGTATATCAGGTTATTCAATCACACTGAGATTTTCCTTCACATGGACTCTATAAGCTTTTGAGTGTGTGGAATAACCAACAAATAAACAATCTAAGGATTTTAATTTAAACTTGTTCCAATACTCTTTAGTATTCAACAAAGAACACTTGTAACCAAAGGGATTGAGGAACTTGATGTAGGGCTTTCTTTCTTTTATACAAAATCTCACAAGGATTTTTGTTTTGGCTTTTGTTGAGAAGGACCCTGTTCTGAACATAACAAGTAGTGTCAATTTCTTCGGCCCAAAAGGTAACAGGCAAGAAAGCATCCGCAAGCATGGTTCTTGCAACCTCAATTAATTCCCTGTTCCTCCTTTCTGCAGCCCCATTTTGTTCAGGAGTTCTCAGGCCACCGAATTGTTAAAAAATTCTTTATCTTGATAAAATTAAGTAATTGTCCCATTCTTAAACTCAGTTCCATTATCACTTCTCACGACCTTCACCCTTGCATCCAGTTGGTTCTCAATCCTTGTCACAAAACTTTTAATCATTTCAGCAGCCTCAACTTTTGAGTTCAGAAAATAAACCCAAGTAAATCTTGAATGATCATTAATAATCACCAAACAATATCTCTTTTTACCAATGCTTGGTTAACTCATAGGAACTAAGGGATCCATATGAAGCATTTCAAGGACTTTTTCAATGGGGTTAATGAGATTTGTTTTGTGTGATGATTTATGTTGCTTACCCTTTTGACAAAATAATACATTTATCTTCAAGCTTGAACTATCTTGTCGGTAAACCAATGACGTGTTCACCTTTCACAAGCTTGTCCGTATTCTTCAAATTGACATTACAAAGCTTTCTGCAGCTCAACTTTGTTTCATTTTCAGAAGGTTTTGAGACAAAACATGTACCTCCTCTAGAAATGGCATCTTTCATTCTTAATTCATACAAATTTCCATTTCTAGGGGCCATCATAATGATCATATCAGGAGAACTTACAAATTCAGGTTTTTGGATGAAATAATGAGATTCATCAAATCCAAACTTATAACCCTTATCACACATCTGAGATATGGTCAAAAGATTATATTGTAATCCTTCTACATAAAACACATTATCAAAGGAAACTTTTCCATTTGTCAGAATGCCTTTACCTGCAATTTTCCCTCCATTTAGTAACTACAAAATGCAACTGATCCTTCAATTTTCTCTTCATAATTAACCAATGATCTTTTATCACAGGTCATGTTCCTGGAACATCTACTGTCCATGTACCATACATCATTCATTGGTGTGGATTGTTCCTACACAAATCAAAGAAAGAGTGTTAGTTAAGTGATAAATCACAAGCTGATTCAGCTTGAAAATCATCAGCAAGTTCATCATTAGTTACAACTGGTTTTGGATCCTCATATATTAATTCACAAGACTCATTAGTCCCATACCCAACTTCAAATGAGTTTCCAATATATGGAATTATGCTTGTGAGTTCTTCAATGACAGTCTCCCTTTTCATGATAGTTAATTAAGCTTCAGACTTTGGTTTCCATAAAAATCCATGTGGTTCATAACCATGTTTCAAGAGAAACTTCTCATTTCTAGTGAGTTCGTTTGAATTCTTTTTATTAATACATTCTTCTTAATCTTGCTCTCATTTTCACAACTTGTTGACTTTTCAATTTCAACAGATTTTTCAGAAATTTTAGACTTAACAGATTTTCTTCTGTTTAGTTTCTTGATTATTGGAACCTTTTTCTTCTCTTTCAGCTCTCTTTTCTCACCAGCTGCATCATCAATTTTATTAGTTTGTCCATCGTCCTTCTTATTTCCCTTACTAAAGTTCTCATTGTACCTTTTCTTGTAAAATTCAAAGTCCCGTCCGAACATTGTATGGTTAGGGACATGAAATGGTTCAGGAAAGAACCTTTCTTGACATGAGTCGGTGTGATGACCATAAACATCACAGACATTGCACCAAACTTTTCCTTTAAAGCTTTCTCTTGAATTACCCCTTTTGAATCTCACACTTGGTCTTGGTGGGATCAACTCCCATAGTCTTTTGATGAGTAATGAGACCATCAGAATTGATTGAGAAGGGTAGGAATTCTTCAATCTTGGTATCTTCTATTTCCACAGTACTTTTCATAAAATTGATCTTCTCCAACTCGATTGAGCTTTCATCTTTATCATGACTTGGTCTAAGCCATCTTCTAGCATAATCTTCCATAGTCTCCACATCCCCAACATCAAACAGTTCATGATTGGAGAAAACTGGATAGATTGGAAGAAAAAGATCATCATGAGGTTTTCTTCACTCCTGTTGTTGTTCTTGACACTTGTTCTTTTTGAGGACACTTTGCTTGTTGAGTTTTCACTGATTTTCTTTCCTTTAGACCAACCAGAAAGATCAAATGATCTATGTTCTCTTCTCATTTGCTATTGGTGTTTCTCATCTTTGGTGTAATCTTTGGTAACAAAAGGATCTTGTCATTTGAACTTTGTTTACTCCTTTTCATTTATTTTAAACTCCTATTGCTTGAACATTTTTCACTAGAATCACTCAAATCATCTTCATTTAACACATCACTTTCTTGATCTTCCAATTTAACTTGTACTATAGAAATTTTATCAACCAGTTTTATTTTGTTTCAACAACCTTCATCACACACTCACCTTCTTCAACAACCTCAACCATTTTATAATTTTCAACAAATTTTTATTTATCTTCAAATACATTTCTGAGTTGATCAAGATATGCATTTCTGAGTTGAACAACCTTGTACTTATCCTCCTCTTTTTAATTTTCTTCAACCTTCCACAGATGTTACCAATTGACATTAGATTTTTTAGAAAATCAACTTCAACTTGAAGTTGAGTGTTCTTCAACTTCTCATCAAGGTACATCTTCTTTAGTCCTTCATTCTCAATAGTATATCTTGACTGAATATTATAATTTTCCATAGAGTCTTGTTCCAAACTCTTGATTTGGTTTTCATATGTTAACTCACTCATTTCCTAGACATTTGTTATGCTTTGTTTCTTAAGACACTCAGCTTGCAGTTTACAAACTTCCTTTCTTAAATCATAATTTATCTCAAGTAATTCAAATGTTGTGGGATTTGAATGTACCTGTGGGATGTGATGATGAGGATTTAGGTTAATTTTCAATTTTTTCCGTGAATGCTACATTAGCCTTCTCAATGTCTTCAACATGGTTACTCCAGTCAAACACACCATCTTGTGATTGTTGAGCCAAAGTAACATTTCCTTGATTCCTAGGATGATTGACATTGTGGAGGGATTTGTTGGTTTCTTTGAAATGGTTGTTGTCGTGGGACTATTTGTTGATGAATCTGTTGTTGAAAGTTGTTGTTGTTGAATTATCTTTGTTGGCCTTGATTTTGGTTTTTGTACTGGATCTGATTTCTCTATTGGTTGTTGTTTTGAAACTGTCTTGGCTGGTTAGATTCTCTGTCAAAATAACCTAGTGGTTGGCAATTGTAGCAAACTGCCTTGGACTTGTCAAAGCCAGTTATATCATTTGGTCCAGAAACCAATGATCTACCAGTTTTATTGTATAGCCTTTTGCTTCTCACAACCAACATGGCAGCTTGCCACTTGAGATCCATATATTCCAAAACATCAGTATCAATTTGGTCAAGGTCTTCTTACAATACACTTGTGTGAATCAAATGCTTGGCCATAAATGCATTTTAAGAGTCACTGAACATTGAGAAAAGAGCTTGATAATCATTTCTTTGATTAATGGTTCCAGCCACAGAGGGAGCATGTAAACTTGCCGATGAGGATGTATCACCATCATCCATCAATTGAACATTAAACCTTGACTGCCCACATTGACTTCTAGACAGACCAACCATAACTACTTTTGGGGTTTCATCATTTGGTTCTTGAATTATTGGAACTTGCTGTTGATTCTTTGTTGACTGGTACCCCCATTGGTACAATTAGAGCATTTGCAACAGGGAAACTTGGTTTATCTTCCTTGATCATGTGATTTTCTATCATTTAATGCTTAGCAGCTTGTAGAAAGCAGATAACATCATCTAGCTTGAAGGTTGGGAAATTTGCCTTTTCTTTATTGAACTTGCTAGCAGTGTACCACTCTCCACATTGAAATGATAGCAACTTCTTGTTATGGTCAAAATCAGTTATTGCAAGATCAGTGGTTCTAATTTCATTGATAATAACAACAAACCTTTTCAAGACAGATTTTAACCTCTCTTTTTCCTCGAACTTGAACCTATCAAGTTGTTGCTTCAATGTGTCTTTCTTGATGTCTTTTAGCTCAGTATTTCCTTCAAACATTTTAACTACAACATCAAACGTAGCCTTTGCAGTAGTTGATGAGCCACTCTTGTCAAGATCTCCAATGACAGACCAAGTTACAACATGGACATTGCCATATCATCCTTCTTTTTCATCTTTCTTTCCATAGCTTTATTGTTGTTTGTGCTATCAGGAATATATGGACCATTTTTTATAGATTTCCACATATCAAAATCATTGTAACACACGACAACTTCAAAAAGTACCTTCCATTTGATATAATTTTAACGTCCTTACAACCTTGGAATTTTGTTAGTAGACACCTCTTGGTCATCCATTAGTTCAGCAATGTTTTTGGTATTTTTGAAAAATTTTTAGAAATTAAAATTACTTAAAAACTTGACAAACTTTTGAAAATCAACAAGATGTGAGAATAAAATTCTTAGATCTGATGAAACTGGATGGATAAGACCAAGATCTAGACTCAAATAAACAATAAATAATGTAAATATGAGAATTGAAGACTTTTAAACCTCAATAGACTGTAGATCTGAGAAAATGAAGAACATAGTTGCTGACCAATGGAAAAGTGCTCAAGTGACGTCATCATTCTTCTTCTTCAAAATCAGTAAATAATCAACAATAACTTCACAATCAGCAAAAAACAGATCTTCACAAGTGTAGAAATGAAGCTCTGATACCACTTGTCAGGACCGATCTATCAACCACAAAAATCAGTCTCGTTACCAACAACAACTTGTTGACAAGACGGTTACTGGGTCTGCTCCTATGAAGATCAAAGCAACATCAAAGGCGGAATCAATGATATTCAAAGTGTTGCTAGACAAACAGAAATAAAACAAACACACAGAGTCACTCAAAAGATTTCCATTAATATTATCAAGAATACAAAGAATATATATTAGGTTTTCTAGGTGGAATGTTTAGTATCGGGCTGCTTTCCGTACGAAATATTCGTTTACGAGAAAGCTGTCAGCCGTCAAATCGCACTCAATAATCACTCAATGTCCATTGTCATAAATTTTCCCTAAAGTTTCCTTAAATAGGCACACCTAACATTTTCTAGAAACCCTAATTATTGTTACAAAATGTATTCAAACATATTAAAAAATATTACAAGTGTAAACATGTCTTCGAGTATTGAATCCTTGTTGAGCAGACCGTGTTCCCACAAGTGCGCTTGGAACAGCTTTCCGAGCAAGCTTTACTTAGAATATTTTCCTAAGAAAATATTCTTCAAGCAGACTTCAATCTTCATGATAATATCAAATTTTTTTGATATAATCCAACGAGGAAACCTGTTCTTCATTGATACCTTGAACCTTTTGTTACATAACTTATTTGAACAAGTTAAGTGCGCTGGGTACACTGTAGCTTACTCGAGGTTGAACCATTCTTGTTGGAAGTCCATAGAATAATTTCTTCAATAACGTCCTTCAAGTGTGCTTGGACCTTGTTTATTATACAACATTTGCTCACTCCACCGAAATACTTGGTTTATAGCTTCGTTAAGTCAAGGGTTTGCTCTAAAACAAACCTTGCTCTACATGAAGAACAACCTTGCTTGATGAAGTGTAGTTTTCTCGAACTATCACTTAGAATAATTCTAGAAGATAAATTTGCTCGAAAGTAAAATACCTTGCTTGAATAACTTCTAGGCTTGCTCGAAGTGCCATGTTTGCTCGTATTCCATACTTATCCATTTATTAGAGGAGGTTGAGAAGATTCCAATATTTTCATGTCAAAACTGGATCCCAAAAATTAGTGACTTCAAACCGCCGACCTCGAGGGTCCTAGGGACAATTAGAAGATCTGCAAATGAACGAAAGGAAAGTGAAATCATTTTTTAAGTTGAATCTTGACGCTAATATGAATGCAACAAAAACTAAAATTTGGGTCTTATCAAACATCATATTTTTTATGCAGTTACACCCATTAAACATGCCGTTTGATGTAATCCAATTTACACTTCTAACGGGCGATTAAGAAATTATTTTATACAAAATATTACAAAGAAAAAAAAATGAAACTCTTTTGTTCATGGTTGTCGGTATCCTTAATTGAGTTTTTTTTTTCCTTTTCTATTTTATGTCGGTATTGTTATACATCCTATTTGATTACCAATACAAACGTGAAACCATCTGACATGCAGGATGTGCAAGAAAACCAGTGTCCTATTCAATCCTATTCGATTACCAAAACCAACGCGAAACCATCCTACACAAAGGAAGATTCGCCATCATTTTTATGTTTAATCGGGTTCTCTAAGTAGTTGCGAACCCAAGATTTTTTTTTAAATGGGGTCCCATTAATTTCAATATCTGATTTTCCTAATCGGTCATCCGGGTTGGGGCAACAAGAGGTCCCATTGTAAGTACTTTGTTGTGATAACTATTCGACTTACCTACATGTATGTGAAACCAATATCTCTTCTAATTTCTAATTTCTTAGGTTTATATTACCGCAACAATTTTATAGAGGACATATTCAAGGCTATTTAGTAATATTTAGTGTGTATTTTTAATATTGGCAATCAAGATTTGTCTGTTTAATAAAAAAATTGTTGTTTTGTGTTTGGCAATTATAGCTACCAAATAGCATTTTCAGGGAGTAAAATTTATCCTTTTACTGTTTCATACTGATGCATAAACTACCTTAATAAGGCTTTCATCTACACTAGGTGGTTAAATGGATTTATGTGTTTACATATTTAACCATAACTCTCGAAAACTCACATGTAATCTGATGACTAAGAACATGTGACTATATACATTCTTCAATACACAACTATTGCTTTGTTTGTTACTTAGTTAGATTACACTAGGGTTAACATTAATAGTATAGGTTTCATCTATTAACTAATATAGGGTCCATGAAAAAATCATATACAGCCTCTAAGAAAGTTTTAAAAAACATTGGTGTCCCAGGACGACGATACACACTACATGGTATGAGCTACGTATTTATGTTTAATCGGGCTCTCTAAGTCAAATGCTATTTAAATATGTCTGGGTTGTTGCATAATCAGGTTGTAGTGTCTCACTTTGGGTTTTTTTTTATGTTTAATCGTAGCCTCTAAGTCAGGAGTTATTAAATAAAGTCTCTGGTGTTGTTTAATGAGGTAGGCCTGCTTCAGGCCGGGTTGTACTCTCTAAGTCGGTTGTTGTTTTATCGAGGTATCATGTCAGTTTCGGTAATCGGTTAATTCTCATGACCACATCAGGTTTAATGGTATGAGCTACTTATTTCTATTTTATTTTTACATGTTGACATTTTTTATCCTATTCGATGAACGAAACAAACCCAAAACCATCCTAAAACTATGATTAGTAACAAAGCAGATTTCTTTCAGGCATTTCATCGAACAGCTGACATGCATGTCACACAACTAAGGAATTCCATCAAAACAACCAATGCCAAGTAGATTCTAAAGAAGAAACCCTAAAACCTTAGGTAAATGTAAGTAAATCATCAACAATCAGTGTAGTACATTACCATTAATTAAACGAAACAGAACACGAAGTACAATCCATAATCACAACCTGCAAAACAGAGGCAATAACCTAAAACTAAGTGAGGTCGACGGTAAATAGAAAAATGAAGAAGGAGAAACATGTAAAAAGGAAAATCAAAATGCAATAGGTGGTGAGGAAACAAGACGTGGTTTTGTAGTTTATACCATCTGTGATTTGCACTGGAGACCATTTTTGTTATGACATGTAAAAGGCATAGAACACGCGTCGTCCAAAACATAGCAGAAGCCAAGGTACAGTTACCTAACCAAATGGTACAATACCAATAACCGTCAATGAAATGTACAACAACATAAGCGCAACTTACAATTCCAAATGTTGCCACCCTCACGAAAATGTTATATTATAAGTTACAACATAAATAACCAACTATCAAAAAGAAAAAATTAACAAACAATATTTGCATAAGGCGGTAAGATGATCTCTTGAGCAGTTACATATCCAGGGCCCCTGACACAAAAAGACGCCTCACAAGTTCCATAGAGACTACTTCTCAATACAATTTCTTTCAAATTCATTTAAATTTCATTTATTGAATCTTGAATACCCATTATGGTAGAATATTCGTGTGAGATTTTCTCATATTTTATGCGTGTGAAACATGTTCCATCGAATTCTCCAAACAAAGCTCTTCGCATCACAATGCTTATTGTGTCTGCTTGACCTTTCATAAGTGGAGACTGAATAAAGCGCTCATATAAAAGATACTTACTGTAGTGTCCGAGTAGATAATGTTATTTTCTTTCGATCCATAAAAATATTATTTGAACTGATCATTGAATCGTTTATTTCTCTTGTTTCTCTTGCTATTGAAATCTCTTGAATTTTTTTCTACACACGTCTTTTTTTGGGGGTCTACAGCCATTATGTGGCATAGGGGTTACATCTTGTATGAAAGTTAATAGCAAGCCACTTCTGCCTATAGCTCATATGCTTTTGTCATAAGAAATGATTCATCGAAATAATGAGTCACCATTGATATCGAAACATATAAAAATTGTTCAGGAGTTCCTCTATTTAATCCTTTTCCTTTTTTTTGTTGCTGCATATCTCGTTTGTACACATCTTCTCTTTGTTTCCGGGGCCTCTAGTGAGTTACATATAGAGTTTGAAAAGGTCAAATATTTGATGATTCCATCATCTATGATTGAGTTGTGAAAACTTCTGGATAGGTATCCTACATCTGAACCGAATTCGTTTTGTTAAAGAATCCCTTTCTAGTTGCTCTGAAACAATTAGGAGCGGCAACATGCTATTGGGTGGTGGTCCCACTTATGGGGGAAAATCTAGGAAGAAATATTCGAATATCAATCTCATCGATATCACTGATCTCATAAGTATCATACCAAATCGCATGAACCAAATCACTTTTTTGAGAAATATGAGACATTTATGTCATACAAGTAAGAGATCTATTCATTGATTAGAAAAAGAAAAATGTGAACGGGAACTGGATTGATGATAAAATAGAATCTTGGGTTGCAAACTATGATTCGATTGATGATGAAAAAAGAGAATTCTTTATTTAGTTCTCCGCCTTAACGACAAAAAAAATGTTTGACAAAATTTTATTGAGTCTAACTCATAGTGATCATTTATCAAAGTATGACTCTGTTTATCAAATGATTGAACAACCGGGAGCAATTTACATACGAGACTTAGTTGACATTGATAAAAAGTATCTAATGAATTATGAGTTCAATACATCCTCTTTAGTAGAAAGACGAATATTCCTTTCTCATTATCAGACAATCACTTATTCAAAAACTTCATGTGGGGCTAATAGTTTTCATTTACCATCTTATGGAAAACCATTTTCGCTCTACGTGGCCTTATCTCTCTCGAGAGGTATTTTATTGATAGGTTCTATAGGAACTGGACGATCTTATTTGGTCAAATACCTTGCCAAAAACTCCTATCTTCCTTTCATTACGGTATTCTGAACAATTTCCAGGATAAAAAGTTTCAATGTTCTTTACGATATTGATGCTAGTGACGATATCCTTGATATGGAGCAAAAACTGCTAACTAGCATGAATGCGCTAACTATGAATATAAGACTATTGGCTTACGGGCAGTCATTTTACTAGAGATTTGTAACCTACCCTTGTGTGATTCCTGTTGAAGAATATGCTCGAGGGGTGGGTGCAGGGTAGACGATTTGAAATTTTAAAACAGACTCCCCATTCATTAGATAGAGAAAATGACCAAGATTTCATGATCCACTGTCGAACTTATTCCAAGAGAGCTCAGATCGAATCGATAATGCTATCTGAGTAAAAGAAATCACAGACTATTCTTCTTCTTATATACTTCTTATGTATGTGAATATGAATCCGGCTTCCTCTTTCTCCATAATCGATCTTCTCACTTAAGATCAACATCTTCTGGAGCCCTTATTGAACGAATATATTTCTATGGAAAAATAGAGCATCTGGCAGAAGTCTTTTCCAGGGCTTTTCAAGCTAATTTATGGTTGTTCAAAGATTTTTTTCATGCATTGTGTTAGGCATCAAGGAAAATCAATTCTTGCTTCAAAAGGGATGTTTCTTTTGATGACTAAATGGAAATATTACTTTCTCAATTTCTGGAAATCTAATTTTTATCTAAGGTCTCAACCAGGAAGGATTTTTATCAAAAAATATATCAATTATCCAACCTTTCCATTGACTTTCTAGGTTATCGTTCAAGTGTGCGGCTAAAGCCTTTAATGGTACGCGGTCAAATGCTAGAAAATACATTTGTAATCGATAATGCTATTAAGAAGTTTGATAGTATTCTTCCAAGTATGCCTCTGGTTGGATCATTGGCTAAATCAAATTTTTGTGACGCATTCAATTTTTCGCGCTCTTGTTACGGTTAAACGATCTTCTTTGGATAATTCGATTAATTCAAGAATAGCTATAGTATCTTCAAGTTCTTTGTAACGTTGTAGCAATCTTAGGAGTCCCATACGTGCTTTACTTGCCACTATCACTATTCAATCTCAACAAAATCATAGCGTCTCAAACAAGAAACTTTACTTCAAAATTCACTCGTTATGCTTTACTTGCCAATATCACTATTCAATCCAATCCTTATATCGTTTTGTACTCAAGTAATCACTTGCCACATACTACAAGACGTTCCACAACGGTCTATGCCGCATCATCCTAAAACCCATGCTACGCTGTTTGCTCAAATTTTATACCCTGCTACCTGTAATTGCTACTACTATGGAGATCCTAATCATCTACGCCATGTGTGTTCTAGATTAAATCATGTTCATCAAGCTTAAACTTATTCTATTGAACCCTACTTTGAAACCTAATCAAAATATTTCATTTTAATCAATTTCAGTTATTCAATGTTTTATAGATCGAATTATTCAAGCTATTTTAAATCAGATAAAACAAATCATTCATAACTAACTAAGTTTATACTAGAAGATGTTTTGTCATTTTTATCTCGACATATTTTTTTTTTCTTTCTCAATCGTACAGTATAACAAATCTTTATTCGATTTTTGGATTTAAAAAATTTCAATTCTAATAATTTATTAACTTTAAACGATTATGCGCATACACTAAAAATTAACTTTTCAAATGACAACCGCCTATAACACCATACTCCTAGTTTATCTCTTGTCCTCATTTATCCCAACTCGTTTCACTCTCAACCCTAATGAATCCTTTCCTTTTCAAACTTCCAAGATTTACAACTTTTACCAAAAGTCCTTTTAGAAACTTTAATATTTATTTAAATCAACTAAAGAGTTCAATTCATTTTAGCAATATGTTACACAAATGGCTATCTTTTATTTATAACAAAAATGTATTAAAACTTTCGTTTCCTCAAAATCATGTATTTTCAAATTTTGTGTAACCCACACGATGGGACGAATTATGTGGACCATCCGACGATCTAAGTAATTATGGAGGCCTACATATTTATCGAAGTCCTTGCATGGAAATCATAATGCGTGCAATGTTGTGAGATAATATAGAATCGAAAGTAGCTGGGATAACGATACAAATGTAGAGATGATAAAGACATGGTGGATACGCCGCTGGTACATCCTATATATAATTGCTCGTATCGGATTTTCATTTGGAGCGTTGGTTTAACTACTCAAAGTTCTGTGTTATGATAAATTTTAAAATTTATATTTATAATTTACCTTCCCTCAAAATTTAATGGTCTTGTATAGTTTTCTATAATTTCGGGACGAAGTTACCTAAAGTAGGGGAGACTGTAACAACTAGGGTTTTCCGAATAATATATAATGGTTGTTACCCGACCCGCTTTTATATTCGAGTTATTTTATTAAATTATGTTCACACATTTATCGAGTTAATTACTTTTTTTTATATTATTTAATTATTTATATAATATATATATAACTTTCAAGTAATGACAAAAGTTATCCAAAACTAAAACTATTATCCCTTTATGTTCCCACTATCAAACTTTAAGGACTGAAATGCAAATATCATATTATGATCCATATAACCTGGTAACGCAACGAAGCGTACCCCTAAACTCAATCACGTTATAAACTGTCCTAACCTGCTGTTTTTGAGCCAAGTAGGGTCGTTGCTGTTGTTGAGCCGTCCACCATGAATTCATGTTGTAATCCGGTTTTTAATACATGTATACAATTCGTTTTCGTCCGTATAACAATAACCCTAACATTATTGATTCAAACATTAAGCAGATTAACGAAATTGGGAATTAGGGTTCATAGGAATTAGGGGTTAATCTGGCTTGTTGTAGTTAATTTATTTTTCTTATTCTTTAAATAATAGACTAACTAGTCCAACTGGTTGGACTGTGTTGGATAGCGTCTGTGAGCCGGCCAAGGCGCAAGTTCGAGCCCCGCCCAGCGCACATCTTTTTATTTATTTTCTTTTCTTGTTCTTTTTATGTTTTATGAATTTACTAATTAGTATTAATTATCAAATATATATTATTTTATTTAAACCGACATCATTAAGTCATCACTTCTCATCAAATCTCGTTGAAGGCTTTTGTTTACGAATATATATATAAATATATTTTTTCTATTTATATATATATGTGTGTGTGTTTGTGTGTGTGTGTGTGTATATATTAATGGTTTGTACTAATAGTAGACTTTGTTCTTTTTATTTAAAACCTGACACTTTAAACCATGTTCCTCGCCGTTGAATGTTTTTATATATTTTGCTTATATTTATTTATATAAATATATATATTATATTATAATGAACATATTAAATAGATTTTTATTAAAAGATTCAAACAAGGTATTT
The DNA here is from genome assembly GCF_021521415.1 of Bidens hawaiensis. Taxonomy (NCBI): domain Eukaryota; kingdom Viridiplantae; phylum Streptophyta; class Magnoliopsida; order Asterales; family Asteraceae; genus Bidens; species Bidens hawaiensis. Next base: position 315,230 of record NW_027492772.1, read on the forward strand.
ATTTATATCTTACTACATATATATATAATTAGTTACACATTATTATTATGGTTATCTACTTATTTATACATTAGTATTTTATTTACTCAAGTAATTATAAGTTAGCTTTATATTAAATTATGTATTTGTAAGTTTAAATATATGATTTTTATCAAGAATATGTAGTAGAGATTCCATAAAATAATAAAAGTAATGATTCTTTAAAATTATAACCATCATAATGATTTGCAATAATATTAATAATTAATAATAGAAAATCAATTGTCCAATCAATAATATTATAACTCCAAACATAACTCAATTCATCGAAACCCTAAATTTATTATACGTGTTCTCTCTTTAATAATTAACATGTATTATCTAACTAGGAATCTTTGACAGTATATCCCGAAGAATTCATCTTTCTCATCACTATCTTCACTTATACTTTTTTTTCGTTCATCCGATCAGGTGAGTATCTTATTCCCCCTTTTAAACACATTTTATACCGTTTTGGGGACATATGAGTAGTTACAATATTTATATATTATCTAGTATTCAAAACCGCAACTATTTAATCCTTGTGTGTATATCAGTTTATGCTTAACTTGCTTATTTGCTTATTTGTTTTACGTGAACCGCATTCGGAGATGTCCAACATATTCTCAGTCTAGTATGATCATACGATCGTCGTAGTGGCCAGCGTCCAATGCATTGACAATGGTTTCACCGACACCTCGTTTTTGGTAACCAATGCCCATTCGCATGGCAACGGTTTAGCCCTTTCTTTATTGTTTGATTTATTGTGTATGTGATATGGCTTAACTGTTATTCTCACATGAACAGTTTGCATCTTTGTTTATCTATTATATAGTATTACTGTTGTGTCTTAAACTGGTGTTTTACTCACTCAACATGTGTTGTTGATAAAAATATATTTTATACGCATTTACAGGTTATCAGCTTGGTAGTTTAGCAAGATGAAGATCAAATAGAGATGCCCTTTTAGGATACGACTTAAATTGATCATTGTTGTAATTTCTTTATACTTGATGTACTTAACTGTAATTGTTTTATCTAAATAAATTAAAATAGATGTTGTCATTTATCAATTTGCACGATAGTACCTTGAGGACTGTGAGCAATCAGCTCACGCCCCGGCATTTTCGCCTTAGGTTGGGGTGTGACATCTCAACCAAGAAGGATTTATATAAAAATAAACCAATTATCCATCCTTTGCATTTCTTTATACTTGAGCAATCGTTCAAGTGTTCGGCTAAAGCCTTTAATGGTACACGGTCAAATGCTAGAAAATACATTTGTAATCGATAATTCTATTAAGGAGTTTGATAGTATTGTTCCAGTTATGCCTCTGGTTGGATCATTGGCTAAATCAAATTTTTGTAACGCATTCAATGTTTCGCTCTCTTGCTACGGTTAAACGATCTTCTTTGGATAATTCGTCTAATCCAAGAATAGCTATAGTATCTTCAACTTCTTTGTAACATTGTAGAGTTTTCTTAACCTGTTGTGCAGTTTCATAATGTTCTTCTCCGACAATCCGGGGTTGTAGCATAGTTGACGTTGAATCAAAGGATCTACTGCTGGATAAGTACCTTTGGCGGCTAATCCTCTAGATAGTACGGTAGTAGCATCTAAATGTGAAAATGTCGTAGCAATAGGGTCGGTAAAATCATCTGCAGGTACATAAACAGCTTGAATAGAAGTTATGGACCCTTCTTGGGTAGAAGTAATTATTTCTTGTAAATAACCCACTTCGGTACTAAGGGTAGGTTGATAACCCACGGAGGAGCCTAATAACCAGGACTTCAACTTGACATACAGTAACAAGCATTATAATGTTACCTTTGATTTATACTCCAATATCCTCATTTAAAAATTAAAGTTCTCTTGCTCCAAACCTTCCTGTTAACAATCTTAACTTTTCAGTACCTAGTAACTTCCTTAACACGTCTACCAGTTGATATTGTGTGTAACATGACTTTAGCTCCACCTGAAGCATTTTCCACTAAGCTCTTACTTAGCATCATTGTGCAAACATCCATTATGTATTGCTGGATTTTATTTTATTCTTTATAAAAACATCGTAGACGAGTTATCACATAATATTGTTGTTGCCATTTCTTGCGTCTATCCTAACTCGCCTAACAATTAACTTAACCACCGCGCTTGACACGAACCCGTGGTTGCTGCAACATACTTATCCTCTGTAGATGATAGAGTCACATTTGATTTACCAACATAGAGCCTCAACTGTTTGCTTCTTAGAACTTCATGAGAGTGTTGCTGGTCCCAACAAGAACACATTAACTAAAAAACCCATCTGTCATCAAAACATGTTTTCCAGAAGTCACTTTTCGCATGCTCTTATAACTTGACCTCTTTACAATGTTCATGCCGAATCCCAAAACCGCTTGTTCTAGAAACATACCTTAGAACCTATTTTGTAGCTCCAAGTGACAGACATAAGGCTTATGCATGTACCTAGAAATGAAACCAATTACGAAATGTATGCGTAAGATACAAAAATCCTCCACCCAAGATTTTAAATCATCTTTCATCCACTGGATTGGTGTAATCAACCTACAATTTTCTCCACAGTTCATGGGTGTTAAAGCAGTTTTGCAATTCCACATCCCAAACCTTTTTATGAGATAATTTGTGGATTTGTTATTTGTGACCGTTCAGACCCGAGAAAGTTTGTTATGTCCCTAGTGTCAAAAACTTTGAATTTTAAATCATTTTGGCTTTAAACTCCAAAAATAGTTCCTTTGAGGGACTTATATACACACTATCATCAGCATACTAACACACAATTACGATACCCTTGTCATTAACCTTCGTTATATAAACTGTTGGCTCACTTTTTTTTTCTATGATAGGAGTGTTGATGATAATAATCAACACATTAATACAATGCTCTTTGCTTAATAATATGACATTTCTAGGACTTCCTATTACTAGACATGCGCTTGTTACTCTTAGAAGGCCTGAAAACTCACAGCGTGGTAAGAATAAAAGTCTCACAAACACCTTAACAGACTCTAGCTTAATTTACAGTTGTTGATGCAGGAAACCAGGTGCAGGGGTCTCAAATGCTGTTGATGAAAAAGAAGATATCTCTGTCAGTTTTCAAAAGCCTCAGGTGTTGGGTATATATCCGTTGGAATTGGTTGATCCGGCTCAGCCTTCGTTTGCTAGTCCACACGAACATGTCAATGAGACTGATTCTTCACAAAAGTCTAATGAAGAATGTGATTTGCACACAGCTGAGACACCTGCGGCTGATGTTTCATCAGTACAGGGGGAGAGTACCATTCGTCAAATATTTGGTGGTACTCTATTTAGAGTTGTCATACCAAACGAATACATTGTTGGTACCTCCTACATGTATAGTACCTCGGCATTTGGATGGAGGAATCCGCTCTCGGAACTCCTTGAAGACCCAACAAACTTGCCTACTACGAGCTCTGCTCCCAATCATTATGTTCCGACAAAGATTCAATGGGATAATCTAATCGAGAACATCATAGGTCCACTTGAAACAGGAATCTCAATCAAAAGTCAGACATGACACATCAATAGTTGTCTATATTCCTGTTTTATTTCTTATATTGAACCAAAGTCTGTTGAGATGGCATTGCAAGTACCAAGTTGGGTGGATGCTATGCATAATTAGCTGAATCAGTTTGATAAACTCAAGGTTTGGAGATTGGTTGAGTGACCCTTCTGGAAAAAGGCATTAGACACGATATGGGTTTTCCGTAACAAGCAAGATGACAACCGGGTTATTGTTCGAAACAAAGCGTGTCTTGTGGTTTGTGGTTTTTTAGGTTGAAGGGTTAGACTACACTGAAGTTTATGCTCCAGTGGATCGTCTTAAGGCCATTTGGATTTTCTTGGATATGCTTCTTACATGGGCTTCAAGGTTTATTAGATTGATGTCATTATGAAATTTTAGTATGGAGAAGTAAACGAGGAGATATATGTGGACCAGCCATCGGGTTTTGTTGATTCAAAGCATCCTACTCATGTCTATAAGTTGGACAAAGCTCTTTATGGTCTTTATCAAGCTCCTCGGCCATGGTATGCTACTTTGACGGCTCATCTACTGGAAAATGGGTACAAGCGAGGGACCATCGATCAGACTCTGTTCCTCAAAACTGTTGAGAAAGACCTAATCTTGGCTCAGATTTACGTGGACGTTATCAATTTTGGTACACCTGTACTGCTCTATGTTCTAAATTTGAGTAGGTAATGAATAAAAGATTCAAGATGAGTTCATTAGGGGAGATGACGACGATTCTGGGGTTACAGGTTCATTAGAGTTCAACAAGAATTTTTCTACATCAAGGAAAATATGTCGAGGACATGTTGGCGAAATTCAATTTCCAAGATTCTAAATGTGCAAATATTCCCATGGCAAAAAGACCTCTTCTTTCATCTGATCCTGAAGGGAAATCCGTAGATCAAACATACTATCGATCAATGATCAGATCCCTGATGTAACTTACTACTAGTCTCCCCGACATCATGTTTGTAGTCTATCAATGCTCGCGTTTCCAAACTAGTCCTAAACTTTCTCACTTAACTGCTGTTAAATGTATTTCTAGATATCGGAAAGGGCAACCGAAGCTTGGTCTTTGGTATCCTAAAAACTCAGATTTTGATTTATATGCTTGTGCTTACAAAAACTATGGAGGTGATGATATTGACAGGAAATCTACGTCAGCTGGATGTCAATTCTTGGGTGATCGACTCATTCCATGGCAATGCAAGAGACAACAATCGGTGTCCACATCCACTACTGAGGCTGAATACGTTGCTGCTTCTGCATGCTGCTCACAGGTTATCTGGATGCAACACCAATTGCTGGATTATGGTTTGGAATTTCTTGACACTCCTATCTTTTGTGACAATGATGCTGCTATTGCTATTGTTACAAATCAGGTTCGACATTCTAAAACCAAGAATATTAACATTAAAATTCATTTCATTCGTTATTGTTACGACCAAAAGTTGATTCATCTTGAACAAGTTCACACTAATAATAATAATGTGGCAGACTTATTTAAAAAATCGAATGAAACAACCAGATTTAATATGCTTGTAGGGTTTCTTAAAATGCTACGTTTCGACGATTGAGTCTTTTAGATGTAAAATTTGTACATAAAAGATTTCTTTTTTATTAAGATTTTTGCACAAATTTATGGGGAGGAAAAAAAAACAAAAAGTGATGCCCATTTAAGCTTTATACCTAACTGAACCTAATGCATATCCCTGATGCAATAAAAATCATGCTAAGTATAATACCTGCTATTTACATGTTCTCTATGTCATAATAATGCTGAAAATGAACATTGTGAAAGCATGTTAATCAGTATGATTTCATGTTCAGATTTTTTCAAAACTGTTTGCTCGTTTAACAAAAATAAAATTTGATCCCGCAATATGTTAGAACTACTGAAATCTGGGTAGTAAAGTTGTTTTCAATTTGGTTTTATCTTATTTTAATTTGTCCTTTTATTTTTTTATTCTTTTAAAACGTCTTTGAATTTACCTCATATTTACTCTTGTTGAAACAAATGCGTTAGGGAATCGTTTTTATAAAAATCTGAATAAAGCTTGGATTTGATTTGGAATCTTTGTCCATGAGGCCTTGTATGATTGTTGTGTTGTTGGCCCAGACATAAATGAGAATCCTTTGGTTCTCGGCCCATCAGTTTTCGGCCGAGATCCAATTTGTTTTTTGAAGTTTAAAAGGGAATTCTAGTTTGTTTGTATTATTATTCATCATTATCAAATCCGCAAAATCAAATAACCTCCTCATCTTCAAATCTGAAAAATCAAATCTTTGATCATCTGAGTTGTTCTTGATAATCGTAAAAGGTATATGAATTTTTAAAAGACTTGTTCTCGGTCACTATTAAACAATCTCTGGACTTAATGAGTGTATTTTGTTTGGATTATGATCTATGATTGTGCTATAAAATTGTGAGGGATGATTATGGTGATTGTTCAAGGGTTATTTCATGTGGTTATGATATCGATAAAGAAATGTGGGGGTCAAGCGTAAATCTGGGAACACGGAATACTACAAGAAGATAAAAGATTTCGTTCGTGGACAAAGGTTGATTTAAGTGATTTGATACATGCTCCTTTCCACAACCCAAGTCATGATCCAAAGGCCACCAACTTCTAGAACTTTTAAGCAACCAAGTTGAAAGGGGTTCCCCAATATGCCTACTGATGAATCTTTTGTCAAGAAAGTGAAGGAGGTACGTGATCCATATACTAATAAGCCGATGTTGAACATAATGTGGACTCAAACTAAAAAAGTGACATCCATTACGATCACCAAGAGTTTCTTGAAGGAGCAATTGATGAGATGAATTTTTGGACTTATGATGGTGAGACGACTACAGTTATTATACGACTAAAGAGGACAGTACCGTGTAGTTGACCTGCGAGACCTGTTGAGGTTTGGTGAAAAGGATATAAACAGACTTAATGACTTTAAAATTATGGTTGAACCACTTTATGATCCAGCTGATAAGGAGTATACCGGTATGGTCATATCGATTATTCGTACAAGGTTATGGCAGGTGGTTATAAAGAAGCTGATGCTGACGTGATGGAGCACGAATAAAGATCAAGCTATAAACCAACGGGAGATTGTTGGGCTACATCTTATGGTTTATACTTAATCTTGGTAGGCTTGGGTTTTGGCAAAATTGTAACACCGGAATCACTTGATTTCGGTGGGCCGTTTGTATGGCCTTGGGCTTAGGGTGTTTGGTACTTTATATACTCTTTGTAGTAGGTCATTATGGGTGTTGATCATTAGTAGAACGGTGGGAGAGGCATAGGGTTACTTAGCATCATATTCTTAATCATCTTGTAATCGTAAAAGGGCTTAAGCACCCGACGTTGAATATAACGTGTGCTTTGAAAGATCCTGATTTGGGACTTACAATTTCAAAAATACAGAAACATTAAAAATTATGCTTCTCAAAATAAGTTTTGAATTAAAAAGATAATATCAAAGTACATTGGTCTTTTTATTCCAAAATTTAAGTATAAAAATAAGCTTGAAAGACAGAGTGCTTAACTCCATTGGTGCAATGGTAGGCCTTAATCAAACTATTAGTGTAAAGTATGTGATATAAATATAAAACTGCCAAATTAAAAGAGGTGTTAGTCTCTGCCAAAAGTCTCGGTAATGAAGGCATAAATGTAATAACATGTCATACTCAAGCCTCATATCTGTTTGATCACCAAAAACAACAGTTCTAAATAAATGCATCTAGTTTATGGTTAATACTTCAATGGTGTATGGTGTTATGGCCTAAATCCTGTATTGATGGGATGCATTCGATTTCTGGACACTATGAGTTTTTATGCAGCTTATTATATGGGTATTCATAATCTGAATATTTCAAATGCTTTAAGAGCGAACCCTAAGTCAATAAACTTGATCACCGTTGTACTTCATACTAACTCATTATTAACTTGATCAAATTCCGATGTGAGGATCGATCTGTCACTTATCAATCTCGTAACAAACAACTTAATGTTGACAAGATGGTTATGAAGTATGCTAGAGTGAAAACCCAACAAACATCAAGGGCGGAATCAATGATATTCAAGGCGTTGCTAAAAGAGCACAAAAATAACAAACATACACAAGTCACTCTAAATATTTCCATTAATATTATCTCATAATACAATGAAGATCTATTAGGGTTTCTATGTGGAATGTCAGGTGTGAGGCTACTTTCCGTACGAAATATTCCGTTTCCAAAGAATGTTTGTTAGCCGTCAAGTCACTCAATATTTGTTCTAAAGTGCAAACCCATAAATGTCACCTAAACTTTCCTTAAACACGCCTCCTGACACCTTCTAGAAACCCCAATTATTGTTACAAAAGATATTCAAACGTATTCAAAGTATTACAAGTGTAAAAGGTCTTCGAGTAAGCCTTTTAGTCTTTGTCAAGCAAACCTTGTAACCATAAGTGTGCTTCAAGCAGACTTTACATAGAATAATTTTCTATGAAAATATTCTTCAAGAAGACTTCAAACTTCATGATAATAATAAACTTTGCTCGATAATATCCTACGAGCAAACCCGTTATTCATGTTGATCCATAGGCTCCCATTTTCCATCAGCTATCATTTTCTCATAAGTGTCCATTGGAGTAGAAGCAATCTTCAAGTCTTGGCAGTTGAACTTGTTCTAGATTTCTTGTACATACTTGGATTGATAAATGAATATTCCATTCATTTTTTTTAACTTGCAATCAAAGAAAGAAATTCATCTCTCCCATAGAACTCATACAATAGTTAGACTTCATTCCTTCTTCAAAATCTAAGCACATATGTCCATTTGTAGATCCAGATTTGATATCATGAACATACACTTGAAGTAGAAGCAAATCTCTTCCTCTTTTCTTATAGAAGTGTGTCTTATCAATGGCTCCCCTTTGAAAACCATTAGCAAGAAGATGATTAGACAACGCATCATACCAAGCTCTTGGAGCTTGATGTAGTCCACATAAAGCCTTGTTAAGTTTATATACTCTATTTGGATACTCAGCATCCTCAAAACCTGGAGGTTGAGTGACATACACCTCCTTTTCTATTTTGTCATTCAAGAAAGAAGATTTACCATCTAACTGGAACACTCTTATATTCTTTGAAGCAACATAGGCTAAGAAGATTCTTATAGCTTCTAGCCTTGATGCTGGAGAAAACACTTCTTCAAAGTCAATCCCTTAGTCTTGTTGACATATGTCACACCCCGACTAGGTAGATGCGGAAGCGTAATACGGGAATGTAACAGATAACACTGGTATCAACCACATTGTTTATAAAGAAATTCAACAAACTAATTCACATCATATTACATTGGTAGGTACTGAGTTTACAAACTAGACGAAAACACATAACCAGTTCTCTTGGATGCTTATTTCTTAATATATACTCGTATCTATCTACAGCGATTCAACTTCAGATTTTTGCACTGAGCACGTAGCAGTCATTCCAACTTGGCCTTACCTGAAAAGCATGTTAAAACGGGTCAACTACGTATAGTTGGTGAATTTCAAGTTTCACAATTACGAACGAAATCCAGTATACATAATCATAGTATTCATGTTTTGTAAATATGCGATGTAATTATACTACGCCATGAGTGAATCCTCGACCGGTTCCCATTACGTGGCCTCTCCTGCCCATGCACTTCCTATGCCCACATTGGCTCTATTTGCCTCATGTATGTACTATGTCTAACACCACATAGCATGTTACAAAAGTTAGCATGGTCATGTGCAATTGATAATAAACATGTTCCGGCATACCCCTCCATCCCGTCATTTGGGTTTGTCAAACCAATAGTACTATTCACATGCCTTCGACTCATGGTTAATCACTCGTGTGGGAGGCCTTTCAAGTGTTAGCACTTAGATAATTCACACAATCACACATTTTCAAGTATATAAGTATATGCAAACATGCTTTCCACTCCAAAAGTTCGTAAAACAGTTTAGAAAGTGGGTCGTGAAACTCACCTTATCGTAGTTCAAGCTGGTAATACGTGTCAGTAAGTAATATGTCTCGATTATAGCTTGAATCCTATAACTGATATCGTACTGTTAATACCACTAAAGTGTTTAAACTAAATCGGGTTGTGTAGCTAGTCTAGGTACAGCTGTTAGGCCCAGAACATGACCATAGTCTTAGATTGTGACATTGTATACTTTGAAATGTTCAAACCAGATTTGGCTCAGTTTCACCGTTTTTCCGAGCCTAGCCAAGTTGTTCATTTATGCGTTTCGGGATTAGGTAAGATTACAAAAACTTAAGTAAACATATTGATTGATAAAATGATTTGATTTATGAAATAATTTTGAAGTTTCGGTATATGGATTGATCGCAGGGTTCGTTTCCTTTTTCACACGGGTTCGATTATACAAAACGCGTACAATCCACCCGAATTGTCCGGAACTCTCGTAGAAAGTTCGTTTTTATAAAATACATCCAAAAATACGATATTTGACCACTTTTGATGTTTTGACATACCAGTCAGTTCGTTGAACACAAAACTGTCGGTTTTGTTAAAACATATATAATTAAAATCTTGAATTAATTATAACTAATTGTGCACTTATATATAAATTATGAAATTTTTTGTAAAAATAAATTAAAATATTTAGAATTTTATAAAAACATTTTCAGAATTTTATGGTTAAATATCTATTTATAAAAATTCATTTAATGTCTTATAATTAGGTAATAAATAGCCCGTTTAAACTAAACGACATCCGAAAAATCCGATAATTTTTTCAAGGGGTCAAAATACCATGACATAGCTCTTGAAAAATCTCTACAATCTAAATTTTTGGCCAAAATTTCTTTTTGCATGTTTTTCCGCTGCTAAAACTCGATTAAAACATAATTGCACAAAAAAATACTTAGAAGTCTCCAAATCATACCACACTTTGCCAATGACCTTACCATAACATTTATGGGTTCCAAACCAAATTTCACACTTTTTCAAGAGTTTTAACTTTTTTCCCCAAATAAACGGTAATAAATTCACCAAATATTCTCCGTTTATCGATAGATTTTGATGGTAATACTGGTAATACCTTGTCGGTTTTCTGTAGATTTTGATGGTTTTAACGACTCTCCAGGTCTTGGGTCACAAAATCAGTGTATATACATATCATATAACATCAAACCTAGCATAAATCATCCATAGAACAGCCTTGTTAATTAGGGTTTAAGTTTTGGTTTCAAACCGAACTTTTGAACCGTAAAAACGTCATATTCATGTTCCAATCCGTGTTTTTGGTCAAAAATCTATATATTTTTGCTTTGTATACATGTTTAACATCAAAATATGATTTTAGTTGATTTTTATGGTTGTTGGATGGTTAAACATGTTTAAAACTAATCAAGACCTTAATTTCTAAGTATAAACCATGTTAATCAGGCGTGAAATCACATAAAAATAGATGTTTACCTTGAGAGTTTTGGTTGCTAGAGGAAGGTATTCAGCAGATCTTGATCTTGTATCAGTTGGTATGAATAAATATACAACTATCTAACTATATACATGATGCTAGAAACAAAGGGTGGTTTTCCAACTTGCCGTACGCAATTCTTGGGCCCCATTTGGGCCTCCTCTCTTTGTCTTGGTTTTCGTGCCACGTTTAAATCTCGGTCCAAAATTTAGTTCGGGTTCGGTTTTTTGCGAGAAAATTAAATCGGGTGCGAGAAATAGTACGAAAACGTTTGTTTTTTTTACTCCTTTTTGCAAAATAATAAAAACATATTAAAATGTTATAAAACCCCAAAAGGTTATAACGGATTGCTTGGAACATGTCATATAAGTGTTTTATAAATCTTTTTCGGCTTGATGAACGCTACAATGATCGTTTTGATGTTAACGATTGCGTTTAAACTCAGCGTATCAGTAAATTAAACCTTTTTCGTTTAAATGGTTTTAAATGTACTGAAGCCTAAATTTCAATATGTTAGTCACTATAATATATATATATATATATATATATATATATATATATATATAACTAGTATATGACCCCTTAGCATATATAAATGCTATAATCATTATTGGTCGGTTACTCGTTTAGTCGCTACGAATTAACCGATTTATCGTTAACTGGCGACGTAATGAATAAGGTATACCTCGTTTTGTCACGAATGTCACATTCTTCCCTCATTAAGAAATTTCGTCCTCGAAATTTGATGTGTCAACGGTTATATTTTTAGGGAATTGGTGTGGGTATTTCTTTTGGAATTCGTCCTTTCGTTCCCAAGTAAATTCGGGTCCTTGTTTTGAATTCCACCGAACTTTTACCAATTAAATTTTATTGTGTCGTAATTGTTTAGTTTGCCCATCCATAATTTCTACCGGTTCCTCTACGAAGTCAGACACTTTTTCAGATTCGATACATGAAACACATCGTGAATGGTGCTCAGTTCTAAGGGCAATTTCAATCGGTAGGCTACGGGACCAATTTTTGCACCAATATCGAAAGGTTCAATGTATCTCGTGGCTAACTTACCGATCTTTCCAAACTTTATAACACCTTTCCATGGTGATACTTTTAAAAGCACCTTGTCGCCTATATCAAAAGATAACGGTTTCCTACGAACATCGGCATAACTTTTCTGTCGGTCACGGGCAGCTTTCAATTTTTGTTTAATGTTGTGGATCTTATCAATGGTTTCTTGAATTTAATTGGATCTGGTAATTTGAGTATCACCCATTTCTGTCCAACAAAGTGGCGATCTACATTTTCGCCCATATAATGCTTCATACGGCGCTGCTTGTATACTACCGTGGTAACTGTTATTATAAGAGAATTCAATAAGCGGGAGGTGTTGATCCCTGTTCCCATTGAAATCTAGTACACAATCACGAAGTAGATCTTCTAAGGTTTGGATGGTTCGTTCGGATTGACCATCTGTTTGAGGGTGGTAAGCGGTACTCAGGTCTATTCGGGTTCCCAAAGCTTCCAGAACTGCTTGCCAGAAATGTGATGTAAGGTGACGGTCTTGGTCTGAGATAATCAAAAGTGGTACTCCGTGTTGAGATACAATTTCGTCAATGTAAATTTGAGCGAGTTTTTCAATAGTGTAGTTGTTACGGATTGGAATGAAGTGTGCAGATTTGGTTAATCGGTCTAAAATTACCCAAATTGCATTATGTCCTCGGGAGGTTTTGGGAAGGTGCGTTACAAATTCCATGGTAATTTGTTCCCATTTTCATTGTGGGATTTCGGATTGTTGTAACATTCCCGAAGGTTTTTGGTATTCAACCTTAAGTCTTGCACAAGTTGCACATTTACTTACATATATGGTGATATCCTTTTTCATGCCAGGCCACCGGTAGAATTCTTTAATATCTTTATACATCTTATCAGTACCTGGATGAATAGAATATTTGGATTTGTGTGCTTCATCGAGAATCAGTTCACGAAGTTTATGAAGTGTTGGAATCCAGACCCGATTTTTGTAATAATATACTTCATCAATTTTTTCTCAAAATTCTTTTCATTTCCATGTAGTTCTTCCTTTTCTAACTGATATTCTTTTAAGGCTTCGTCTTGTACAACACGAACTTGTTCGGTTAGGCTACTTTGGACAGTCATCCCGAGTGCTCGTACCCTCAACGGTTTAACCCTTTCTACTTAAAGCATCAGCTACTATATTGGCCTTCCCCTGATAGTATTTAATTTCGCAATCATAATCATTTAACAGTTCTACCCATCTTCTTTGCCTCATGTTTAGCTCTTTCTGATCAAATATGTGTTGTAGGATTTTGTGATCAGTATAGATGGTGCATTTGGTGTCGTACAAGTAGTGTCTCCAGATTTTCAATGCAAAGATGATCGCTCCAAGTCGTGGGTTGTATAATTCTTCTCATGTACTTTTAGTTGTCGGGAGGCATACGCCATTACTTTCTTTCGTTGCATGTGCACGCATCCTAAACCTTTACGAGATGCGTCACAATAGTCTACCAAATCCTCAGTTCCATTTGTAAGGCTTAATATTGGAGCTTCACATAGCTTTTGTTTTAACGTTTGGAAGGCCATTTCTTGTTCTTCTCCCCAGTCATACGTTCGTCTTTTTGGGTTAGGAGGGTTAAAGGTTGGGCAATACTTGAAAAGTTTTCAATAAATTGGCGTATTTCTTTTGGTGATTTAGTTACTTGCCAGTTCTTAATGGCCTCAATTTTACCGGGGTCTACTTGGATTCCTTGTTGATTCACATTGTGTCCTAAAAATTGTACTTCTTGTAACCAGAATTCACATTTGGACAACTTAGTGTATAACTTTTCTTGCCTTAATAGTTCCAAGATTACCTGCAGATGTTGTTCGTGTTCCTCTTTACTTTTCGATATATCAAAATGTCATCAGTAAACACTATAACGAATTTATCAAGGTAAGGTTTGCAAACCCGGTTCATGAGATCCATAAATACTGTTGGCGCATTGGTCACCCAAACGGCATAACTAAAAATTCATAGTGACCATACCAAGTTCGGAAGTATGTTTTTGGGATATCTTCTTCCTGAATTCTTACTTGATGATAACCTGATCTGAGATCAATTTTCGAAAGATACTTCGCACCCTGGAGCTGATCAAACATGTCGTAAATTCATGGTAAGGGGTATCTATTCTTTATAGTCACTTTATTTAATTCCGGTAGTCAATACACATTCGAAAACTTTCGTCTTTCTTTTAAACAAATAACACCGGTACTCCACATGGTGAATAACTAGGTCGGATAAATGCCCTGTCTAGTAACTCTTGCAATTGGTTGGACAGTTCTTGCATTTCAGAAAGTGCAAGTTGGTAGGGTGTGTTAGGATTAAACGTACACACGAACTGAACATGACACGAAAGCAATAACGAACTCGAGGATTTAACGTGGTTCGGTCTAAACTGACCTACGTCCACGGGTGGCAACCAGGTATATCTTTTATTGAGTGACAATGATTACAAGCACATAACAATCATATATAGAGAGATACACTTAGGGTTTGTATCTTATTAAACAAGAAATCCAAACCGGGTCGGGCCTGCCCTTTGGACTTCAAATAATAAATCGGGCCTACACCGAAAGGCCTACGAAACCCAACAAACTTCCACTCAGAGGCCTCGAGTACTCTCGTCTGCACTCCTGATTGTACTTCTGTAATCCGAATATTAACCATCTTCTAGTTGCCACCGCCTTCTCATCAATTAACCTGAAGGCTCGTTGAAGCTCCCCGGAGCTCCAACACGTCAGTCACGGCTAAAACTGCCCCTGACCCGTTCTCTGTCCCTACCGACCTAGAACTGTAACTGAAACACGACTTGTGCTCCCACTGTCACGATTTCCTCTGACTGATTTAACCTTCCTAGCTCGTTCATCCTGAATTTTCACTTTGGCTCTGGGTTTGTTACTTGCAAAACGAACCTTCTTCTGCCCACGAGATTCTGTGAACCAGACTTTGTCTTTCACCAAAACTAGATCCACTCCTTTCGGTGAAATATCGACCATATACAACGAACCCATTTTCTTGCCACGAGCTACAACGAGATTCCCTTTGACTACTTTCCACTGCCCATTCCCGAACATAAAATCGTAACCCTGGTCATCCAACTGCCCAACTAAAATCAAACGTTTCTTCAAATTTGGAATAACCCTCACGTCTTTCAAAGTCCAAGAAGTACCTGCTGAAGTTATCAAATAAACATCTCCCATACCCGTATCCTCTAGAATATCATCGTTCGCAAGTCGAACCTTTCCAAAATCCCCAAACTTTAGATTCTTTATCGTTTCAATACAGTGAGTGGCATGAAACAATGCACCAGAATCCATCACCCAAGCATCAATGTTATCCTCAACACTAAGAACGTAAAACTCATCCTATGGGCATTCTTCTGCAGTGTTGACTTCTGTAACATTCACCCCTTTCTTACCATTCGGACACTGATTCCTGAAGGGTCCCTTCTCTTTACAACCCCAGCATTCAATATCATTACGAGTCCTACACTGACTCCTCTTCCTACTCCCACCGCCTCGTTGTTTTCCCCTACCTCTGCCTTCTGTGACTAATATATTACTTGATGATTCACCTGAATTTCTGCGTCTTGAATCTTCTCCAAGAATCAAATCCTGAATCCCATCAAAAGTAATTTTTATAGACTAACTACAAACTGCAGTCACTGTTTGCGACCAACTGTCGGGTAAAGAGGATAACAATAAAAGACCTTGAACTTCATCATCAAACTTAATGCCGACTGACACTAAGCGGGAGAGGTTCGAGTTAAGATTATTGATATGCGTTGTAACTGACCCACCCTCTTTCATTCGAGTTGTCACTAGCTCTCTGATAAGATAGACTTTATTCACTGCCGAAGGCTTCTCATACATGTTGGATAGTGCCTCCATCATACCACATGTTGTTGTTTCTTTCATGACGTTAAACGCCACATCTTCCGACAACAATAGTGTAATACAAGCCCTAGCTTTCTTGTTTAACTTCTTCCACTCTGCTTCTGACAACTTTTCTGGTTTTTCATCCTCAAACACTACATCCAAGTATTTCTGACAAAGTAGGGCCTCAATCTGCATCTTCCACCAACCAAACTTCTGTCCGTCAAACTTCTGTATCGAAACCTTTCCGTCTTCTTCCATGACAATGACTAAACGAAAAACTGGATAAAACAGAAACAGACACGACAATCGCACGGGCCAGAACTTAACAACTGTTCTACTGAACTCTGTGAAATAATCAACCAATTTTAAACGCAACGGAAATACGAACTGTAAATCAGAAAATGAAACGATAAAACCTGACAAACGCGGTTGGCACTGGTTTTGATTTGTTTAACGCTTCTTCTGATTGACAATGGTTCTTCAACAAAAATAGAATCTTGATTCAACTGTTCTTGTCTCGTACTTAAAATAATAATCTGGTTGAAGAGTTTGGTCAAAGAATCACCACTTGGTCAAACACCAAATAGAAAAATAAGTATTTTCCTTTTGTCTCTTGCTACGAGGACCAACAGCAACAAATGCTACTGCTCTTTTCTGTGGATGGAACAAACTCCAACAAAATAGAAAAGAATAATACTGAACTTCTATTTCTTGGTCAAAACAAAAACTGCAATTTAAAAAAAATACTCTATTTTTCCTTCTTTGACACACCGACATTCCAAAACGACAAGACCTCCTATCCGCCCTAATCAATATTAAGCATAGATCAAAAAACACCTATTATAATGGCTAGATTGCCGATTCATTACCCAGGTTGGCTGTTGACTCCGGGGCGGCACAAGCGGTAGTACACGGAGGTGATGCGGTACTCGGCTGAACCCTAGTCATGATCGTCGGGCTGGGTTTAGCTGCGGCGAAACAGCGGTGGCGGCGTATACCCTAACGACAATCGGAAAACCGTAGCGGCGGCGGAACACTAGCGCGGTAGGGTGGCGGAGGCTGGATGGTTTGGCGGCGACTCGGCTGGTTCTCGTGTTCTTCGTGTGATCCGAACACGGCTCTGATATCACTTGTTTGGATTAAACGCACATACGAAATGAACACGACACGAAAGCAATAATGAACACGAGGTTTTAACGTGGTTCTGTTTAAACTGACCTACGTCCACGGGTGGAAACTAGGTATATCTTTTATTGAGTGACAATGATTACAAGCACATAAAAATCATATATATAGAGATACACTTGGGGTTTGTATCTTATTAAACAAGAAATCCAAACCGGGCTGGGCCTGCCCTTCGGACTTCAAATAATAAACCGGGCCTACACCGAAAGGCCTACGAAACCCAACAGGGTGCCTTAGCAATGGGGGCTGCTCCCAGTGTCAGGTCAATACGGAATTCAACTTGTCGGTTCGGTGGTAAACCAGGCAATTCATCAGGAAATATATCTAAATAATCGTGTACCACTAGGATGTCTTATATTCGCATTTCTTCGGGATCCTTGACTGTTACACTCGCCAAGTATAACGTACAACCTTGGCGCAAATACTTTAATGCCTTAAGTTGGGATACAAGAGGCAGTACAGTACCAGATTTCTCACCTTGAACAGTCATTGCCTCATCATTCGAAAGGGGTATCCTAACAGTCTTATTCTTACAAATAATCTGCGCTTTATACTTGGATAGCCAATTCATACCGACTATAACATCAAAACTTCCTAATTCCACTGGTAGTAAATCAATAAGAAATGGGTGGTCATTCAGGACAAGAGAACAGTTTCGGACTATTCGGTTAACAAGTATCGACTTACCATTAGCAAGTTCTATAGTGTATAGTTTCGTTTGCTCACTAAACAGCATATCTTCTATGGGTAAAATAAACGGATACGAAACTTCTATTTGCGCCCGTATAAAAAAAAATGAAGCATACTGACAGGAAACTAAGAATGTACCTGTCACCACGTTCGGATCATGACGTGCTTTACCAGATCCTATTACAAAAGCGCGTCCCCTAGTTGCGTTGGATGTTGATGCTTGTGCTTGGTTCTGCCTTCTCACTGCACCCTGATCCTGCTTGGGGCAGTATCTCCGATAGTGTTCCGTACTACCACATTCATAGCAGGTATTGAGGTTCATGGTAGGTGTGGTTTATTGATTGAGTTGTGGTCGGGTTGGTTGTTGTGGTCGGTTTACATTATTGGTGGGGGTTCTACAATTGGGAGGCATAATGTCCAGTTCTTCCACACTTGTGACAAACTACTAGTTTATAATCACCCCAATGATGAAAATTACATTTCCCACAATTCAGTAGCGTCCCTTTATAAGCCTCTTGTTTCACATTAGAACTGGTCATTGCATAATTTCGGGTATTCGAACGCGCTCGTTTATTTTTAGGGTTCCCTTGCATCCTTGTCCCATAATCAGATCATTTTAAACTCGATGTTTCCTCCGTCATACTTATCACACCACTTCTCATAAGATCAAAAGTAACAACACCCGCTTGAGATACAACACTTTCCAATGTTGAGTGTGCTACTGAATTAACTATGCTTCACACAACAGTGGTTAATCCCCAAATATAGCGTTCAATACATTTAGCTTCCGGAGTAACTAACAACGGTACTAAGCGAGACAGTTCGTTGAAATGGTTTGTATATCCCACATGGTCAGCACACTTCATTTCCAATTTCCACAATTCATGTTCCAACCTTTGAATTTTGCTTTTTAGGAAAAAATGCTCCGGCAAAAGGGTTTTAAGTTTGATCCATGACATATGGTTTATAGCGTCTTGTCCCCTTATTTGAACCATTGTGTTCCGCCACATCAAAGCATGATACAAAAACATACTAGTAGCGAATTTGACTATATGGTCTGGTGGACATTCACTAATATTAATTACGGACTCGGTCATTTCAATCCATTTGACCAATCCGCTAGGTCCCTCAATAGCTTTGAATTCAATCGGGTTACACGATTTGAATTGTTTATACGCAAAATCCTGACATGGGGATTCTTGGTTATTACGATTGTTACCGGTATTTGGTCGAGTGTTATCATTAGTAGTTGTATTGACAACCGGTACGGGGTTTGGATTCTTGACATTATTGGGGTTAAAAATGGTTTCAGGGTTCCCAACAACATTAACAGTCGGGCGAGTATTATTAGTGTTTATAACATTATCAATAGTCAGCGGGGTAGTAACACCCGGGGCTACATTAGTATCTGGCGGAGGTATATTAGCAGTGGCCGTAGTGGTGCTCGAAGGTTCATTAACAGTATTGTTGGTACGTATGCATGTAGTGACTTGTGCTACAATTGTCGGTATCACTGCTTGTGCTATAAAGGGTTTGCTTTCTTCGGGGCCATTCTATAGAATAATAAAATATATAATAATTAATATTGTTTCCACCATAATATGCACGATATCACTATATTACAATTCACAAACACACAACTATGCCAAAGAACACAGTTGTATTAACCATAACCATTACTGTACATATGCATCTCAAAATTTAGCGCATAGGCTTAACCTAGTATAGGCAAGCGCTTGAATATGTGTATCAAAATTTGTCACTAAGTGACATATAGACTTAACCCGGTAAGGGCCAGTGCTTGTAATAGTGCAATGCCATAAACAGATCCCAAGAGAGCCCAACATGCTGCTACAAAATGCTGCATGGGAAGTCAAAAGACTATATACAACCAACTATTCTACTATGTGTTACTTATCCATACGTACTAGATAAACCAATCATGCAACGACCGCTATTAATTCTACAATGATCGTCCTATCAATCCATAACTGATATTCCACCTGATCCTTACGCCATCGGTTGCCAGTGTTCATTCTCCTCACATCCTCGTATTTTGGTGTAGGTACCAAATATCTTCCTGGGTTTCTTGTCTGAATTGATTAAGTTTATTGATTGATATTACTTGTTCCAATAGTTGGTCAGTTAACACCGTTAACCACTCAGGGTCAGTCATGAGAGTTGGTTCCTGGGTTGACATTGGTACACCCCAGGTAGGGACATATATCTCCGTGATCTGTACCCGCAACGTCTCCCCCCATGGTAAGTCAAACGGGGTGGGGATAGGGTGCGCTCAGGTGGGTGTACGGAAATACGAGCGGTCAGGTGGGTTCTGTGTGTAAGAGTGGGTGGTGAAAAATGGGGTACTAGAGGTGTAGGGGCTCTCACAGGGGTCCGGTAGGCACTTGTGGCTCCAACCTCATGCCAAGATGATTCCCTCGGAGGGTAACTATCGCAACTATAGCCTGATAAAGCAGGCTGGTTGGTCGGCACTTCGTGTGGCACTACAGCATCTCCTAAGCTCTCACTCATCTCCTCCTCCGGTTCCTCCCCAGTTTCTTCTTCTAGGTCCTCCTCATCTTCACGTAATGTTGGTACCGCAATAGATAACCGATCGGTAGACCTCGACATGTTCCTACACAATGGTTAGTAATAAGAATAATATCTTTAAATCATATTAATTATAATAAAATACATGTAGGTATTTATACACATAAGCACAAATAATCGTTTATATACATATATATTTATCTATTATTATATTTTATACACATATGTTGTTGTTTTTACCTATTGGATTGTTTATCGACTCCTTCTCGAATTCCCACGTATAAGCAAGTACGTTATTACGTTCCGAAACATAATAAACCTCTAGCCCATAAGAGTTCATCCTGAGAATCATCGGTATATATTATTTAATATTATTTTATTCCCAGAGCTAATCGAGCCTAAGGTTATATTAGGGTATCCGAAGGGACATCCTAATTATTTATAACCAATGGCTCTGATACCAACTTCTTTCACACCCAGACTAGGTAGATGCGGAAATGTAATACGGGAATGTAATAGATAACACTGGTATCAACCACATTTTTTATAAAGAAATTCAACAAACTAATTCATATCATATTACATCGGTAGGTAGTGAGTGTACAAACTAGGCGAAAACACATTACTAGTTCTCTTGGATGCTTATTCCTTAATATATACTCGTATCTATCTACAGCGATTCAACTTTAGATTTTAGCACCGAGCACGTTGT
Source organism: Bidens hawaiensis (assembly GCF_021521415.1). NCBI lineage: Eukaryota > Viridiplantae > Streptophyta > Magnoliopsida > Asterales > Asteraceae > Bidens > Bidens hawaiensis. Next base: position 336,328 of record NW_027492772.1, read on the forward strand.
AATCATTCCAACTTGGCCTTACCTGAATAGCATGTTAAAATGGGTCAACTACGTCTAATTGGTGAGTTTCAAGTTTCACAATTACGAACGAAATCCAGTATACGTAATTATAGTATTCATGTTTTGTAAATATGCGATGTAATTATACTAAGCCACGAGTGAATCCTCGACCAGTTTCTATTACGTGGCCTCTCCTGCCCACGCACTTCCTATGCCCACATTGGCTCTATTTTCCTCAAGTATGTACTATGTCTAACACCACATAGCATGTTACAAAAGTTCGCATGGTCATGTGCAATTGATAATAAACATGTACCGGCATACCCCCACCCCCGGCCTGTCAATTAGGTTTGTCAAACCAATAGTACTATTCACATGCCTTCAGCTCGTGGTTAATCACTCGTGTGTGAGGCCTTTCAAGTGTTAGCACTTAGATAATTCACATCATCACACGTTTTTAAGTATATAAGTATATGTAAACATGCTTTCCACCCCAAAAGTTCGTAAAATAGTTTAGAAAGTGGGTTCGTGAAACTCACCTTATCGTAATTCAAGCTGGTAATACGTGTCAGTAAGTAATGCGTCTCGATTATAGCTTGAATCCTATAACCGGTATCGTACTGTTAATACTGGTACTATGTTTAAACTAAATCGGGTTGTATAACTAGTTTGGGTATAACTGTTAGGCCCAGAACATGACCATAGTCTTAGATTATGATGTTGTATACTATGAAATAACAAAACCAGATTTGGCTTAGTTTCACCGTTTTCCGAGCCTAGCCAAGTTGTTTATTTATGCGTTTCGGGATTAGGTAAGGTCACACAAACTTATGTAAACATATTGATTGATAAAATGATTTGATTTATGAAAGAATTTTGAAGTTTCGGTATATGGATTGATCGCAGGGTTCGTTTCATTTTTCACAAGGGTTTGATTATACAAACAACGTACAATCCACCCGAATTATCCTGAATTCTCGTAAAAATTTCGTTCTATCAAATTCATCCAAGAACTTGATATTTTACCACTTTTGATGTTTTGACATACCAGTCAGTTCGTTAAAAACAAAAATGCCGGTTTTGTTAAAACATATATAAATAACATATGGAGAATTTTATAAAAATATTCAGATTTTTATGATTAAATATCTATTTATAAAAATTCATTTAATGTCTTATAATTAAGTAATAAATAGTCCGTCTATACCAAACGAAATACGAAAAATCCAATAATTTTTCCAAGTGGTCACAATATCATGAAATAGCTCCTGCAAAATCTCTAGAATCTAACTTTTTGGCAAAAATGTTTTTTTGCGTGTTTTTCGGCTACTAAACCTCGATTAAAACACAATTGCACAAACAATACTTAGACATCTCCAAATCATCCCAAACTTTGTGAGTGATCTTACCATAACATTTAGGGTTCCAAACCAAATTTCATACTTTTTCAAGAGTTTTAACTATTTTTCTCAAATAAACGCCAATAAACGGTAATAAATTCGCCAAATATTCTCTGTTTATCGATAAATTACCAAATTTGAACAGGGACTCACTTATGTGATCTCTAATGTCCCTGCAATGTTTCATAACCTAAAAATTAGCACGTCATAATCGAAGCACAAACAGCACCTAAACGAGTTAACCGGTAATACCTTGTCGGTCTTTGGTAGATTTTGATGGTTTTAACGACTCTCCAGGTATTGGGTCACTAACTCAGTATATCTACATATCATATAACATTAAACCAAGCATAAATCATCCATAGAACAACCTTGTTAATTAGGGTTTCGGTTTTGGTTTCAAACCGAACTTTTGAACCGTAAAAAGTCGTATTCATGTTCCAATCCTTGTTTTTGGTCAAAAATCTATATGTTTCTTTTTTGTATAAATTTTTAACATCAAAACATGATTTTAGTTGATTTTTATGGTTTTTGGATGGTTAAACATGTTTAAAACTAATCAAGACCTTAATCTAAGTTTAAACCATGTTAATCAAGCTTGAAATCACATAAAAATAGATGTTTACCTTGAGGGTTTTGGTTGATAGAGAAAGGTATTCAGACGATCTTGATCTTGTTTGAGTTGGTATGAATAAATATCTAAGTATTTAACTATATACATGATGCTAGAAACAAAGGGGGGTTTTCCAACTTGCCATATACAAGTCTTGGGCCCCATTTGGGACTCCTCTCTAGTATAATTTGTCTTGGTTTTCATGCCATGTTTAAATCTCGGTCCAAAATTTAGTTCGGGTTCGGTTTTTCGCGAGAAAATTAAATCGGGTCCGATAAATAGCACGAAAACGATCGTTTTTTGACTCATTTTTGGAAAACAATAAAAACATATTAAAAGGTTGTAAAAACCCAAAATATTTTCATGGATTGCTTGGAACATGTCATATAAGTGTTTTATAAATCTTTTTCGGATTGACGGATGCTACAATGCTAGTTTTGATGTTAACGATTGCGTTTATACTTATAGCATATCAGTAAACGAAACCTTTTTCGTTTAAATGGTTTTAAACGTACTGGGGCCTAAACTTCAATATGTTAGCTACTATAATATATATATATATATATATATATATATATATATATATATATATATATAACTCGTATATGACCCCTTAGTATATATACAGGCCCTAATCAGTATCGTTCGGTTACTCGTTTGGTCGCTATGAATTAACCGATTTATCGTTTACTATCTACGTAATGAATTAGGTTTACGTAGTTTTGTCACGAATGTCACAAACTAAGTGAAACTAATATTTCCTTATCCTTCATTACAATCCCTCTTTCATCTTTTTTATTCCTGAACATCCACTTGGTACCAATTGCAAATATTCCTCTTGGTTTGTCTACTTGTTCCCAGACTTGTAGATTTTTGAACTGGGCTAACTCCTCCTGCATTCGTTCTACCCAAATATTGTTCTTCAAAGCTTGAACTATGTTCTTAGGTTCTATTTGGGTGTTGTTTCAGATGCACTTTTGGTAACTCTTTCCTGCGGGTCACCAATTATGTTTTCAATAGGATGATTTATCTCTACAAAAGATGTTTGGATGATTTGATTTGAAGTTATATTTGAATCAAGATTTGAGTGATTGAGATCTGGCTCTTCAGTTATCTAATCTTGTGATTGATTATTCATTGTAGCTTCTTCAACATTCGGAGTTGATGTTGATGCAACATCAGTTCCCATGATCAAATTTTAAAACAAAGTTTCAAATCTTTATTGTCTTTCCTTCTGTACTTCATCTTGCTGGCCACTTGTTTGATAATTCTTCATTTCATGATTTTGTTGATCTTGTGGAAGATCAAGATGTTCATTTGTTCATCTTCATTTTCATCTTTTGCATCGAAAATCTTCCTGTTAAAAGAGAATTCGTGATATTCATTAGTAACTTTAGACCATAATTTGTCTAAATAAATTTTCTTTTCAGTGGTTGCTTTAGGAACACTGGTTCTATTAGAATTTTCATCAAAGTCTTTAGGATAGATCATGAAAGATTTATGCAACTTCTCTAGATCAAACAACCATATGGATCCATCAACTGTGTTAAGCTGATTTTCATTAAAAATGATATTAGATGATTCCATCACACTCAAATAATCTTTAACATAAACTCAGTAAGGTTTTGAGTGTGAAGAATATCCAACAAATAAACAATCTAAAGATTTGGATTGAAACTTGTTCAAATAATCTTTACTGTTTAATAGTGAACATTTGCAAGCAAATGACTTTAGAAAGTTGATGTAGGGCTTTCTTTTGTAGAAAATCTCACATGGAGTTATGTCTTAAATTTTTTTAAGAAAGACTCTGTTTTGAACATAACATGCAGTGTTGATTGAGTCTGCCCAAAATGTCGCAGACAAATAAGCATCTTCAAGCATGGTTCTTGCAGCCTCAATTAAAGTTATGTTTCTTCTTTTGGCAACACCACTTTGTTTTGGAGTTCTAGGAATACTGAATTGTTGAAATATTCATTTAGGTTGACAAAATTCAGTCATTGTCCCATTCTTGAACTCAGCCATTATCACTTATCATAACCTTCACCCATGCATCTAATTGATTCTCAATCCTAGTTACACAACTTTTAGTCATTTCAGCAGCTTCATCTTTGAATTCAGAAAGTATACCATTGAGAATCTTGAATAATAATCTATAATCACCAAACAATATCTCTTTTTGCCAATGCTTGGAACACTCACAGGACCAAAGAAATCCATGTGAAGCATTTCAAGTATTTCTTCAATTGAATTTATGAGTTTTGTTTTGTGAGATGAATTGTGTTGTTTCCCCTTTTGACATGAAATGCATTTGTCATCCAGCTTGAACTCTCTTGTAGGTAATCCAATGACATGTTCACCTTTAACAAGTTTGTTCATGTTCTTGAGATTCACATGACATAACTTTCTATGCCACCATTTTGTTTCATTTTCATATTCTTTGGAGATAAAGAATGTCCCATGTCTAGAAATGGCATCTTTCATCCTTAATTCATATAAGTTTCCATTTCTAAGGGCCATCATCATAATCATATCAGGTGGAATCACAAACTCAAGTTTCAAAATAAAATAGTGAGATTCATCAAATCCAACCATTTAAACTTTATCATACATATGTGATATGCTCAAAAGATTATATTGTAAACCTTTAACATACAACACATTATCAAAATATACTTTTCCAATGGTGAGAATGCATTTGCCCACAATCTTCCCTCCATTTTTATCACTTCAAAAAGCAACCGGGCCCTCAAACTTCTCTTCATAGTTAACCAATGTTCTATTGTCATAGGTCATGTGCCTGGAATATCCACTGTCCATATACCATATATCATTCAATTCAGTGGACTGTCCCTGCACAATTCAAAATAAAAGGATCAATTAAGTAATGAATCACAAGCTACTTCAGCTTGTTAATCATCAACAAGATTATAATCAGTTGAAATTGATTTTGGATCCTCATAAACCAATTCACAAGACTCATCAGTCTCATAACTAGTTTCAATTAAGTTTCCAGAGTAAGGTATTATGCTTTTGCATTCTTCAATGACTATTTCCCTTTTGATTATTGTCACTTGAGCTTCAAATTTTGGCATCCATAGAGCTCATGTGGTTCATGTCCATGCTTCAAAAGAAACTTCACATCTCCAGTGAGTTCATTTTCTTGCTTTCTGTTCATTTTCTCAGAATCTTGGCACTTAACAGAAGTAGATCTGTTGAGTTTCTTGGTACTGCTACTTCCTTCCTTCTCAATTGTTTCATCACTTTTCACTAGATCATTAATTTTCTTCTTTCTTTTATTCAAATACTCTTGTACTTTTTCTTGTAGAACACAAAATCGTGTCCAAACTTTGTGTGGTCTGGCACATGAAATGGTTCAGGAGATAACCTTTCTTAACAAGAATCAATGTGATGACCATAAACATCAAAAATTTTGCACCAAACTTGACCTTTGAAGCTTTCACTTGAGTTGCCCCTTTTAAATCTTTCACTTGGTTTTGGGGTTTCAATTCCGAAGGTCTTTTGATGAGTAAGTTGGCTATCAAAGTTGATTGAGAATGGCACAAATTCCTCAATCTTTTTATCTTCTCTTTCCACTGAACTTTTAACATATGTTACCTTTTCCAGTTTGATTGGATTTTAAATCCTATCACTTCTTGGTCTCAAGCATCTTCTAGCATAATATTCCATGTTTTCCACATCTCCCACATCAAACAGTTCATGATTGGAAAACACTGGATAGATAGGCAAAAAAATATCATTATTCTTGAATATTACATCATTCTTCTTATTGTTTTTGACATTTGATCTCTGTGATGACACTTTGCTTGTATGATTACCATTGATTTTATTTCCTTTATACTCACAAATATTAAAGGATTTGTGTTCTCTTCTAACTGCTCATGATGTTTCCTCATATTTGGAGTAATTTTTGGTAACAAAGCAATATTGTTCTTTGAACCTTTCTTACTCTTGTCTTTTCCTTTCAAACTACCATAGCTTGAGCATTGATCACTTGATTCACTAAGGTAATCTTTACTTGACACTATTGATCTTTCATTGAAACTTGAATTCCAACAGATTTTTCAACTAACCCTTCTTTTGTCTCAGCAGCTTTTACCACAAATTCTCCATCCTCATCAACATTAACCATCTTATAATTCTCAATATATCATTCTTGATCTTCAAACACTTTCTTGAATTGATCAAGATCTGCTCCTCTTTTCTCCTTGTCCATCTTAAATGAATAATTGTCATTAAAGGGTGGGGGAACAACCTTGTACTTGTCTTCTTCTTTAATTGTCTTCAATTTTCCACAGATGTTACCTGTGGAGGAACAACCTAGTACTCTATTTCTTGAAACACACAGGTTTCAATTGACCAACCTCCTTTCTCAATACATCATTCATTTCAAGTAATTCAAAAGTTTTGAGATTTTAATGTACATGAGATGACGAAGTTTAAGCTTGATCACTAATCTTTTCCATAAATTAACATTTGCCTTCTCAATATCTTCAATATGGTTACTCCGGTCAAACAAACCATTTTGTGTTTGTTTAGCTACAGCAAAATTCCATTGGTTTCTTAGTTGAGTGGCATTGTTTCTGTTTTGATTTGTAGGAGCTTGAGGAGGGATTGATTGATTTCTTTAAAATGGTTGTTGTTGTGGGACAATTTGTTGTTGGTTTTGTTGTTGGAAGTTGTTATTATTGAGTTGTCTTTGTTGTCCTTGATTTTGATTCTAATACTGGAATTGGTTTCTCTGTTGATTGTTGTTCTGGAAATGTCTTGGTTGGTTACACTCTCTGGCAAAATGACCAGGTTGTTGACAGTTGTAGCATATTGCTTTTGATTTGTCAAAACCAATCCTGTCACTTGGTCCAGAAAGTGTTGACCTTCCTGTTTTGTTGTATAATCTCTTGCTTCTCACAGCCAACATAGCAGCTTGCCATTTAATATCCATATCTTCCAAATCATCAGCATCTATTTGTTCCAAGTCTTCTTGCATCCATTTGTGTGAATCAAATTCTTGGCCACAAAGGCATTGCATGATTCAGTGAACATTAAAAACAGTGCTTGATAGTCATTCCCTTGATTTGTGCTTCCCTTAAAATAAGGAACATGTCCACTTTCTATTGAAAATGTATCACCTTTATCCAAAATATGGACATTTAATATTTGTTGTCCACTTTGGCTTCCAGATTGTCTTTCCACAAACACTATAGCAGTCTCAAAATTGAATTCACTTGGTTCTTCACTAATGGGAACTTGTCGGTCCCGATTATATCTCTCAATCACTTTGTTGTAACCCACACAATATTGTGTTGACAAGAAGGTTAAAGACTTGCTAAATTTGGAAAGAACAATAGTTATGTTAATGGCGGAATCACTAACACACTAAATGTTGCTAACAAGACACAAATGTAACAAACACACACTGTAATTCAAAAGATTTCCATTGATATATAAGAAGTCAGATGAAATAGGAAATCGAGTAGGATTTCAGAATAGAACGTTTTATCCGTACAAGATAAAGACAGCCGTCACAATCAATATCAGGTAGTGTCTCTCTCACCAAGGCATGCCCTAAATTATTCCTTTTATAGGCCTAACCTGACATCTGACATTCCATATATGGAAACCCTAATGATCCGTACATAATTAAAGCTATTATAATAAATGATAAGTGTAAAACAGGTTTTCGGGCAAGCTTTGCAGCATGTAACTTTGTCGAGCAGACCTGGTAACCATGAAGTGTGCTGGTAAACAGTTCTCCGGACATACTTTACTTGGAATATTTTCCAAAGAAAATATTCTCCTATCAGACTTCAATCCTCTTGACCATATCAAACTTTGCTCCATATAATCCCACTAGAAAAGTTGTTCTTCAGGAATCCCTTCAACTCTTTGTTAAAGTTAACTTATGAAGCAAATCAAAGTGTGTTGGTAACACTGTAGCTTTGTTAGGAGTTGAACCTTGCTCGATAGAAGTCATTAACTTGTTTATTGATCAACTTCCTTCAACCTTGCTGGGCACACTGTTTATTATGAATAAAACTTGCTAGATTTGAATTTAGCTTGGTTTTAGCCAAGGGTTTGCTAGGAAAACAAACCTTGCTTGAATTGAAGAACTACCCTGCTAGACAAAGTGAACCTTGCTCAGTTTAACACTTAAGAGAAATTTTAGAAGATAACCTTGCTCTGAGAGCAAAATACCTTGCTAGGATAAGTAAAATCTTGCTGGGAGGTCTGAGCTTGCTCGGAGTCCATACTTAGCAGTTTCTTGATTGGTTGAGAAGTTTCCCATCTTCCTTTAGCCTTTTTCTCATCCCATCAATCTCCCCGTAGATTGAAACAACCTCAGCTTTACCAAAACAACTCTAAGGTTAAAAACACTTATAGCTAAAATACACAACAAAGTTTAAAAGAAATTGTATATCATAATCAAAAAAAATGTTACAAGTTTGAAATTTTGTCCCATGGACATTACAAAGCAAACCTAAGCTTTAAGAATAATCTTCAACTCCTTATGCTTGAGGCTGCTTGTCTTCTAGCCAACTTGACACTTGAGGCTGCTTGTCTTCTAGGCTGCATGTGGTTTGGATGATCAGTGGGAACAGTCCATCTGATTATGTCATTGAGAATTTACACATGCAGGAATCCAAGTCAGTATCCTGGTAAATAATGCCCAAGACCCGTCCATCAGAGTTTCTGAGAATGAATGATCCATCTTTATCATGAACATCAACACTTGCGATCCTTCCATTTCTCTGGACTTCACAATTTGGCCTTGACATCTGCCGCCTCATATTTAAACATTCCATCATGTTTTCAAGAGGATTCTTGCCTTTGCTTTTTTGCTTTGAAAGTTTCTTCAGTAAACTTTATCTCCCTTATCCTCTTCAACCTCATGTTACTCTCATACTTAGATAGTTCCAATTTTCTTTTCTTGTTAAGCATAGGTAACCCTTGTCTGGTTTGATCTTTGAGATGCTTGAATAAATCATTTCTTTGTCTTCCGGCAAATCTATGTATGTCATAGTAGTCATACAGACTCAGAGTTTCCATCTCAGCCAACTATTCTTTCTTGAATTGTAGAAAATCATCCCTGAATATTACTTCCCACAGATCACCACTATACATGACTATTTTTAATGTATCAGTTTGTGAATCATAGTAGCCTTTTTCGTAAGCCCATATGAGAGGGTGACCTTTGTTGTGTTTGAAGAGAGGCTCTAGTGGTAGGAATTAGGACACTTACAGCTGAGGGCCTAGAAACAGTTTTGTTCTAAGGTAGAGAGGCCCTCTGTAACGATTCCGGCAAAATCAGGTATACCCTAACCGGTATATACTATTTATGTGTTATTTAATAATGAATTTATGAATTATAATGCGTTTATACGAGTATGTATGATTCACAGTACAGATTATACTCGATTATACAGTTAATCGTATTGGAAATACGATTAACCGATTAACGGTTATTGAAGCCCGAACGAATCGAGGATTACATTATAGACGAGATATATGATATTTAGTGATGTTTTGCGAAGTATTAAAGCTTCGGGATAAGTAAATTAAAGCACAGAAAAAGAATTTTCGATTTAATGGTACGTCGGTACATTAAACGAAACCTTTAATACCAAACCGAGCAAGAGACGATCGATCAAGCCGAAAAAGATACGCAATTATTAACAATATGATGTTTTAAGTTAATAAATGTCATGGTTTAAGTTTTTAAAGTTTTTAAATTGGTTTTATATAAATTTCATTTTTAAGCCGAAAACGACCGTTTTAGCCTCGTTTTAGGCCGAAATAAACATTTAACCGAAAAACGAACTGAACCAGATTATCCAAAACATTATCCGGATTTCCAAAATCCAAATGTGTGGCTAGAAATGGAAAGGTGGGCCCCACCCCACCTCCCCTTGATTCCGATCGGCATAGGGGTATAACCCCATTGCCTTGTTATTTTTTTTTGTAAACAACATAGCAAGATCTTCCTTCTCTCTCAACATTATGAACTAAAAACTCGGAATTGTAGCGAGAAAAGCAAGGTAAAAACCGAGTTATTCACGTTTTCATCTCCTTTTCTCGAGTTTATTTGCAAGGAAATGAGATTTCAAAGATGAAAACCGATTCTTGCATGATCAAGTGATGTATACGGGTTATACAAGGGATCTTGGTCCAAGAAAGGAGTAAACGAACCAAAAACGAATTTTTACGGTTTAAATCTTTGTTTTTAAATCATAACCGAAACCATGAAAGAAATGGCTTGATTGTGGGTGTAACTTGCTTGGTGTGGTGTTATTGTGCTTGTAGGTGTTGTATCTAGTTGTTAACAAAGTCTAGAAAGCAAGATCCTTGCGATTTGAAGCCAAAAACACAAGGTAGTTCGGTTTTTATATGTTGTATGTGTTTTGGACATATTGTGGTACGTTTAGAGTTAGGCTACGAAATTCCACAGAGATGATCTACACATGAAAATATGAGATCTGTGAAAATTTGGTAATTTTTGGACAAATGATGAATATTTGGTGAATTTAATGCTCGGTTTTTGCTAAAAATGGTGAAAAATACTAAAATATCATGATAAATTTTGTAAAATTCCAGATAAGCTTTTTATAACATGTAAAAGTCACACACAAAATTTTAGGTCAGTTGGAGAAGTCTAAGTAGGCTTTTCGGTTAAACGAGTTCTAGGGTTTTCTAGCTCGGTTTTAGTGAAAATGGCATGTAAAAAGAGATATTGGTTCTGGAAGAATTACAGGGGACTATGGGGATGGCAGGGGTCATCCAGGAAAAATTTGGGATTTTTCTAAGGTCGTTTGGTATTTACGACATATTTAGTGTTTAAATGGTGTTTAAAAATAGATAAATAAATTTTAAATATAAAAATTAATTCTGGAAATATTTTTATAAAATTCCCTACTGTCAAAAAGTGATTTGTGCAAAATTTCAAGATCCGAGATTAAACGGATAATTATTTGTGCTAAAAAGAAAATAAAAACAAACTTTTAAAGTTTAAAACGCGTAAACCGGTAAAGTTCGCCTAAACGAGCTGATTGTTGTATAAAAACCCTAAAAATGAACTATTTTCATATAACTGAGTTAAACAGGTAAAAATAAATCATCCGAAAATAATTCGGATGATTTGAGTAATTTTATCCGATTTAACAGTTTTCCGGTGCACTAAAAACAGAAACGGGTCCCGCGGCCAATCGGGGCGTCTAAACCGAGCTCTAATTTCACAACTTTAATTAAATTATAAGTCAACAACTATTTTCGGGTAGTGTGTGACCAAACTCATTTTTAAAACGTAAAAACGGATAACCGTGCTAGGCACGCAAAACGGGGAAAACGAACTAATAGTAATTTTAACTATTTAACTCTAAATGATATCACAATCTGAGTCCGGAGAAGTGTTTCTGGGTTAACATTGCCCCCGGAACGGGTACAGTATTGGGTTAACAGTGTCCCCAGATGTACCGGTTAACACGGTTAAAGTTATATTAATAGTGATTGTATAGTAACGAACTTAGGGATCGTATTACAGATCCGGATTAGTAGCTGCGTACTGTGTCACCTACTTGCTTGCGAAAGGTGAGTTTCACGAGCCCCTTTTTCTGAATTGTTTTTAAATATTTTCCCGAGGCGGAAAGCATGTTACTATTAAAATGTTTAAGTACATACTGAACGCATGGATTTGCGTGAATTTATATATATTTTATTGTACGGGAATCGTACGGAAATGTACTAAGATGGTAATTGTCTAAGTTGCTAACATTGTAAGGCCCCGTAACACGAGTGATTAGCTAAAAGCCGGTAGAGTGTGAATAGTACTATTGGTCTGACAAACCCAACTGGTCCGGCATGGATTTGCTGATGTTTCCCAGCCAGTTGCACATGTCTATTTTGTTGTTATTTATTTTGCTATGTAATGTTAGGCATAGCGGTTTGGGGCAGGTTCGTGGGCGGAGTATGCCACGAGGTTGTATGTGGATAGACAGAGGTTTCACTTGTGGGCTCAGCATAATTACATCGCTAATATATGATCATTATAATGATTTGTCACTATTTATTTAAATTAGTGAAACTCACCAACTATTCGTAGTTGACCCGTTTTCTTTACATGCTTTCTAGGTACACCCAAACTGGAATAATTGCTACATGCTTGACGATGCGTGCTTTTTGTGGAAGCTTAATGATCTTTTTGTATTAAATATGTTAATGTACTGTTGGTAAAACATATGTGTTAACGCCTAAACGGTAACTAAACTCGGAACAATGTAATATGGTGTAAATTAATGTAGTGGTGTTTTCTATATAAGCAATGCTGTTGATATCAGACGTGTCTGTTGCATCCCGTTTACGTTTCCGCTGCGGTTACGGGGTGTTACACCCTCACATGCCCAAATTATTTCTCAAACATTGTAGTTACCATCTCCTTTGGCATCATCATCAACTCTAGGAAGTTTTCACCTCCTTCTCTAGATAGTCTAGTTATCATGCACATCACTTCCTCATCACCAAGCTGACTAGCAGAGATAAATCTTTCTCCTCTTGGTCCACAGTCAAAGTTCCTGAGGTCTCTTTGTTCAGCCTCCAATATTTTCATTCAATCTTTTGTTCATAGAATAGTTCCTTCTGCTGGCCCTTTCCAAGGTCGTTAAATACACTTTCAGCTATCCCTTTACTAAGCATCAAGCCTTTTAGGGTCTTGATCTTGTTCTCATCATCCCATGGCTCTAAGTGGTCAACTGGTTCCTATTTCACATACAAAAGTAGGAACCTTGGAAGCTTTTGATGATGACTCAGCCTTTTCACAATCATCTTTATCCTATTTCAGAGTTGTATAAGGCTAGTCTTTGAGTTCTGTTCATCCCTGGGGTTTTTGTAGTTCTCCCTAGCTTCCATTAATCTGTCAAGAAGTTTCAGCTGTTCATCTTCCCATTTCTTCATCCTTTCAGCCCTTTCCTTATCAGCCAGGGTAACAACCGTTGGCCTTTTTACAGTTTTGTTAGACTCATCTTTCTTTGAAAATTTTCTGAACTGAGCTTCCACTTTTTCCCTTGTAAGACTTTCAGCAACTTCAAAGGATACTCCATGATCAATTAAAAACTTCACTTTGCCACCATAATTTTTGAATAATCTTTTAATCTTTTTCTTTTGGTTTGTTTCTTTCCTCAACCTCTCCAACTCTTCTCTCTCCACAGTTTCGACAGTTGTTAAGTTTGCATTTTCCAACTCATCAAACTTCATGTTGCTCAGGTCTTTATCAGACAATCCATGCATTCTCAAGTATATCCTATATTTCAAGGAATCTCGATTTTTCTTTTCCATCCTCTTCTTTATATCCCTCACTTCACCATCCAATAACTGCTGCAGCTCTTCATCAGTCAGTTGATCTAGGATCCGAACTTATAACCATGCTTCGTCAATCCCATGATTTTTGGATTATTTCTCCTTGCATCACTTGCATCATTGAACATAGACTGTATATTCTCCCTATGTTCATCAGTCATTGTCACATCAGGGGAGTCAATAGTGTCATCAGCTTCATCAGAGAAGTCATCCAGAGCTTCAATTCTTAGTTCATTAACAAAATTATCTGGCATGACCACTTGTAAAGGAATAGCCTGAACAGGGCTTTCCTTATCTTTAGAACTTTCAACAAAATACTCGGGCTTATCATACTTTTAGCCTTCTTCTTTAGTGATTCATATTCATCATCATCTCTGCCATCGTATCTGCTCCTCCTTCTAGTATATTTCTTCTCAAATCTGTTTGCTTCATAGTTGTAGGTTCCCAGCCGGATCTACACGAGATATCGCGTTCTACGTAGGTGCGGAATCCCTACGTAAGACGTTACGAGTATAGAAAACAATACGATTAACACACGATACGATAATCAAACACGTTGTATACCAACCTTAAACACGTGATACGAAGATCACTTGATTACAGACTCTCTCTCTCGAATACTCTCTGGAAAACTGTGTATAAGTTCGTTATGAAATAAGCCGTAACCTAAACCTTATATAGAAACGACAACTTCGCCTGGCATGTTCAGGCGAAGTTGTCACTAACTTCGCTTGTCTAACAAGTTCGCCCATATCAGCGAACTTGTTAGCAACTTCGCTTATACAAAACATAAAACATTACAAACGCAATTACAGACACTAGACACTGAACTACTGACATCATGCACCAACAGACTCCCCCTTGGTAGTAGCTTCATCAGTTTAGCTTCAAACACGTGTCTTGTAATCTTCAATTTTGTATCTTCACGCATGCACTCCTTCTCGAACACAAACAGAAACAACTCTTTGAGATTTCCTCGCTTCGTCTTTCCAAGCAGGAATATAAAAGATTTTCTTCTCATTGAGCACCTGTAGATCAGCTTGCGATAAGTTTACCAAATGCATCGGATCGTAAACTCTTAGCACCTCTTGTTCATCCTCGTCTTCCATCACTGCCTCAGCTGTCTCACAATCTACAAACCACCACTTTAGGTCTTTAAGCACATCCTTGGGCATTAGTTTCAACGGTACTTCTTTAAGGTACCAGATCGGTTTATACTTCATGACCATCCAAGGTTTTCCATCAGCTCTCAAACCTCTATCCTTGTCTTCAACAAGTTTTCCCTTTTGTGGTTTTAACAGCTCAAATTTCTTCTCTTTTATACTTTCTTTCCACACAATTTTCCCAATGACTCTAGCCATATTATCGTCACTTCTGTTTATCAATCCCAATCTGGCTAAGTCTTTCACTTCACATTCTGGCAGTGTATTCAACGATCTTAACATCCTTCTAAAGTACTGAACACCGTCATAGCTTTTAATCACGAAGAGTCTCAACTGCTCATCATAGATCCAGCAAATAATCCCTTTCTTCGCTTCAGCATAGCCTTTAATGTTGTAACTCTTCTTAAACATTGTAGGGACCGCCGGTTTCTTCGTTTTGACGAACCACTGAGCATAGCCTTCCTTCCACCTAGGCTGCTCTTCCCATTCAGACTCATCATTCCCAATCTGTTGACTCATATCTACGTTCTCGACTTGCGGTATCTCATGCTCCACATTCTCCTCTACTATCTCTCCCTCTTCAATCTCATAATCAAGCACAATATCTTCTCCAATCTTCTCAATCACATCACTCGGTAATACATCATCATCACCAACCAAACCATCATCCATCTCCTCTACGTCCACCACCACCACATCATCACCACCAGCTGCAGTTGTCGACTCCCCCTGAGTTGTGGAAGTTCCAAGAGCATGAGTAGTTTTTGGTAGCTCACCACCTGCATCTTTCGACGCATTGGGATCATCGTCTCTATCATTCCTTCTCTTGGTCCTCAACTCATCGCCTTTACAGCTCGTCTCCCCCTAAGATGCCAAGAACTCCTTAAGAGCATCTATGATCTTTCCATGTTCTACCAGCAGGGACGACTGCATCTGATTCTCTGCAACTAGGCGTTGAATAGCCTGGGTCTGGATAAGATTCACCCTTGATTGTTCTGCCACGACCCGTTCAAGTGCTACTATTCGTTCTGAGTCTGAGAGGGTCGCATCGAAATCGAACCTCATTTGTGATATGTCTTGAGTGTACTGAGGAGGGATTTCCGATGTCACCGGGACCTCAGAAGTAGAAATAGACGTAACCGCAGGTGGTATCGTCATTGATAACCCTGCAATGGCCACAACAGTCGACTCGATAAAGCGTGCCACGACCTCCGATGGAGTAACAGTCGGAGGCGGCAACGAAACCATTTCCGGAGCCGAAAGTTTGAAAGTAGTGGGTGGGAGGCCAAATGTAGATGAGGTAGCCACCACTGGAACACCCGTAGCGCTTGGCCTTGTAACCTATAGTGATGAGGGAACCATTGTCATACCGGATAGTGCTGGTGGAGTGAAACGTACCACCCTAGAGCTCTCACCGGCTCCTGATCCTGCACCTATCCGTTCCCTTCTTGACCTCCTTATCAACTGTTGTACCTCTTCCTCATAGTCTGACTCGTCATCATCATCTGTTCTCTTTCTTTTCCCATGTAGTCTTTCTCGAGTTACCATAATCCTTCTCGCCTCTGCCATTTCATCATCAGAATCAGAGCCAGCCACCGTTGTAGCTGCCCTAGTAACATTCATAGTCGAAGCACGTTCAACCTGGACATGTACGTTCTCTCTGGATCCACCCGATCCATATCAAAGAAGCCTTGACCACCAAATTATGCGTCAAGGTCCACATTCTCCTCCGGTGACACAACAGGAGCAGCAGGTATAGCTTGAGGTGCTCCTGCCTGTTGTGGTGCCGGGTCCCTAAACTCATCCCCACGAGCAGGCACATACCCCGTTGATTAAGTACCCAAAGAGTGGAGTATGGCGAGGACGAAGCTCAGGTTTGCTCCTCGCACTGGAGGATCTGCATTGGGCGAAGATCCGTTTGTTCACACTCTTAACTTATCAGATCGGACGGCGCTAAGGAAGCGTTGGAGCAACATGATTCAAGATCATTTGTAGGAATCTTGGATACATGATGAATCGCTCACGCGCCATCGCTCTTCGTTGACGATCAATCTCATAAAAGACCATCTGACTAAAGCTGAATCGCTTGTTGTAAGTCAGAGCAGTCATCGCTGACTGCATGGTCGCGCCCTTGCCATCAGTGCCCGCCTTTCTCCCTGACATGCATACTATCATAACATGCATGAGAAAGCGCCACTGGTCAAGCAGAAATCCCTTCCTTCTTTGTGAATCCCCTAAGGGACCAGAATAACCCATCCTCAAAAATGCTCCATCACGGAAAGGAGCTACAAACTCTGTCGGGTCATCCCTTGTTTCATTTCCAAACCGCAGAGCCGCCCGGATATGTTCAGAAGAGAACTGAATAATCAGATGTTTACTATTGCGCGCATCACCGGGGGTTCGACTCTACAGTCATATTCCACGGTCTGCCAGAAATCCTCAATGTTGGGTAAGGATATCGGCAGAGTTGTTGTAATGGCGTGGAATATCCTCGAGCGTAAAAGAAATGTGATGATTTCGCGGAAGTCATCAACTCCGCTCGCCTCCGGGTCTAAGGTGATATACATGTTGTGACCCTGGAAGAACTGTCTTTGTTGATCACCTCCGTCATCACCGCCTGCACCACCTGCTCCTGCAACAGCAGCCATATCTGCAACAAACAAGTTAAGTTAGATAAACATTAAAGCGAATCACAAGTTCGCCTGTTACCATGAGCGAAGTTGTGATCAATACTGTATAGGCGAAGTTAAAGGTGAGGCGAAGTTGGGAAACAACTTCGCTTCAACTTGAACTTCGTCAGATAATAGTTAAGTAAAATGGTCCAGGCGAAGTTACGGATAACTTCGCCTAATCACAACATCGCCTCAAAAGATAAGCCTCAGGCGAAGTTACGAATAACTTCGCCTAAATTGTAACTTCGCCGAATTCGAATCGGCAACAGTTAAGGTTGTTGAATCGAATCGATTTGGAAAGTTTTGAAAATTTCGGCCAGTTAACACATGATTTTGAGTCGATTTGGACGATTAATATGTTTACTATCACGTGAAAGAAGTTTGAAAATCGGGTGATAAGGGTCGAAAGATGAGGTCGATAATCGAGTCGAAACGACCGATGATTAACCTCAAAAACAATGATATTAGAACCCTACACACCTATAATAGGATTAGAATCTGAAAAGAGAACATAGATTGATCGATGAAATATGATCGATAAGTTCGCCGAGGTTGACAGAAGATAAGTTCACTGATTTTGAAATAATGATCAAGTCTGACCTTAAAACTTCCTTATATAGGGCCAAGGTTAGTATAGGCGAAGTTGTCTATAACTTCGCCTATTCCAGGCGAAGTTAAGAACAAGTTCGCTGGTATTTACAAAATACACCCCTATACTTTGAACGATTTGCAATTAAGTTTTAAAACATCCTTTAAAGTGTTAAATGAAACGATCAAGACCAAGTAACCAGGTATAAAATCATACAACTACAAAAATAGAAAAAATTTTAACTATAAAGTAAACGGGATCAAATTTCAGTCTGGACAGGGACTACCATGTTTTAGAAAAGATCCGAACATGAATCATACTAATTACATGACTGTCACACAGATCCATGTTCAGCTGTATTATGACATAAAGAAACAGGTTGTAAGCAGGTAATATACTTAAAATGGTTTTCATCGTTTCTGTGATACGAGTTAGGTTCAATTAAGCTCAAAACTTAAGTGGGCAACAACTCAGAGATTATGATGCCTCCTATCTATTCTCAAAGCGTATTTGGCTTTCCCCAAGTCACCCCGAATTGACCTCGACCCGTAGTGTCTGATTAAGTAGTAATTACACTTCGATCTTAGACTCTGTTTCCCGTTCACCTTCTTGTGTCTTGATTGATAATCATTATCAATATGAACTCTAGAGATATATTTTTTTTTTTTAATCAGACATGTATATACACAACTTCAAGTAGAAAATAACTGCAAGTCCCGAATCTGGATCACTGCAGCGTCTTGACACGCTATCTTCACGGGAATCAGAACACTCACGGGCTCGTGTATGACTAGGTAATCGCTTTTCTGCCTATCATTCGGAAAGATATGTATGAAGACATGCACAACTCTTAAGGAGTTTCCACAAAAAATCGAGTAGATTTAGTTAGTATCACTTCTACTTTTACGCACCATATAAAGCTACCATGACATACAATGACTGTCCTAAAGTCTTTTAAGCCTAATAACTTCACTAGCTAAGCACACACAATCAGTATATCTATCACTTTCCAAGGTTAGATTCAATTTTCTGTTAATCATAGTAAAGCAACTTCTTACGAAGTAGTAGACTTGAAAAATAATTTCATCTCCCAAAAAAAAATTTTAACATCAATCGCCCCGACCAAAACAAAGTCTTCAGGTAAACGGCTATCCCGAAGATCCAATGGATCAGCTGGACCGACCACATACAAGTATGTGTCCTTCTAACTAAGTATGATCGACTAATTTTCAACGAAAGAATAAAAACACATCATAAACCGCCCCGGTCACTCTCAGTCATCTGGTTAATGGCTATCCTCAGATTCTACAAGTAGAAATGAGGACCAAACATATCCGAAGAAATGTCCATCAAACTAAGGCAACCGACATAATTCTAAGCGATAGTGACGTTTTTTTTTTTTTTTTTTTTTTTTTTTTAAACAAACATAGAAAGCACGGTTACTCAGGATTGATCATCCCATTCAGCTCAACAAGGTTTTGAAATCTAGATTTGTCAAACGCTTTCGTGAACAAGTCAGCGAAATTATCTAACGTGTCAACCTTTTCGAGCTCAATCAGCTTCTTCTCAGCACAATCCCGTATAAAAGGATGACGTATGTCAATATGTTTAGTTTTACTGTGCTTAACGGGATTGTTAGTTACTGAGATAGCAGCAGTGTTATCAATGCAAATAGGAGTAAGTGAGAAATTCAGACCATAGTCGCGCAACTGTTGTTGAATCCAAAGAACCTGGGAGCAGCAGTTGGAGGCTGCCATGTATTCTGCTTCACAGGTTGAAATTGCAACTGAAGTCTGCTTCTTGCATTGCCACGACACCAATCTGCTACCAAGAAACTGACATCCACCAGTTGTAGACTTCCGACTCTGATTGCACCCTCCATAATCAGAATCTGTGTAAGCGACTAGCTACAAGTCTCCTCCTCTCGGGTACCACAACCCCAGCTTCGGCTTGCCCTTGAGATACCGAAGTATCCTCTTCGCACACTTCAAATGAGATTCTTTTGGGTTTGCCTGAAAGCGTGCACAAAGACAAACATCAGACATTATATCAGGCCTAGAAGCAATTAAGTACATTAAAGAACCTATAATAGCCCGATATTGGGTTGGGTCCACATCTGCATCGTTGTCTGAATCAGCACCCAATTTGTGATTGACGCAGACTGGAGTATCATATGGAGTGCTGTCCTCCATCTTGAAGCGTTTGAGAACATCATGGACATACTTTGTCTGATGAATGAACATCCCGTCTTTCTTCTGATCAACCTGCAATCATAAAAAGAAAGTTCACCCATAGAACTCATTTCAAATCTCTTCTTCATGACGGCCTCAAACTCCTGACACATGGCGACCTTTGATGCGGCAAAGATAATGTCGTCCACGTAGACTTGTACCAGCAGAAAGTCGCTTCCTTTTCTCTTGAAGAACAACGTGCTATCAATCTTACCTCTTTCAAACTCATTCTCAAGCAAGTAATCGGATAACGTTGAGTACCAGGCACGAGGTGCCTGATGTAGTCCATACAGCGCTTTACTTAGCTTGTACACGTGATCGGGAAAGTCAGGGTCAGGAAAACCCGGAGGTTGCTCAACGTACACAACCTCATCGACTTTACCATTTAGGAACGCGCTCTTCACATCCAACTGAAAAACTTTCATCTCCTTATGAGCAGCAAATGCCAAAAACAGTCGAATGGCTTCCAATCTTGCCACAGGAGCAAATACTTCATTGTAATCAATCCCCTCTTGCTGATTAAAGCCTTTAACAACCAGCCTCGCCTTATTCCTGATAACAACCCCTTTCTCATCTCTCTTACATTTGAAGACCCACTTCGTGCCTATCGCATGCACATTCTTCGGTTTTTCAACCAAATTCCATACTTCCATTTTCTTAAACTGAGCTAACTCTTCTTGCACGGCTTCAACCCACGAGCTGTCCTTAAGAGCCATTTGATAGTTCTTTGGTTCAATCTGGCTGATAAAGCAGGTGTACAAGCACTCGTTGATTATGCCTGATTCTTTAATGATTGTGTAAACACAGGTGTGCTCATTCAAGCTTTGTCTTGTTTGTACACCGGCGGACAGATCACCTATCACATTCTCCAACGGGTGATTTTTGTGAATTCTCGTAGTAGGAACCGAACTGACATTTAGATTATCTTCCAAGTTCGAAGATAGCTCATCCATGGTTGATTGATGTTGAGAGTGAAACGGATTGATGAATTCCTCTTCAGTAGAGGCAGCAGGGGTATTGACAGCATTTGACGAGGAAGGCTGACATTCATCATACTGTGGTCTTTGCACCAAAGTTTCTTCCTCATCGCATATCATCTTCGAAGCAATTCGTTCCTCATCTTCTGCAAAATCCAAATAAGGCATGTTAAAAGATTTAAAAAGTCTATCATAGTCAAAAACCCCAGCGGGTCCCGTGCTTGGTTTTGGTGATTTGTAACTTGTGATATCAGTGTTACACACCACCTCAACCTTGCTGTTCGATGTATTACAGACCCGTCTGTTGGGAGTCCCAACAACGTATCCGACTAAGATTCCTTCGTCGGCTACTTCACCAAATTTAGAATTGGTCTTTAATATCGAACACGGGGACCCGAATGGTTCAAGACCACTCAAGTTGGGCTTTCTCCCATGCATAAGTTCATAACATGTTTTATTTAATCTTTTGACAGTTAACACTCTATTAAGGATATAACAGGCTGTTGCAACAGCTTCAGCCCAGAACACCACGGGAAGTTTCGAATCAGCCAGCATGGTTCTGGCTCCTTCAATTAAAGTTCTGTTCTTCCTCTCAGCCACTCCATTTTGTTGCGGAGTATACGGTGCGCTGTATTGGTGTTCTATCCCCTTCTGTAAGCAGAAGATCTCCATCTCATAGTTCTTGAACTCAGTTCCATTGTCACTCCTGATGAATTTAACCCGTTTCCCCATGATATTCTCAACTTTGGTAACCAAATTCTTTACCATCTGCACTGTTTCATCCTTTGACTTCAGGAAATATACCCAGGAATATCGAGAGAAATCATCAGTGATCACCAAGCAGTAAGATGTTCCTCCTAGACTTTTTACATTAACGGGACTGAAGAGATCCATTTGAAGTATTTCTAGGGTACTGACAATTGAATTGACCTTCTTGGTGAGATGGGATTTCTTGTGTTGCTTTTCCTTCTTGCATGATAAGCATTTGTCTTCGAAGTTGAAATTCTTCAAGGGAACCCCCAACACAAGCCCATTTTTGACAAGGTAGTTCATCTTACGAAGATGAATGTGCCCCATTCTCCTATGCCATAATTCGGACTCTGATTCAGTCGCTTTCGACAAAAGACACGATTCTTCAGTGGCTATTTCAGTAGACCTCATATCCATGATATACGTATTCTTCACTCTTGGAGCCTTCATAACAATCCAGTCCTCTAGTATCTTAAAACCAGGATACAACACTATCGCCTCATTCTTTGTGAAATGCACGGTATAATCCTTGTCACAGATCTGCGAAACACTCAGCAGATTGTGCTTCAGTTCTTCAACAAAGTTTACTTTCTCCAAAGTCATCTTTCCATTTGACACCGTCCCTATTCCTGTAATCCTTCCACCGCTCTCTCCTGCGAAACTCACTCTACCACCTTGAACAGGTTCAAGTCGTGTAACAATTTCTTTTACCCGTCATATGCCGGGAACAACCGCTATCCACAACCCATTGATTGTTGGCAGCCCTGTTCAACTGTTCCTGCACGATTAAAGCAGATTATTAGAATCTTGGGACCCAAGACCTCTTGGTCTTGGGTCGATACATCCCGTACCTTGGTTGTCCAAAGTTAGTATCATAATCATTTCTGTGAGTCCTAACAGGATACCTTCTTGTGGATTGTCTATGAGGCCATCCAAACCGTCTTGAATTAAATGAATTATTAGTTATGGTTTGGGTGTTACCAGTGAAAAACTGAGATCTATTTCTTTGAAAACCTGGATTAGTACATTTTCTGAAATTCGATTGGTTTTCAGTTTTATCATTAAATTGATTACTGTTAGCTCTTTTCTCAGATTTTAGAGGCCTCACACCTCTGAATTTCTGCTTCAGAGGGCAATCAGCAACATGATGTCCTTGTTGATTACATATAAAACAACACCTGTTTTCAACTTTCTTATCAAAAGTTGTCTTAGATGTTGAGGCTGTATTACTGCCCGTTTGTCTCACATATGGTGGGACATACGGGTTTAGTGGAGACTTCTTTTCAGATGTTTTCTTTTTCTCTCCACTTTTTGGTAACACTTCCTCTTGATTTGTCTCACTCGACTCAGAAGACTTGTCCGAGTTAGATGAGACAGGACTCGGAGCAGAAATCTTAACACTTGCAACAGGCTTACTAACTTCTGGTTCTTTAATCGTTACTTTAACCGGAACTGTCTGACCATAGTCAACATCGACAGATTTCTGATTACTAGGGTCAAAAGTGTAATTATGATTGAAAGGTGGTGGAACTTCATGATAACCAATTCCTCCCCTTTTTGGAGAACCTTGATCACTAACGAGGTGATCAAGTATAGCGGAGGAATTTCTGAATTGTTCAAGTTTCCTGTTAAGTTCCACCACTTTTACCTGGTGATCAGCTATCTGTTTTTCCCTTTCAGCTATTAGTTTGGTTTTCTCTTCTAGAACTTCATAGCTAAGATCAATCACTTTAATTTTTTCAGTAAGCTTTGCTTTAAGACTTTTAATATCTGTTTCACTAGCTTTAATTTTTACTTTGTAACTATTTTCTCTAGCTTTAATGAAATGATGATCTTATTTTAAAGTTTTATATTGTGCATCCAAACTAACAAACTGATCAGTTAGAGTTGTCAGTTGTTCAGACAGTTGTTCACACTTAGTACAAGGGAGTTCGGTACTTACCTCGGAGAGCTGGTATGCTACATCTGCCATGTACGCTTCATTTTCGCCAGTTCCCTTCTCACTATCTGCATTTTCGATGTTTGCCAAGTTGGCCTGTTTAAATACTTCTTCAACATGCAGATTCCTGTTGTACTCCTCGTTCTGTCTGGAAATCATGGCTCTATAGTCATTACCACTACCACTTTGCTGTGTAGATCTGTTCTGACTGCGTTCTACACGTTCATTCTTGCATTCTTTTGCAAACTGGCCATTCTGCTGACAGTTGTAGCAGCGAACCTTCGTCTTATTAAACCCTGGCCTCTCACCGACAAACTTCCTGCCAGTCTTCTTCATGAACCTCTTTACCCTTCTCACTATCATGGCCATCTACCACTGCAGATCCATCTCCTCCAGATCATCAGCATCGATCTGGTCATAGTCTTCATCCAAAACTGCAGGATCAACGATCTTACCCTGAATGTAGTTCTCATACGAAGCAATAAAAGATGCATAGAGAGCAAATTGCTGTTCAGCAGATTTGACACTCATGGGCATCTTCGAGTAGTTGTTGTTTGAAACACTTGGGGAATAACTACTATTGGTCGCTTGAGGTTGAGAAGCATTTGATCCTCCAGCTACATAGCACACATCACCGTTCATGTTGAGAGATACATGTCTCTCATGTGTTGAGCTCGCGCCTGACTCTCCCTTAGAGTAATAAGCAGATGATTCAGTTTTCGAACTTGATCCAGAGTTAACCTTTGCACCATACATACCCGGATCTTGAACCTGATCGGTAGGTGTCTCCTTTCATACCATGTTCAGTTCAAACGTTCTTAGCTTGTTAACTGCTGTCTCTAGGTCATAGTCAGCAAAGTCTTTATCTTCTCTCATCAACACTGTATACATCTCCCATTTTGGTGGGAGAGCATCAAGAAGCTTCTCAACAATCTCATCTTCTTTGTATGCAATTGAATAGTTGCTGAGTTCAGTCATCAGAAGATAATATCTAGTGATGATATCATCAAGTGATTCATTTTTCAGATACTTGAAGACCGATAATTGGGTTTTTAGAAGTTTAATCTTCGAAGCACGAATTCCGACATTGCCCTCAAAACGGTTTTCAAGAGCTTCCCAAAGCTCTCTAGCAGTCTTATACTATCTGAAAGTGTGCAGAATCTCTTGTGGAAGAGCCATTGTAATTGCTGCATGAGCTTTGCTTTCGGCTTCATACATTTTCTTCTCTTAATCTTCCATCTCTTTGTACTTCTTGATCTGATCACGACCCTCATACTCAGCAGTAGGTGGAATGTAACCATCTTGTATGCATACCCACATCTTGGCATCTTGATACTTGACATATTGTTCAAAACGATCTTTCCACGCTACATAATCAGTTTTCTTAAGCATCTTGGGTGCCTTTATAGCCGAACCTGCTTCTACTTCCATCTTTACCAGTTCGGTAATGTTTATCGAAGACATCTTTCTCAAAACTCAAAGAAATCCAAAAATAAAAAAAATTTATTTTCAAACAGCACTGTAGGCGAAGTTGTGGATAACTTCGCTTAAAGCTTAACTTCGCGTGAATCAGTAACTTCGCTCACTTTCTTAAATTCGCCGGATTGGCGAACTTGAGAATAACTTCGTTTAAGTTGAGCGAACTTGGGTAGTAGGCGAAGTTGTGGGTAACTTCGCTTGAGGTAAGCGAACTTGAAGAGGTAGGCGAAGTTGTGGATAACTTCGCTTAACCTTATACCTTCGCCGAAACCCTACTAACAGTGACGGCAACTTCGCCTGATGAACACGAAGTTTCTGCAGATTAGATTTCTGGGTTTTTCGAGGTTTGTGAAGGTGTTATGGGTTGTTTAAGCTTGTAGGAGGAGAGTATAGCACAAAAGCTCAGAAAACTCGTCCCGCGAATAGTCGAACGGAACGATTTCTATACCCGCGTGATAATCCCGAGCCACACAATCGAGCAAAAGCTCTGATACCAATTGTAGGTTCCCAGCCGGATCTACACAAGATATCGCGTTCTACGTAGGTGCGGAATCCCTATGTAAGACGTTATGAGTATAGAAAACAATACGATTAACACACGATACGATAATCAAACACGTTGTATACCAACCTTAAACACGTGATACGAAGATCACTTGATTACAGACTCTCTCTCTCTCGAATACTCTCTGGAAAACTGTGTATAAGTTCGTTATGAAATAAGCCGTAACCTAAACCTTATATGGACACGACAACTTCGCCTGGCATGTTCAGGCGAAGTTGTCACTAACTTCGCTTGTCTAACAAGTTCGCCCATATCAGCGAACTTGTTAGCAACTTCGCTTATACAAAACATAAAACATTACAAATGCAATTACAGACACTAGACACTGAACTACTGACATCATGCACCAACAATAGTTTCCGTATTTCTCACGATCCCAATTTTCATGATGTTTCTCTTTATCCTTTTCAACTTCCTCGATCCAAGATTTAGTTGCAGTTCTTGTCAAATACTTTCCAGCTTGATCAGTTACCATTTGCTTGTTTGAATCTTTAGTAATGTTATCAACAATGGTAGAATCAAGTGCCTCTTCATCAGTCTTCTTCAAATTAACAATAACAAGGGCTAGAGTATTATAAACTTCTTCTATTTGCCTCAATTTGATCAAGCTCTCAATTACATCTTGATCAAGTTCTCCTTCTTCATTCAAATTCTTCTAAATCTGAGCCTCTTCAAACAATCTTTCTTGTTCTTGAAACTCCATCTCAGTTAAAGATTTAGCAGTTCTTTCCCTTATCAATATCTCATTCAGAGTGTCACCATGCCTTTTGGAAACTTGTTCTTCAGTTTCATCAACATTTAAGACATCATCAATAGTCTTTTGAGTTTCAAGGGGACGTAATTGTTCTTCGTCCTCAGCAATGGCTTTTCCCTTCGCCTTCCTTCTTTCTTCCTCAGATTCCCTCACCTCATCAGGTTCACTGGGAATGTTTTCCACTTGATTAATTAAATCTTCCAATTCCTCATCAATCACATTATCCTTCTTTTTAGAGGTGTCATCATCAATATCTTCTTCTATCAATACTATCTCCTCAGTTTCTTTTCCTTCATTATTAACTGCCTCAGTTTGAGGTTCAGTGCCAATAGCTTCAGTTGCTATAGCCTCAGTCATCACTATATCTTCAGTTTCAGCACCAACTATATTACATTCACACTCTTAGCAACCTCATTCTCAACATTTATATCATCCACATCATACTTCTGCTCTCCCCCATCAGACATATCTCCTTCATAACCATCATCATCTATTCCCCTCTCTTCACTACTCTCCTCATCACTTTCTCCATATAAACTACAAATAGTTTTGAAACCTTTCTTCTCAACATTTTCAGCCATCCTCACTACCTCATCAACAACAAGATTGGCCACAGAAGGATACTCTCCCTGTTTTGGTACAGCTGAGGTCTTCTTAACCTCAGCCTCCAGGGTTTGAATTTTGGACTGTGCATGTTCCAACTGGGATCTCAACTCATCATTTTCCTTTTTCAGATCTTCGTTTTGCCTCCTCAAATCAATATTCTTGACCACTTCATCCATGTATCTGGTAAATAAAGAAGCACCATGGGAAGGGGATCGGGAAGGTATATCTGAGAATGGGTCAGGGATATTAGTTTGTGGTTGGATTGGCTCATGGGTAGGGCTTGGGCTTTCAATGACATTTGTGCTTGTGGAGGGTAATGGGTTAACTGTTCTGATTAATGGTGTAAAAGTGTGTATGATTTCAAAGGTTGGTTGGTCTGTTGGTTGGGATTGGGTTGGGGATTGGTAAGGTGTATTTGGTTGGTTAATTAGGTGGGCTGGGATATGTTGTGGAATGTATGGTTCATGGAAGGCTCGTTCCTGGGTTGGGATTATGGGTTGGTTTATGGTTTGTGTTATGGGTGGGCTTTGGATTTGTGATTGGGTTTGGTCTTGGTTTTAGATTTGGGGTGGGATTTGGGTTTGGCTTGGTGGTGAATGCGTTTTTATTGGAGGGGATGGAATAAATGGTTCATTTTTTGGTGGTAGGGATGGAATTTGGTGTTGGGTGGGCTAATGGGTGAGGCTGGTGGTGTAGGTAAGGGGTGTTTCTCCCCCTGTGCAGCAGCATCAATATGTTCTTCAACAACCTCCTCATCAATTACATACACACGTCCTCCATCACCATCATTTCCATCAACTGAATCATCATTAAAATCATCATCATCACTCTCTTCTTCCTTCTTAGAACTTAAGTCTGGAACAGTCATAACAACCAAATCATTGTCCAACAACCAAGGTAAAATATTAAACTCCACATCAGGGTTAAAGCGGCTTGTTGATGCCAACTTCGCAATTCGTTTGTAGACATTTGGATCGTGCAAATTGTGTGGTGTGCCAATGGTTAGCAGAGCAGGTAATACTTAATACTTGGTTAAATATGATTTACAGAAACCTTGGAAATACCAAGAATTTATCTTTATCCTACTTCCTCAGGTTTACAGCTAATCCTTCAAAGATGATATTTGAAAAATTGAATGGCTGTCTAAAGACGACAGCCACTATGGCATTAGCAAGATCACGACTCATCAGAATCCATGACGCTTTCCTTGGTCCAAATCCTTGTACTATGTGATGTACTAAAAACCGGTACAAATTAGGGAACATGCTTTCTCGAATTGTCCTATCGTGGTTTGATATATCTTTAATAATCGATCAGTGTTGAAGTGTATAGGGTTATCCACGGTATCTAGAAGTTGAAAGTTTTCCAGTATCAGTTCTTCTGTTATTATTCTCATGGCGTGCCACGGTAGCCTCTGTTCGCCTACCTCCTGTATCATCAAGTAATTCGGTAGAGTGCCTTTAGATAACTAGACACTTCGCCAGGTCAAAATGGATATTTGATTGTTGTAACCACCATATCATTTGTCCACAGGGTGGTTATCATCGGTTACATGCAGAAGAGCACACATATTGTGTTTCTTCTCGAAAGGATATGTTGGAACAACTGCCATATCTGTACACACACAAACAAAAACATTCAAAGTAAGAGATTATTCATAAAGTTCATAACTTTGAAATGTTTTAGGTTAAAATTTGAAGATTTAAAGAGAAAATGTCTTTAAGAACCTGTGCTTCGACAAACTAATAACATACAGAGAAAATAGAGATGTCAGTTAATATGAAATTGAAGGTGTAAATGCACATAATCATTGTCGGAAAACATTCAATTAAAGCTTACATAGTCGGATTAAGTGGGCTAACCAAATTAAGTTAGGAAAATTATAAAACTATTGAAATTCTGGAAGGAGCGAGTTCAGGCTATAATGCGATAGTGGGAAGAGGGAGAAGTGAAATGTGAAAATTTCTCTGAGTCTCTCTTTTATACCTTTTTGAAAGTGGGTTTTAAATGCATTTTGTCTTTTAGTGGGAAAAAGCTGTCAAGCAGACAAAATATTCAAGTAAATATCTTCTCTTTTAAAACCTTGCTCGATAAAGCATATTTTACAAATCTTGCTCGGAAAAGTTTATTCACAAAGTTTGCTAGGTAAAAGTCATTTACAAAGCTTGCTCGTTCCAGAATTTTTTCAAAAATTATAAAGTAATTAAAATAACTCTAAGTGAATAAAATAAAAGAAGCTCACTCGAAATACAAGATTGCTCGAGAAATAAATCACAAGACAAATAATCAAGTATAAATCATCAAATAGGAAACCTTGCTAGGAATCACAAAAAAAGCCCAAAATAACATATTAGAAGTATTTCTAATTGTCAACCTTGCTCGAATATCTGAATATCACAAACCTTACCCGAAAAACTTATAAAATTAACAAATATTCATTTAAGTACACTTTAATACAAAGGTGTGCCCGAAAATACTTCAAAGGCGCAAAGTGTGCTAGAGAAGACTTATTTATCCTTTGATATAAAAGTATGCTCTATACTCAAAGTGTACCCGGAAAGTAAAGTTTGCTGGAAATTTTATGAGGTTTACAAATATTCTAGGACAATACTTCTAAGCATAAAGTTTGCCCGGTAAACAAAGTTTACTAGTAAACCCTTGTAATTTCAGAAAATAACTACAAAAACCATAAAGTATGCTAGACAAATACATATGTTAATCAAAACAACAAAGTTTACTTGACATAGACATGTAAAGCCTAATCAAACACGTATCACATAATCATCAAGTGTGCTAGACAAACTTAACTTTCTAAAACATCTTAGTTTACTCAAAAGCAATAATTCATCAAAGCATACACGATAATAGATGAATAAATCATTTAAGTATAAATAATCATCAAGCTTACTCGAATATCTCAAACATTCAATTAAAACAACAAAGTTTGCTAGAATAGCTTAAGAATATCAAAGCTTGCTAGTAATCACATATTTAACCGTATTCAACTGTAAAGCCTGCTGGAATGAGTCAAGCATCCTATAAAACAACTAAGTTTGCTAGAATAGTTTAAAAACATCAAAGCTTGCTAGAATTAACATTACAAATCATCAATCTTGCTGAATGACCTAAAAATCCTACAAAACAACTAAGTTTTCTAGAAAGTTTAGAAATCATCAAAGCTTGCTAGAATCAGCATATTCAAATCATCAAGTTTGCTAGAATGACCTAAAAATCCTATAAAACAACTAAGTTTGCTGGAAAGTTCAGAAATCATCAAAGTTTGCTAGAATCAACATATTCAAATCATCAAGCTTGCTAGAATAAGTTTAAATAACCTATAAAACACCTAAGTGTGCTATAAAGTTCAAAGATCGTTAAAGATTACTAGTTAAGATAGTTTCAGACTTTTTCAAGTTTAAAATGCAACTATTTTTGTCTTAAACCAAATTTCACACAGATTTATCATTTAAATTCAATGTTTAAGAGAAAATGGTGCATTAAGAGATCAAATTTCAGTGATAATCTTTTCTTTTCCTTTTCAGAAATGATCTCAACATGATATCATATTGGTTAAGATGCATCTCACTACTTCATTCTCAGCATGATTGTGACATGTCAAACAGGTTAATTGCTTTTTTAGTCTACTAAATCCATAATATCAGCATAAATAACCAATGTACTATCATTTCCCATAAAGGTTGGATCAGTTTTCACTTAAAACCTTATTTAAGTTTTTTCAAAGCTTGATCTGAATAATCTTATCATGTCTCAACACCATATAAATTGTTCATTTTGTCAAAAACATTTTATTGGAAAAACTTCTTTTGGAAAATATTCAATTGAGCACACAAGTTTGACACAAACTCTTTTTTGACACAAGCTTTAGGTAACATATCCAGGAATCATTATTTAACATCATGTTTTATGGTGTGTGTGTGTGTGTGTATGGTGTGTGTACATATATATATATATATATATGTAATAAAAATAAATATGAAACTTATATTTCATATATATTAAACGGTTAACTAACGAGTAAAAAGGACTATACGAGACATGGGGTATTGTGACAAGCGATTAGTATTGTAAGATATTGTTTAAAAATAATAAAATATATTATATTTGGTCATGCTCTGTATTTAATGAAACTTAGGTCGAAGCGTGTTTTGGATGTTTTAAAAGAAAAACGAGATTTGTGCTAAATTAATTATACTATAATAATAATAAAAATAATAATAATAATAAGAAAAATAATAATGATAAATTAGAAAATTATTTGCAAGTTCTCGTGTGAAACTTTGAAAGTGTAGTGTAGTAATAATGATAATATTGTTATTAATAATAATAATAATTTTGTAACTAAAACTTCTTGGGTACGTTTTAAAAAACTAATAAGAATATTATATCATGATGAAATTGTGAATGCTTATCTAGTATTCATAAGATTCAAACTGAAACCAAAGTCGGTTAATGGTAATATAAATAGCGTCAACTTATGATCACATATATTATTTCCAAACCTCGTTAACTAGCGCACTTAAGGTACAATCTTTAGATTCTTTTATTTTTCTTTAGTATTTTAATTAATAATTAATTAGTTAGTTGAGTTGATATAACTAATAATTATTTAAATATTATTTTATTAGTCTTAATTTAGAAACACGAGGTAGTAGCCGCAAGATAGGAATTGCACTCTTTTAGTTTTTCAATAATAAATTACCCGGAGACTTAATGGCAATCCACTAGAGTAGGGCGTCGGGTCTAACATGTCTAGTACGTACACAACTAGCTTTGTCGTGTGATATGACCACTTTGGTCATGAATGGTTAAGATGTGCCATAAATTGTAAATTAGTGGGTATGGTTGTTATAACCATAACATTGTCTGGACTTGAATAGTTGTGCACGATAATGACAGTTGTTGTGTGAGGAGCATGTGAATATTAGGATATTACTTTTGGAACATGAATATGTAAACTAGTATATTAAATTATAGATTCCAGTTGAATTGGGAAGAGGCAAAGTAACTGAAAAAGTCTGTTCAGGTGAGTTACTTAAACTATTTTCAAAATTTTGATACATACTCATAAAACTGTTTGGACTGTAATTGATCTTGTATTTGCATGGCACATATGTCGTGGCACCCAAGGTGTTATATATATTATAATGATCATTATGTTTTCTCAATGGGACATGCACTTTATTCAGCAGCAGGCGTGCATAATGTCTGTATGTGTGAATATATATTGTTGACCTAGCTTTAACGTGAAGCGGGTGGGTTATAATTATGACACGACATGCAATGAGCTCATACTTGATCAATAAAATTGCTTTAATACAATGTTATTAAATATGTCAGTTTATGTGACTCACCAGCTTTGTGCTGACGTATTTTAACCCGAGAATGTATTACAGGTTGATAAATAAGGACGTGGAGATTAGCTGCTATGAGTTGGAAGAGCTTAGATGTTTTGTCATGTTACCATTACATTTTCTAGTAAGTGTAACAGATAGACATGTAACTAATATATTAGTTTTTATATAAGAAGTCAGGTACAATAGGAAATCGATTAAGGTTTCATAATCGAAGGTTTTATCCGTACAATATAAAGACAGTTGTCACAATCAATATAAGGTAGTGTCTCACTCTCTTCTGTTCTCTGTCACCTAAAGCGTGCCCTGTAGTATTCCATTTATAGGCCTGCCGTGACATCTAACATTCCATATATGGAAACCCTAATGATCCGTACATAATTAAAGCTATTATAATAAATTCTAAGTGTAAAACAGGTCTTCGGGCAAGCTTTGCAGCATGTAACTTTATCGAGCAGACCTAGTAACCATGAAGTATGCTGGTAAACAGTTCTCCGGGGAGACTTTACTTAGAATATTTTCCAAAGAAAATATTCTCCTAGCGGACTTCAATCCTCTTGACCATATCAAACTTTGCTCGATATAATCCCACTAGCAAACTTGTTCTTCCGGAATCCCTTCAACTCTTTGTTAAAGTTAATTTATGAAGCAAATCAAAGTGTGCTGGTAACACTGTAGCTTTGATAGGAGTTGAACCTTGCTCGGTAGAAGTCATTAACTTGTTTCTTGATCAACTTTCTTCAACCTTGTTGGGAACACTGTTTATTATCATGATTTGACTTTTGTTTCTTGAGAGGTTGAGAGTTTTCCAATCTTCCTTTCGCCTTTTTCTCATCCCAACAGAACTTGTTGTTGGTTCTTTGTTGACATGTTTCCCATAGGTGCAATTAGAGCATTAGCAACTTGAAAGCTTGGTTTTTCTTCCTTTATCATGTGATGTTCAATCATCTCATGCTCAGCTACTTGTAGAAAACAGATGACATCGTCTTGCTTGAAGTTTGGGAAGTTTTCCCTCTCTTTAATGAATTTGCTAGTTGTGTACCATTCACCAGATAGAGGTGACAGAGCCTTCTTATTCAGGTAAAATCAGTGATTGCATGATTAGTGGTTCTTATTTCATTGGCTATTTCAAAAAAACCTTTATAATGCAGATTTCAACCTCTCTCCTTTTTTAAACTTGAGCCTATCAAGTTGTTTCTTCAATATATATTTCTTAATATCTTTCTTTTCAGTGTTCTTCAAACGTCTCAACCAAATCATCAAACATGGCTTTTGCAGTTGCGTGATGATTCACACCTATCAAGATTTCCCATGACAGACCTAGCTTCTACATGGACAGTTCCTTTTCAATCTTTTTCCTCATTTGTCTCTCATAGTTTGGTTGTTGTTAGCACCATCGGTTGCATAATATGATTCTTGATGGAGTTCTACATATCAATATCATTGTAACACACAACGGCCTCAAAAATTACTTTCCACTTGATGTAGTTCTCCTGGCGTAACAACCTTGTAATCTTGTTAGTACACACCTATTGGTCATCCATTTGTTCATAAATGTGTTTGATATTTTTGAAAAATCTATGAAATAAAAATGACTTAAAACATAACAAAATTTTAAAAAACGACCAGATCGGAGGATAAAATCCTTAAATCTAATGAAACAGATGGATAATACAAAGATCTAGAGTCAAACAAACAATAAACAAGGTAGATATGCGAATAGAACACTTTTAAACCTTAAAATATTGTAGATCTAGAAGATGAAGAACAGAGCTGCTGAACTCATTGACCAATGAAGCAATGCCCAGCTGACATCATCAACTTCTTCTTCGAAATCAGCAAATAATCAACTAACTTCACAATAAACAACAATAGGATCTTCACAAGAGCAAAACTAAGCTCTGATGCCACTTTTCAGGATCGATCTATCACTTATCAATCTCGTAATCAACAACTTAATGTTGACAAAACGGCTACGAAGGATGCTAGTGTGAAAACCCAACGAACATCAAAGGCGTAATCAATGATACTCAAGGTGTGCTAAAAGACACAAATATAACAAACACACACAAGTCACTCAAAATATTTTCATTAATATTATCTCAAAATACAATGAAGGTCTTTTAGGGATTCTAAGTGGAATGTCAGGTGTGAGGCTACTTTTCGTATGAAATATTCCGTTTGCAAAGAAATTTTTTTCAGCTGTCAAATCACTCAATATTCATTCTCTGGTACACATCCCAAAATGTGACATAACTTTCATTAAATAGGCCACCTGAAACCTTCAAGAAACCCTAATTATTGTCACAAAACATATTCAAACGTATTCAAAATATTACAAGTGTAAAAGTTCTTCGATGTCACACCCCAACCTAAGGCGGAAAAGTCGGGGCGTGAGCTGATTGCTCACAACTCTCAAGGTACTATCATGCAAAATTAAAAACTATAGTACAACAAATTCAAATAATCGTAATACATAAAATTTATAAATAAACAAGTAAAATAAACATCCAAAATTTAATTCTTGTATCTTCGTCTCTAACATGTATCCTAAGTTGCTTCAAACAATCTTGATAATCATAACATGCGGTAACCTGCTTAAGCGTAAAAAATACAATAGGTTTTGTCAACACGAGTTTGAGTGAGTAGCACACCAGATTGTGTGCGTATATAATAGTAAATAAAAATGCAACAGTGTCAAATAAGATAAGCAATTCAACCCATGAGGAAGTAAATGAGCTGTCGATGAGCATGATGCGAGATAAACTAGATTATGGATATTACGACGGTCGTATGATCATAGTGTTCTGAGATTATGTGGGACCTCTCCAAATGAGATTCAAATAGAGTGTATATGCACATAACAAGCAAGGTATAAATTGTTAAACACAAGTGGCAACAGTTGCAATTTGCGTATTAGATAATAGTGAAATAAATAGTAACACATATGTCCCCAAAACGATAAAAATAATAGGGAAATGTGATACTCACCTGATCGGATGAACGAAATATAAGTGATGATCTGAGAAAGATAAATTCTTCGGGATATACCGTCAAGGATTCCTAGTTAAATAAGGATAATATGAATCAATTATAAATTATATAACATACTTTAATGAATTAAGATTTCGATGTGATATGAGTTACGGTTGGGATTATGATGTTTATTAATTGATCAATAATTATCCTTGATAAAATATATAATTAACTAATTAAGTAATTTCAACAATTAAGATGTAAGATATGCTTATAATAATAATATCTAAATCTAAATTGATAAATTAGTGAATATATAAATTAAATAAAATAATTGGATTTAATATAAAGTGAGATATGTTTATAATTAATTGAATAGATAAAATACGAATATATATAAATAAATAACTAAGCATAATAATAAAGGGTAATCATTTAGATATAATATAAATAAATATCTTGTTTAAATTTCTTAATAAAAATATATTTAATACGTTTATTATAATATATATATATATACATACATATATATATATATATGTATATTGTTGGTGCATGATGCTAGTAATTCATTTATCTCGTGTTTATTGTGTCTGTAATCGTTACATTGTTCTTATTATGTTGAACGTGTTAGTTTGCATCTTGTTTTAAGCGAACTTGTTAAGTAGCGAAGTTAGGGACAACTTCGCCTAGTATGTTAGGCGTAGTTGTCGCACTTTATAACCTAACTTTGGCTACCAGTTTGTGTAACTTTTGCAGTTGAGTTTTACGTAACATAGTTGTTACTTGTTTAGTTCTTTTGGTTCTCAATATTGCAATACAAAAAGAACTCGTTTGTGTTTACGTGTTTGTGTGTCATTTACGTATTCATCGTGTAAACACTCGCATTGTATACGAGGGGATTCCGCACCCTCGTGTTATGAGATACTCCTGTGTAGATCCGACTGGGAACCTACAATTGGTATCAGAGCATTTGCTCGTGATTGTGTGGTTCGGGATTATCACTCGAGTGTTTTGGTTATTCCATTAGACTTTTCATGGAATTGTTTCACATTAAAATACCGTTCTTTTGTTCGTTTCTCAACAATACCCTCCAAATCGCACCTCCTTGTCACTCCCACAACCTTCAGAATCAAAGAATCAGATCTAGAAATCAACGATGATTACCCATCGAAGTTGCCGTCATATGGAACTAGGGTTTTAGCGAAGATATAACGTCAGCGAAGTTAACAGGTCAGCAAAGTTAACAGGTCAGCGAAGTTAACAGGTCAGCGAAGTTAGCTTAACTTCGCCTTTTACTGTTAACAGAACGCTTTTTGATTAATTTCTGATCTCGTTTCGTTTAATTATGACTTCTATAAACATTACAGAACTGGTAAAGATGGAAGTTGAAGCTAGTTCAGCAACTAAAGATCCAAAACTACTTAAAGGAACTGATTTTGTTTCGTGGAAAGATAGGTTTGAGCAGTATGTGAAGTATCATGATGCAAAAATGTGGGTTTGCATTCCAGATGGGTACATTCCTCCAACAGCTACGTTCGAAGGTCGAGAGCAGCTTAAGAAGTACAATAAGATGGAGGATGATGAATAGAAAATGCATGAGGCTGAGAGTAAAGCACTAGCTGCAATCACCATGGCACTACCTCAAGAGATTTTTCATACTTTCAGAAAGTACAAGTCTACAAGAGAATTATGGGAATCATTAGATAATCGCTATGAAGGTAATGTTGGGATTCGTAACTCAATGTCAAAATTGTTGAAAACTCAATTCTCGTTGTTCAAGGGCTTTAAAATGAGTCACTTGATTACATCATCACAAGATACTATCACCTGATGACCGAATTGAGTAACTACTCCTTGAAGTACACAGAGCTTGAAGTTGTAGAAAAGCTTCTTGATGCTCTCCCACCAAAATGGGATATATACACAGTTTTGATGAGAGATGATAAAGAGTTTGAAACCTTTGATTTGGAAACGGTGGTCAATAAGTTACGTAGTTATGAGCTAAATATGATAAGGAAAGAGACTCCTACTAATTAGGTTCAGGATCCGGGAATGTATTTTGAAAAAGGGTCTCCAAACTCAAGCTCTAAATCAGAATCAACTGCGTATTACTTAGGAAGCAAACCAAACTCTACTCAAGATGGTCATATGGTGATGAATATGGATGGTGACATATGCTTTGTAGCAGGTGGAAGTAGCTTGTCAGAACCTCAGTCCTCAGCTGGTAACTCCTCAGCCAGTGCTTCTAGCAAGAATTACTCACAGATGCCTATGAGTGTAAAACCAACTTAACAACAATTTACTCTTTATGCCTCTTTCATTGCCTCATATGAGAATTACATAAAAGGAAAGATAGTCGACCCTGCAACCTTGGATGAGGACTATGATCAGATAGATGCTGATGACATGGAAGAAATGGATCTGCAATGGCAAATGTCTATGATTGTAAGAAGAGTGAAGAGGTTTATGAAGAAGACTAGTAGAAAATTCGTTGGAGAGGGACCGGGGTTCGACAAGTCAAAGGTTCACTGCTACAACTATAAACAAAATGGACACTTTGCTAGAGACTGTACAAATGAAAGAGTCGAATGAAGTCAGAACAGGCCTACTCAACAGAATGGGGGTGGAAATGAAATAAAGGCTATGGTGTCTCAACAAAACAGTGGGTATAATTGGAATATACAAGTTGAGGAGGTAATTTAACAAGAAAATTTGGTGAACATCGAGAGTGAAAGTTGTGACAAAGAGTCAGTGGAGAATCAAGCATACATGGCAGAAGTGAACGATCAGCTCTCAGAGGTATGTTCTGAATCTCAGTGTGAACAATGTGAGAAATTGTCTGAACAATTAAATTCTTTAACTGATCAGTATGTTAGCTTGGATAAAGAATTAAAAACGTTAAAAGAAGAACATCACTATTCTAAAATTGAGTAAAATAGTTTCTTGGTAAAAATAAAAACTAGTGAAAAAGACGTAAGAAGCCTTAAGGCCACTCTTGCTGAGAAAATTCAAGTCATTGATCTAAGCTATGAAATCGTGGAAGAAAAGACTAAAATTATAGCTGAAAAGGATAAACAGATAGCTGATTACCAAGTAAAAGTGGTGGAATTAAATAGGAAGCTTGAACAGTTTAGGAATTCCTCCATGATTCTTGATCATGCCCTAAGTGTTCAATGTTCCCCTATAAACAAAGGGGGAATTGGATACAATGAAGTTCCACCACCTTTCAATAATAATTACACTTATAATCCCTATAATCAGCCATCTGAGAGTGTTGAAACTGATCAGACTGTAACGGGTAATGTGAAAGTCAACACGGTACCCCTTAAAGTCAAACAAGGCAATACTAACGTTAGCACTAACGAATCTGTTCAGACAAATTCTCCTGTCACAAGTCTAGGTTCAAATTCTGAAAAGTCCGTCATCTCTGTCAACATAGATGATGAAGTTGTGTTACTCAAACGGGGGAAAACTATGTATTTGATGAAAAGAAATCTTCTTTAAACCCATTTGTTCCCCCCTATATGAGACAACCTGTCAGTAACACAACCTCATCTTCTGCTACACTCCCGAAATGAACGTTCGGAGGGACAATAGTTGTCCTAACAGGAGTTGTTTTAGGTGTAACAAGATAGGACACCTTGTCAATGACTGTCCTCTAAAAACGCGAAATTCTAGAAATATGAAACCAACTAAAACTGAGAATAAAACGCACTTTAAAACTGATGCTGGTAAAAATAATAATGCCTCCAACTTTAATCATTGGACAAATTCAAGATTTCAGAGAAACCAACCTCACTTTTTCCAAAGAAACCACAGATCAGGTAATTTTGAATCCAAGAATGCTAGAAACTCAAGGATGTTTGGAAGGCCTTATAACCAGTTTTCTAGATATCCTCCATTCAGCTCAAATGGAAACTTCCCTCAAAGGAACATTAGGCAGCCAAGAAGTTGGATACCGTTTAACAGATTCGATCAACCCATGACCAGCAGGTCTTGGGTCCCTCCTTTTTAATTCGTTTCTTTAATTGTGCAGGAACAGTCTAACAGGGCTGTGAACAACATGTGGGTTGTCGACAGTGGCTGTTCCCGGCACTTGACTGGTGACAAGAAATTGTTACATGATTGGAAAGCTGTTCAAGGAGGAAGGGTTAGTTTTGCAGAGAAAGTGGAGGAAAAATTACTGGAATCGGTAAGGTTACAAATGGGAGAATAAAGTTGGAAAAGGTCAATTTCGTGGAGGAGTTAAAGCACAATCTCTTGAGTGTCTCTTAGATATGTGACAAAGAATACACTGTGCATTTACAAAGGATGAGGCTCTCGTGCTTTATCCTGGTTTCAAGATCCCTGAAACCTGGATTGTGATGAAAGCTCCAAGAGAGAAAAATACATATGTAATGGACATGCGGTCAACAGAGATGGCGACGGAAGAATCGTGTCTATTGTCAAAAGCAACGGAGTCTGAGTCGAAACTGTGGCACTAAAGAATGGGTCATATCCATCTTCGAAAGATGAATTATATTGTGAAGAATGGGTTGGTACTGGGGGTTTCTTTAAAATGTTTCAACTTTGAAGATCAATGCGTGTCATGCAAGAAAGGAAAGCAGCAAAAGAAACCACATCACTCCAAAAGGGTTAACTCAATTGTCACTATTCTGAATTTGCTTCACAAGGATCTGTTTGGTCCCGTAAATGTCAAAAGTCTAGGTGGCACGTCATATTGATTGGTTGTGACTGATGATTACTCGCGTTACTCATGGGTCTATTTTCTGAAGACAAAAGATGAAACAGTTCACTTGGTAATTAACTTGATTACCAAAGTGGAAAATATTGTTGGGGGAAATGGTCAAGTTCATCAGAAGTGACAATGACACAGAATTCAAGACCTATCAAATGGAGATGTTTTGTTTGCAGAAAGGGATTGAATATCAGTTTAGTACACCATATACTCTGCAACAAAATGGGGTAGCTGAAAGGAAGAACAGAACTCTAATCGAAGGCCCCTGGACTATGCTGGCAGACGCTAAACTTCCCGTGATGTTCTGGGCTGAGGCTGTTGCCACAGCCTGTTATATCCTTAATCGTGTTTTAACTGTTAAAAGATTAAATAAAACTTTTTATGAACTAATTCATGGTAGAAAGCCAAATCTGAAAGGTCTTGAACCTTTTGTGCCCCCTTGCTCGATATTAACAACTAACTCAAAATTTGGTGAAAAAGCTAACGAAGGTATCTTGGTTGGCTACGTAGTTGGGACACCCAACAGAAGAGTCTTTAATTTATCGAACAACAAGGTTGAGGTGGTCTGTAACACTGACATTACTAGTTACAAATCACCAAAGCCTAGCATGGGACCAGCAGAGGCCTTTGACTATGATAAGTTATTTAAATCTTTTAATTTGCCTTACTTGGATCTTGCAGACAAAGGTGAAAGAGTGGCCACTCAGATGCTATTCGATGAAGAAGAGACCATCATGCATCGTCCGAAGTGTAGTGAAAAACAATATACCACTCCTTATGGCGTTGAAACTCCAGTTGTTTCGAGTGAAGATGACTTTTTCAATCTGTTTCATACTCAAAACATCTCCGATGAACTCTCTACAAATCTTGAAGAAAACTTACAAGTGGATCCCATTCAAACTACTAGGATCCACAAGAATCATCCCCTGGAGAACGTGATTGGTAACCCTTCTGACGGTGTGCGAACCAGAAGAAGTGTGGAGGAAAACACATGTGTGTATGCAAGCATTAAAGACACTGGTATTATGAATGAATGCTTGTATGCCTGCTACATAAGTCAGATTGAACCAAAGAACTATCAGATGGCATTAAAGGATAGCTCTTGGGTAGAAGCCATGCAAGAAGAACCGGCACAGTTTGACAAAATGGAAGTACGGCGTTTGGTTGAAAAACCATGAGATGTGAATGCAATCGGTACGAAATGGGTTTTCATATGCAGGAGAGATGAGAAAGGAGTAATCATTCGTAACAATGAAAGATTAGTTGTCAAAGGGTTAAACCAACAAGAAGGGATCGACTACAATGATGTATTTTCTCCTGTGGCATGATTGGAGGCAATTCGACTGTTCCTGGCCTTTGCTGCACACAAAGAGATGAAAATGTTTCAGTTGGATGTTAAAAGTGTGTTTCTAAACGGAAAGATCGACTAAGTGGTATACGTTGAGCAACCTCTGGGTTTCCCTGATCATGTGTACTAGCTTAGCAAAGCTTTATATGGCCTACATCAGGCCCCACGAGCTTGGTACGCAACTCTGTCAGATTACTTGCTGGAAAATGGGTTTGAGAGAGGAAAGATCGATAGTACTTTGTTTGTAAAGAGGAATGGGAGTGATTTTCTTCTCGTCCAGGTCTATATGGACGACATCATCTTTGTTGCCTCAACAATTTCTATGTGTTAGGAGTTAGAAGAAGTTATGAAGAAAAGGTTTGAGATGAGCACCATGGGTGAATTAACTTTCTTTTTGGGTTTACAGGTAGATCATAAGAAGGATGCCATGTTCATTCATCAGAATAAATATGTTCACGATGTCCTCAAGCGTTTAGTTAAGATGGACAACTCCACCCCGTTTGACACTCCAATCTGTGTCAACCACAAACTAGGTGCTGATTCTGAAAGTGATGAAGATGTGGATCCCACTCAGTATCGAGCAATTATCTGTTCTTTAATGTATTTAACTACTTCTAGACCTAATATTATGTTTGCAGTTTGTCTTTGTTCTCGTTTTCAGGCCAACCCCAAGGAATCGCACATGAAGGAAGTAAAGAGGATTTTGCGGTATATTAAAGGAAAGCCTAAGTTGGGTCTTTGGTATCAAAAAGGAGGAGATCTGGATCTGGTAGCCTACAACGACTCTGACTATGGAGGATGCAATCAGAACAGGAAGTCAACAACAGGTGGCTGTCAGTTTCTTGGAGGAAGATTGGTGTCATAGCAGTGCAACAAGCAGACCTCTGTAGCCATATCCACCTACGAAGCACAATACATGGCAGCATCGAACTGCTACTCCCAGGTTTTATGGATACAACAAATGCGCGATTATGGTCTGAATTTCACTCAAACTCCTCTTTGCATTGATAACACTGCTGCAATCCCGTTAAACATAGTAAAACTAAACATATTGACATTCGTCATCATTTCATACGGGATTGTGCAGAAAAGAAATTAATCGTGCTTGAAAAGGTTGATTCACTGGAAAATTTTGCTGATCTTTTTACAAAAGCATT
This sequence comes from Bidens hawaiensis, assembly GCF_021521415.1. Lineage (NCBI taxonomy): Eukaryota > Viridiplantae > Streptophyta > Magnoliopsida > Asterales > Asteraceae > Bidens > Bidens hawaiensis. Next base: position 379,021 of record NW_027492772.1, read on the forward strand.
TGACCGATCTCGTTTTCAAAACCTTGTTGAGCTTAATGGGATGATCAATCCCGAGTAAACTTGTTTTTTTTGTGTTATTTAAAAAAAAATAAAAAAAACAAAAAAAACATCACTATCGCTGAAAATTATGTCGGTGGCTTAAGTTTGAAGGACATATTCTTGAATATGTTTGGTCCTTTCATCTACTTGTAGATTACAAGGATATCCATTAACCTGATAACTGAAAGCAACCGGGGCGGTTTATGATGAGTTTTTATTCCTTCGCTGAAAATTATGTCGATTAAAACTTGTGGATTCAAGATCCTTAGCTCACTTCTACAAGGATCACGGAAGGATCACTGCTTATGGTAACTTTGGTCTAATTAGACCTTATGGTATGATTTATATTTGTCAAATTACATTTGTTTTTCTAAGATCCTTATAAACCTTTTTGCTTAAGGATTTAAAATCTTTCAATTATACTTACAAGGAAATTCTATCCTAAAATTTTTTATTCAAAGATGTTTCTTAAAATTCTCTATAAAGCTAAAGCTCTATCAAACAAACTTTCAATTTAACAAGCAACAAGCAAGTAACCAAAAGATAATATTTATTAAAGGCTTACATAAAATTATCAAAAATTAACCCGGAATTCACCATTTAAAACTTGGACCATCCATCCGGGTTAAAGTAAGTGTTACTAACTGTTTAATTGGGAACAACAGGATATCATTCTTCAGTTAACATGTAAAAACGATGCGCTGAAGAATGTTGATACTGATTAGGATCCTGATGCTGCTGGTGTAGGTGGTAGTGAGCCGAAACAAGCTCACAGTTCATCTGATGCAGGTACTAGTAGTGGCAGTGGTGAGGGCAATGATCAAAAAATAGTATTCTATCAAGATACTACTAATTTCAAGCCTATTGAGACGATCAAAGCCAACAGCATACTCTTTATGGATTTTAAAAAAGTTGTGGTGATGAGTACTGTAAATGTTGATGAGATCGAGTAGGGTGAGTTCGTTGATCATGCCCTGACTCATGATCAAATATCTTTATTGTTGGGATTGAATGATGAAGATTTGGATGCATTAGAGGCTGAGGAGGATGTGGAGGTGTTTAATGATGAGGAAGTTGAAGCTGATACGAGTATTCCATATAGGAATACGCCGTTCATTTATGAAGACGAGGAGATTAATATTAAAGATGTGACGGCTGAGGAGTACCCGTATATGTATCATCGTTCAAATGTTGATCAGGGTGTTCCAACCTTCACTGAAGAGTACGTCAAAGCTGCCAAAGATCATCTCGAGAAAATGCCCAAGAAGAAAAGTGAAGTATCAGCTAAGGGGTCAAGTTCATCAGATCCTGATACAGAGAGTTGGTTCTCACCACAAGACCCTAACATCGAAGATCATTGAAGCTTATGGTTATGTTGATCAAGAGCACAAGTTGTATGTTAGTGCACGCGCCAAAGCAAATCAGAAGACGACGTTCAAGGCCGTGCAAACCGTCAAAGATGACATTGTCTCTTGGTTATGCTATTCAGAGTTGCGGGTATATATTATCAAATGGGAGAACGGTGTTCAATATTTTCAATATATTACTGACGTTCTCTCAGTGCTGAGGTGGGATGTGCGAACTCTCGCCAATCGGCCTCTCATCAACCATGGTGGAAATCAATTAGCAAGATCGTTTCATCAACATTTGCTCTTTGAGGTCAACCACGGGTTTAAGTTCTTTAAACCGCAGGTTCCAACCTAAAAATATATTAATGAGATTGATCTGCGTACTGCTTTGAAGAAGCTCGTACTTAAAGTTAAGCCGCCAAATACTATGAAGCGAGTACCGGTGAAGACCTTTCTGCAAGATCTTCATCTGTCATTTAATCGGTGGTATTACGACAACAAAACGGGTGAGGCAGTTATTGTTCTGGGCAAAGGGCTGAAGACTAATTTTATATGAGTCATAAATCCAATGTGGCTCGTTAATTTATTCGAGACAGACAATGAGTCATTCACTATACTATTTGTTATTTATGTAATGATGACGAATGAAGGCCATTCGTTACGGAATGTGTAACAAATGGAATTCATCTTCTATATATAGGTTGATTAGCCTACATAATACATTAAGTGTTTTTAGATAATTCTCTCATTGCCGTTACTCTGTCTAACTGATTACTCAACACTTCATGAACCTAATTAAGATAATTATACACATACATATATCATATAACTAGATCTAGTGATCAGTTGATATGAATTAATCAATTGATTAAAGTTCAAAGGAATTCTCAGGCAAACACATAAGCACGTGTGGAACCCTTAGCATGCTACTAAGTCATTACGTCTAACAACCTATCTTATAACCAGACTCTAATACCAATGTGTCTCACCCCAACCTATGACGAAATATGTTGGGGCGCAACTGATTCCACAGTAACTCACAAGAAACTATTAATACTAATGATAACTAATTAATTAATTTAATAAATCGAGTATAACACAATACAAACAAGAACAAACCATTAGACAAACTAGCTTGTTATTTGATAACCTAATAAACTAAATGTCTTCTCAAACATCCAAATCTTCAACTAGCAAACCCGTAATGCGCGTGAAAATAGAGTTTGATCAATATAAAGTTGAGTGAGCATTACACAAGTTTAGATGTATTATTATGTTGTAAAACAAATAATTCTTATGTGAATATAAACCATTACAACTTTAATGATACATAAGAATTACCAAATAAAATAGATGTGGACCCATTCAGTGTAGCACAAAGCCAACTTACCGCGGTAAGGTATGTATACTCAATGAGGATGAGGTGGCCGAACCGCAAAATAATAAAAATAAACACATAACCATATAGCATGTCATTGATGAACAATAAATCCATAAAACATTATATCAAATTGTGGTTGATAAGGTATAGATGTAAATAAATAAACATTTGATATAATTGGTATGCATGTTACCCCTAAAAATAAAATGTTAGAAGGGGTGTGAATTACTCACCTTAGAAAGTTGGCGATGGAAAGGAAATAAGAAAATAAAATAAGTGAGCTGACTGATCCGACACGAAGCACCCAATAAATTTAATATATGAAACTATCATTTAAAACGAGAATAATCCAACAGGAATCGTATTAAAATCCTTTACGGTTTATGAGTTAGGATGAAAAAAATTTTAAGTGAGCTCATGCGGGTCAGAATCCGAACAGTGAAAACGGGTTTGGGTTCTGGTCCGTCATATGTAAAACGTAAAAAAAAAGCATAAAAGCCATCTAGACCAAAAGCTAATTTTGACCAGAAGACACATTAATTGCAAAATCCCCAAACTTACCTTAACATAAACCATAAATCGAATTTCACTAAATTGAACATGATAATCCCTCAATCCTTTAAAAATGGATGAAGCATTTTGATCCTATCATGAATTATAACATCTTTGATGTACAAACTTACCCGGAATTCATAATTGATCTAGGAGAAATCGAGAAGATGAAGAACTTTGACTTTTGAAAATCAACCGAAAAAGGATTCTTGAGCTAAGACTTGAATTCATGAATGAGAGGGTGAATTAATGATTTAAGAGCATAGAAAGAATGATAAGGGACCTTGTGTCACACCCCAACCTAACACGGAAGTGACGGGGCGCGAACTGATTATTCACAGCTCTCGTGGTACTATCATGCAATAATTTGAAAATGGAAAAATTTATTAAATTAAATAAAGTATTCAAATAATCCAAACAAAGTCAAATGACAAAGTACAAATCATAAATGCAAAACAAATAAATTCAAATTTAAGTCTTGATAGATTCGTGTCTTGATAATATTCTTCTAACTTAAAGCAGCATTTAAATCTCTTCCAAATCTTACAATCAATTCAATCTAAAACCTGCATATGAGCATAAAATAGATATATTTTGTTAACACTAGGTTGAGTGAGTAAAACACCAGTTAGTTCAATATAATATAATATGAGAAAAATAAGCAAATTGTCCTTATGAGATATACAATCAAGTCAATGAGCAAATAATAAGTGTCAGTAAAACCATCGCCATGTGAAGTGGCCTTTGGCTACTACGACGATCATATGATCATGCTAATATGTGAATCTAATGGACCTCTCCGAATGCGTTCAAATAAAAAGTAACAAATAGCAATTTAGGAATTAACTGATAGCACACAAGGTTAACAGTTGCTAATGTGAATACTAATAGTATGTCAATAATTTAAATAGGCATATGTCCCTAAAAGTTTGGAAAACAAGTAAAATAAGGGGAGTGATTACTAACCTTATCAAATAAGCGAAGGAATAAGTGCTTTGAGAATGGTAATAAATAAAATGTCACGCTCGTCGAGATGTATCAATGGAAAATCCTATGTAATAATAATGGCAGAAAACACTACGGATTATTAAATGGATTAATAAAGAATTTGAGATATGAACAGGTATTCGAAAGTTAAAATAATTTATTTAATTTTATTTTATAAAGATTATTAAAATTATATTAGTAATAATATATAACTACAAAAATAAACCATTTTACTTATAAGTATTATAAATTTGAAATAATTAAGATATCAATATTTGTTTATAAATATTTGTCCAATAATTATTTTAACACGTAAAATAATAAGATATATGTATATGTTTAATTATGTATTTTAAACAACTTTTAAATCTTTATAGTTAAATCTTATTAATGTTTAATACTTATTATATATACATATATATATAGATGTATGTATATATATATATATATACACATATGGTTATAAAGATAATTCGGAAAACGACTAGTTAACATGATGGTTATAACAAAATACTGAGTAATTATTATATTTATAATATATATATGTGTGTGTGTGTGTGTATAATGTGTTTTAAATGATTAATTTAACCAATATATTAATTAAAACTGATTTAAAAAAAAATAAAACCCCAAAAACGGGCTGGGAGGGACTCGAACCCGCGCCCCCCAACCCAGATGAGTTTTAAACACACACACCCAGACCATCAGCTCTGGGTGTCAGTTGATTATATTGTGATATCAAAGTTTTATATACATCCACAATTTGAATCCAAAATCATAAGAACCCTAACAAAATCAATCGGACAAATCGTTGAATGTTTGGTCAATTGATCATGGGGTTAAGTTAGCTAACAAGATAACGAACATAATTGTCACACTAGCTTTGCCACGTATACCACGTGGCCTGACATGTGGTGCCACGTGGGGACACATGGTGTGACACGTGTCACAAGTTTTCAGACCACGTCATCGCGGTACAAAATGACATATTGGTTTTGGGTTGTCAAGTATCGCGACACGTCCCATCATGGGAGTTTGTAACATACCCATCGCGGTACGCGATGGGTTATCTTATGATCCATCGTGTATCGCGATGGGTCAAGAAATTAGATTTTCATTTTTTGACCGAAACTTTAGGGATGTTAGATCCTCCCCACTTTGGAATGAATCTCGTCCCCAAGATTCACTTTCTAGAACAAGTGTGGGTATTTCTTTCTCATTTCGGATTCTAATTCCCACGTAAACTTTGGGCCTCTTCGAGAACCCATTTTATTTTAACCAACCTTACCTTACGCTTCTTAAGTTTCTTTATTTTAAAATCTTCAACTTGTAACGGTCGCTCTGCCAATTTCAGATTTTCATTTATTTGAACATCAAGTAAAGGCATAGTCAATGTTTCATCGGCCAGCATCTACGTAGGTTTGAAATATAAAATACATCGTTTATTCCTTTGATTTCTTCTGGTAGACACAGGCGATAAGCGACGGTATCGATCTGTTCAAGTACTTCAAATGGTCCCACAAAATGTGGACTTAATTTTCCTTTCTTACTAAAGCGAACGACACCCTTCCAAGGTGAAACTTTCAATAGAACTTTATCGCCTATATTGAATTATAACGTTTTCGATGGATATCAGCGTAACTTTTTTGCATGTCTTGTGTCGTTTTGAGTCACTCACAGATTTGTAATACTTTGTTCGTAGTTTCTTGGACTACTACGGGTCAAGACATTTTATTTTCTCCGGTTTCAGACCAGCATACCATTGTTCTACATTTTTGTACGTATAACGCTTCGAACGGTGTGGCTTGAATACTTGTGTGATAACTATTGTTATACTAAAATTCCGTTAGGGGAAGATGGCCATACCAACTTCCACCTAGTTAGATCATGCAAGCGTGGAGCATATCCTCAAACGTTTGAATTGTTCTTTCGCTCTGCCCATCAGTTTGGGGATGATCATCAGTGCTAAAGTTCAGTTGGGTTCCTAACGCTTGTTGAAAATTATCCCTAAAATGAGACGTGAATCGATTGTCTCGATAAAAAATGATAGATAGAGGCTCACCGTGCAATACAACAATGTTGTTTACATAAATTTGTGCCAGTCTATCCATCAAATGTGTGTCGTTGATAGGTATGAAATGAGTGGATTTGGCTAACCTATCAACAATAACCCAGATCGCATTATGTTGACGTGTAATCCTTGGGAGTTTTGTAATTAAATCCATGTTTATCATCTCCCACTTCCAAATAGGAATTTCGGGTTCTGAAGCAATCCCGAGGGCTTTTGGTGTTCGGCTTTGACTTTTAAACATGTCAAACATTTTGCTATATGCCAAGCGATATCCTTTTTCATTCCGTTCCACCAGTATTTGGTTTGAGATTTTGGTACATTTTGTCACTACCCAGGTGCATCATGTACTTGGATTTATAGGCTTCGCTCATTATCCTTTCACGTAGCTCTCGGACGATCGGTACCTAAATCATGTTTCCGAGTCTAAGTATACCATCATTACCTTTGATTAATGTGTCAACGGAACTGTTACGCTTTTCTTCGCAATTTTGTTTTCTGGAATCGCTTATTGTTGGGATAATTTTATTTGCTCGACTATATCCACTTGGAGTTCTAGTCATAGCGCTCGAACTCTTTTGGATTTTTCATGTTCTTTACGACTTAGGGCGTCAGCCATGACGTTAGCTTTTCCCGCTTGATAAATGATTTCACAATTGTAATCGTTCAATGTTTCCATCCATTTCCTTAGACACATGTTGAGTTCTTTCTGATCAAGATATGTTTCAAAATTTTGTGATCAGTGTACATGACAAATTTAAATCCATAGAGATAGTGCCACCATAACTTTAAGGCAAATTTTATGGCGCCTAAATCTATATCGTGAGTTGTGTAACTCTTTTCGTGTACCTTGAGTTGTCAAGAAGCATAAGCGATCACTTTCTTTTTTGCATTAGCACGCAACCCAAACTAGAATGGGACGCGTCGCTAAAGACAACGAAATCCTCTGTATCTTCTGGCAAGGCCAGTATAGCCGCTCTAGTGAGTTTGTTTAAGCAAATATAATGCTTCTTGTTGTTTGGTTCCCCATTCATACTTGAAATTCATACGGGTTAACAAAGATAAAGGAACGGTTATACGAGAGAAGTTTTCGATGAATCTTCGATTGTAACCTGCCAAACCTAAGAAACTTCTGATTTCGGTCGATGATTTTGGAATCTCCCATTTAAAATAGCTTCGATATTTGCAATATCTACTTGAATTCCGTTCACATTGATGATGTGACCAAGAAATTGCACTTCGAGAAGCCAAAATTCACATTTCGAGAACTTGGCGTACAATTTCTCATTTCTAAGTAAATTGAGCAGAATTCTAAGATGGACTTTATGCTCTTCCTTTGACTTAGAGTAAATAAGTATATCGTCGATGAATACGATAACAGATTTATCCAAGTAAGGTTTACATATTCGGTTCATCATGTCTGTGAGCGCGGCTGGGGTAATTAGTGAGACTGAACGGCATGACCGTGAACTCATAATGTCCATACCTTGTTCAGAAGGTAGTCTTCGGGGTATCTTTTGCCTGGACTTTTAGTTTGCGACAACTCAAACGTAAATCTATTTTCGAAAAATAACTCGATCCTTGTAATTGATCGAATAGGTCGTCAATTCGAGGTAGCGGGTATCGGCTCTTAATAGTTACTTTGTTAAGGGCTCGATAATCGATTCACATCCGCATTGATCCATCTCTCTTTTTGACAAAAAGAAGTGGCGCTCCCCATGGTGATGAACTTGGACGGAGGAATCCCTTCTCTAGAAGCTCGCCTAACTGGTTCTTTAAGTCCTTCATTTCAGTCGGCGCTAAATGATACGGGGCTTTGGCTAATGGAGCGGTTCCAGGCAAGAGGTCTATTCTGAATACCTGGTAATTCGTCAGGAAAAACACTGGAAAATTCGGAGACAACGGGCACGTCCTTTATCTCTATTGGTTTCGACTCTTCGGTGAAGTAAGCCATGAATGCTAAGCATCCTTGATTCAAACATTTGTTAGCCCTAATCATGGAGATTACGATAACTTGGCCCGCGTCTTTGGCGTCTTCGATTTGAATAGTTCGATTGTTTGGGGTTTGAAGTTATATGGTCTTGCTATTGCAAATTATACGGGCATGGTTATCGGATAACCAGTCCACACCGAGTAATATATCAAAACCGGCGAGATTCATGGGTAGTAATTGGACGGGTAAAACATAACCGGCTAACAAGATTTTTTTGTTTTCAAGCGTCTTGGAAATTTTAACTACCTCACCATTAGCGCTCTCGACGCTTAGAGTTTTATTTAATTTATTTAGCGGTTTGTTTAATACACTACAAAAGCTATAATCTTTAAAACTTAGATTGGCACCTGAATCGAATAGAACTCTAGAATAAATGTCGTTAACGAACAACGTACAGGTGATGGTATCCGACATATCGTCCGCATTCTTCGTATCGAGGACAAAGACCCTAGCATTCCCCATTTAAGGCTAGTTATTACGGTCGCTTCCTCCTACACCACCAGCAGCGGGTTGTTTCTTGGTGCATTCGAAACTGAGATGGCCCATTTCCTTCCAATTGTAGCAACTCATCGATTTCTTCCAACAATCGATTGTTGCATATCACAGTCACAAACTGCCGAAGCGTACGAAGCGAAGTGGTAACTACCCTTGTGGTACCTTTTACATATCTTGCACAGTGAATAGCTGAAGTTGGATCCATTTTTGTGTTGTTTGATGCCTTTGCCTTTGAATCGGGCACTTCCCTTCCCCTTGGTTTCGCTTGCCAGAAAAACTTTCTTATCTTCTTCTTTATTGTGGATCAAGCCATTCATCAGATAACCAGCTAGTTCCATGGCGGAATCACTGGTTTGTGGCAACTGGGACCTCACCATATTGCGAATCTCTCGGAAGACCCCAAATGTACCGGACCACTTTGTTGGATTCGGGTGTTACCAGCTGAGGCACAAGTCTACAATATTCCTGAAACTTGGTATTGTATTCACGTAAATTGGTTCCAACCACTTTGTGTTTAAGAAACTTTGTTTCGATCATATCGGTCTCTTGCATCGGGAAAAATTTCGACAGCATGATCTCCTTGAACTCTCCCCACGGTTGTTGATACAATGGTTCTCTTCCCTTGCTCATATTTAGAGTGTTCCACCACTCCAATGCTTCTTCCTTGAACATCTATACGGTATATTGGATCTTTTTCTCTTCCCTTGCTCATATTTAGAGTGTTCCACATTCTGAAATAAATATATTCTTTTCATAAAATACACATTTTTATTGATCATGTATATATATATATATATCGTCAAACGATATATATACTATTGATACACACATTACATACACATACATATATATATATATAAATAAACAACCGATATATATATATATTTCATATGAACACTCTACGTTAATAAATCTAAACTAGTGACGTAAGGTCGAAAACTCACTCAAAAATAAACCGATTAAACTAGTTAGATAGCGGAAAGCGGGTATCGAACACAGGGAGTTTGGGAAAATGCGTTACTGAGTAGCTGTAAATTTATCTATATTAAACTAAGTGCACAAATTAAATTCAATGATTTGGTTGTTTGATTTGAATAACAAAAAGAACTAAAGCAAATAAATGAGTTTTAATCAATATGAGAAAATATGCCTTCCCTCGGTTTCAGGTTTCCATGAATGTTACAGGTAATGCTTAACTGAGATGAACAATAAATAAAGTTCGTGTTTATGTAAACGATTGCGATAATTTAATATCAAGTACTTGGATTATACAACGCAAGGTAATCACTCAAAAACCAATTAGTTTATCCAACCCTAAATCCCTCCCGATTAATCTCGATTACTTAAATCACCAAGAACTAATGGTTTAGAACACAAAATCGATAAAATAACAATCTATCAACCAATACGCAAACACTGTAATCACGAAATCAATAAGATCAAATATTATCTCAGAATTTATCTAAACATCCAACCAAACAAATATAGTAAACCTTACAATCCGAGGGAAAACATAAAATAATTTAGCCGAGCATGATTCGGTTCGTTATCCCTTCAATTATAAAAGTCATACGAATTAAAAACAAGGGTCTAATGATTACCACGCTCACAATTGATCAATAATCTCCAAAAATCGCCCTTGGGTCGTCTCTAGATGAAAAGATGTGATAATAATACCAAAAACCGTCCAAAAATACATGTTATAAGAGCAGTTACGATTCCAGCTTCGCGCCCACCATAAGCTACGGTGGCTCCCAAAACTCAATTTCTTGTTTTTATCATAACTTTCTTGTTCCACGTCCGTTTTCTTCACCGTTTTCGCCCACGTTCTCGCAATTCCATCTTCTATATTCTCATACATGCTATTATACGAGTAAACGTAGTTATCTAATTCAACAAGATAAACCGATTAAATGCATATTTATTAATGAACTTAAACCACTTAAGGGTTTTCCCATGGACCACCCGTCACATTCCCACACTTACCAGTTGCTTGCCCTCAAGAAACATCTCAACACAAACTATTTATTATTTTCAACTTGTAGCCACCAATCTTACCACAATTCCGGTTCAGTTAGGGTCCCAAGGCATACCTTATTCCCTCATTTCTATCGATTGCACTAGTCCATTTGACATTCCATTTAAACTGTAGATTTCTAACCAAACCTAACATGCTTTTGGTTTTTACCTATACATAACACATTTATACATTAACCTTTCCTTGGTAATCATACATACATTTTCACAACTAATCAATTCTCCTCGCATACGCTTGTACAATCATCAAATCTCCACCTATGTAAATGCCTTGACAAAAATGCAAATCAAAAGGGCTTAAAACGGGTTGTAACGGGGCTAAGTGTAAGGGTATGGAAGGGAATATTGAAAGTAGCTCAAGCGATCCGATCCGATTTATTACAAACAAACTAAGTAAACAAAGAAATAAACAACTATATATATCACTAACATCATCAACTTTTTTTTTACTATATAATACTTGAATATTGCATACATAAACGTTGCAACGCTAATACAATATTTTTTTTTCTTAAGCATGATAAACATAATGCATAACATACTAATTGACAAATACTAAAACAATTACATAGAAACCTATTAAGTCGGATCTATTCGCAATATAACATCGGGGTTGATTAAATAAAAGAATAGGCCCAATAAAGTTTTCTAAAGGAACCAACCCCCGCCCCTCTCATATCCACGCTCATATATGTAATGTATGAGGCCCAACCCCCCAAAACCCACACTCTGCTCATCCAGACAAGGCTTAACCTAAGTGCCTCTATCACTTTTGCACTCATGCCACGCTAAGATCTCGAAATTCACTAGTTGTACAAGTTCTATCAAAGAATATCAACCATGTCACCAATCCTTGCTTTCTCAATTTTCAAGTGTAAACAAACGTGTTATGCAAGTTATTACATCGAAAGCGTGCTAACCTTGATTTGAAAACTACATAAACTCTTATAAAAAAAACTAGGCACATGTTATTTAGGGAATTGTGACCATGAAAAGGGACCAAAACTATACCCCGCCATCTTAACACTTTACGGTTTCTTTAAACAAAATTTTTTTACTTTTTATTATTTTTTTATTTATTTTTTTATTTGTTTTTTTATTTGTTTTTTTTATGTTGTCATTTTTACTTATTTATTTATTTATTTATTTATATATTATTATTATTATTATTGTTATTATTATTATTATTATTATTATTATTATTATTATTATTATATTTTTTAAACGAAATTTTCCTCATCCCACACTTGGGATATATTGTCCCCAATGTACGGTTTTGAAAAAAAAAAGAAACAAACTACTTCAAAAACACAACCTTCATTTCAACAGAACCCTTAATACCTAATCAAAAGTATTTTTGTCCACCACCCATCCACCCAAAAACAAATAAAAACACAAAAGATAATAACTTATAAGATAAAATACAGAATGGTGTTCACCTTGTAACACGAGATTCCATCAGAAGAAAGGCGGTCGGGCCGGCCCGAAGATGGATGTCATAACATCATTAAATTCACCGAATCCAAATGTGCCTTGGTCATCACCACCTTGTTCGCCTCCTTGTTGTTGCGAGGCACCTTGACTTGAACCTTGATTGGGATCCACCCACATAGAGTGATGCAATGGTGGCGTCGGGTATGACACACTTCCATCATATGGTGGCAAAGTAGTGTAGTCCCCAAATGGCGGATCAGCCACAATTGGTTGCCCCGCATGCCACACATTGTGCATCAGTCTATTACGATCATAAATATACCGGCTGTTTATCTCGTTCTCAAAAGCATAAGCACCCATGAAAGTTTGTTGATCAAATATTGTTTGGGAAGATTCGGACCAATTCCAAATGTAGGTGGTCTTTGTCGTTCTACCACCTCTTGCATAGTCCCTTGATAGGCCCAATTCGAATCTTATGGCCTTTGTGCATAGTCAAACGCACTTCCCCCATAACCCGACTGCATACCTAGTTGCCTTCCATCCTAACTCGGTCCCACGTGATCCATTTCCACGCGAGCTAGATTTGGATCATCTTAATACGCCTCATCACCACTTACCTCATCTTCACTTTCCGGGTCATCCACTTTACCCGCATTCAATGGTCTTTCATCGTCCTTCAATACTCTCCATCTCCTTCCATCACTTTTCAACTTATGGTACAGTTCGGATTGTGAGTATACCCAACCGGACCCCAAATGTTTAATTTTGAAAGGTTTGAACCGCTTGTAAGAACCTTTATCACCTACACCAATAGCCCCATATTTCTTTAACAATGTCGTGATCAATCGACAATGCGGTATGATCTTCTGATCCACATTATTTCGGCTTATCCATATATTACTCATTACCAAAAATCGATATGAAATAAGCGGTGATCCATGTAACATCGTGTATAATATTGGAACTTCGGGATATCGTACCTCGAACCTACACCCCGACGCGGGATGATGTTATTGACGCTTATCGTTAACAACTTTGGGTTAATGGGTAAATGGGTATAATATCTAAATTTAGCAAAAATGAGGTTAAAGTATAGTTTAGGGTTAAGGTTGTATATAATTGAAAGTTATTTATATATATTAAATAAATGTAATAAACAATTAATAATAAAATAAAAATAACTCGTTAGACGCGATATTTTGATAAAATTTCCGAAACATAAAAACGGTCAGGGTAATGAATACAAAATAATAAATTAAAAATCTGAGTTATTGCAGTATCCCCTACTTTTAGGAATTTCGTTCGGAAATTAAAGGGAATACCAAAACAAAACAATTAAATTTTGAAGAAATGAAAATTTTAAATATAATTTAAAACTAATCATAATACGAAACTTTGAATAGTTGAAGCAACGCTCGAAATGAAAATTCGATAAAGGCACTTATATATAGGATGTACCATCGGCGTATCCACCTTGTCGATATCATCTTTAAATTTGTGCCGTTATCTCAACTACTTTAGATTCTATATTATGACACACAATGTTCGTATTATGATTTCCATGCGAGGACTTGGATAATAACGTGCCGACCCGTAATTACTTAGATCATCGAATGGTCCACATAACTCGTCCCATCGTGTGGGTTACAAAACATTTGAAAGACATGATTTTGAGAAAACAAAGGTTTTAATAAGTTTCAACTATAAACCTAGAAAATCATCAATGTATAAAATATTTCAAAAATTGTAGTAGACTTAAATGCAACAATGAAATTTCTAAAAGATCTTTTAACGTAAAAGTATAAGTAAAATCTAAAGGAATAACTCCCTAAAAGTTAAGATTATAAAAATTATTTATGATGAATGAGAATAAGAAAATAAGATAGGAGCATGCTATAAAAAACAATTTATTTAAATAAAAAAACTTTCTTCATGAGATAAAATATGCAAAGGATAAATAATTCAATGCCATAAAGAGTCGTTACAATCAATTATCGAGAAAAGACAAAATAAATTAAGATAGAATACGGAAATCAGCAAAAGTCTTCAGAGTCCTTGAGTCGCTTAATTGGGTTTACTTGAAGCACCTTGATGAGTTTAATTCATAAGAGCTTGAGCATTCGAGGTAGTTTGACTTGGAATAGCTTAAGTGGGTGAGCTTGAATGGGTTTCATGATTGGGCTTGATTAAAGTATGACTGGTAAACTTGATCTTGCTGGTGCAAAATTTGATAGGGTTGAGTTAGGTAAGGATGATCTTGTTTAACGAGAGGATCTTGAAGGATGTGGGGTTGATAGGTTTGAACCTGATGAGAATGGGTAGTGGAGTAGGTTGTAGTCATAGCTTAAGCTTGATGAGCATGGATAAGTTGAGGGCACATGTTGCGGAGATGATTATGGTCTCCATAATGGTAACAAGCACGGGTATTAGGAACACCGAGTTGAGCATGAGGGGTAGGGGCAGGTCTAGGAGCATGCGGTGCAGACTGTTGTGGGACGGCTTGTGCATTAGGCGGGCCATGACAAGTGTTAGCAAGATGTCCAAAACGATTGCATTGGGTGCATAGTCGGCACGGGGATTAAGCAAGATGATGACGGTTACATCTAGCACATAGAGGATGAGGTCTGGCATAGGCTCTTTTGTTCGGGCCATTTTGGTTAGGTGGAGGTTGGTCATTGGGTTGATTAACGGCATAGTTTTGGTGATTAGCCTTACGCTTCTTGTTGTTGTTGTTGTTATTGTTTTAAGAAGATTTAGGTTCGGCTTTAGCATCAATGGATGAGTCGGTTTAGGTCTTGTTGGGATTAGACTTGGAATCATTTTGGGACAAGGTCCCATCCCTAACATTATCGTCGGTGAGGAAGTAGCTAGGTCCATAGTCTCACCGAAGGGTAATGGGTCACGACTCATCACAACATCACGAAAAACAGTTGGTAAATCGTGAATGTATTTCCAAATGCCACGATTCTCTCGGGTTACAATGTGGGGTACGATTGCACTAAGATCACGAAAGCGGTTGCAATAGGTTGAGTTTTCCCCAACGATTTTGCTTGAGCTCCCAAAATTCGGTTTCAAGCCTTTGCAATTCATGTCTGGGGCAAAACTCTTTCTTCATGACCTTCTTGAGATCGTCCCAAGGCATGGCCACGGCCAACTCAGTTCCTTGGTCGGCTTTGAAAGCATTCCACCAAGTGATAGCTCGATCCACGAAAACACTCGAGGCAAACTTAGTCCGTTTGGTGTCTGGACATTTTGACAATAGATAAACACGTTCTCCATCTTCTCGAACCATTGTAGAAGTTTAGTGGCATTTTCTTCAGCATGAAACAAGATAGGTTTGGAACTCAAGAAGTTCCTAAAGTCATAATTGTTCATAGCAGCAGATATCGCAGAACCATTCAAGTTGAGGCTTTGGATTTGGGTTATGATAGCGGGCATAGCATCAGCAAACTCTTTGTTATCCTTGCAGCCAGACAGCATTCATGAGAACCATATGAGTGTTGATGACGATAGTGGTTTCCTAGTGAAGATATTTTATGAGGAATAAAGGCAAAAGATTGTAACACAAGGGGTAAATTGTGTAAATATTTATTAGATGGCGAAATCATTGCAATCAACGTAAGATAACTAGATGAGGTCAATTTAAAAGTTAAAATTTATTTGATTAAGTTAACTTAACAAACAACTAACGAAATATTATATGTGTGTTGGCCTCCCATGAGCTTTCCATGGCATTTTGAATGGTCCAATGAACTAAAGAATAAAAGTAAATGGGTTGGACGGCCCATGAGCGTTCCATGGCATTTTAACTGTACCAACTACTTAACTAATTATCAAAGTAAGAGAGTTGGACAGCCATGAGCGTTACAAGGCATTTTAACTGTACCAACTAAATAACGAACTAACGAGATAAAAATGTGAGTAGTTGGAGTATCCCGTGAATCACCACGTATGATTAACTCCAACAAAAACAAAATGTTTAAAATAAGTTGAGAAGTGTGAAGTAGGAGTGTCCATGGGTTCCATGGATTTTTCACCCAACTAACCATTTAAAATAACATAACACAATAATCGGAAATTACCGAATTTAGCCACGAACCACCGTGAATTGGGTTTAAAACAAACTACAACCGCTAATGTGGTTACATTTTATAGCCTTGGGTGTCGGTTGTATGAAATTTGTGTCCCGCTTTGGCCTATAAGTTCGAGTAATGTGTTCAGGTTATCCTCCAGGTAAGGAATAACGTCTTACCTTGGATTCTCGGAACCGGTTTGTCAAGGCCCGACTCATAGTTCTCTCCCCCTTCCAGTTACTGCAGGACTTGTCACGCAACCTAGCCCTAAGGTGAAAGAGTAAAAACAACACTAGCAAATTCTTAAGGAATTTCCCAAAAATAAATGGACAATCTATTTGATTTAAATTAATCATGCAATTTGAAAATGGCAATATCTATTAAATTAAATTAGGTATTCAAATAATCCAAACAAATCCAAATGGCAAAGTACAAATCATAAAAGCAAAACAAATAAATTCAAATTTAGGTCTTGATAGATTCGTGTCTTGATAATATTCTTCTAACTTAAAGCAGCATTTAAATCTCTTCCAAATCTTGCAATCAATTCAATCTAAAGCATGCATATACGTATAAAATAAATATATTTTGTCAACACTATGTTAAGTGAGTAAAACACCAGTTAGTAAAATATAATATAATATAATACGAGAAAAATAAGCAAACAGTCCTTATGAGATATACAATCTAGCCAATAAGCAAATAATAAGTGTCGGTAAAACAATAGTCATGCGAAGTGAGCTTTAACTACTACGACGGTCATATGATCATACTAATATGTGAATATGATGGACCTCTTCGAATACGTTCAAATAAACTAGCAACAAATAGAAATTTAGGCACTTAACTGATACCACATAAGGTTAACAGTTGCTAATGTGAATACTAATACTAAGTAAAAAATGTAAATACACGCATGTGCCCAATAGTTTGGAAAACATGTAAAAGAAGGGGAGTGATTACTTACCTTATCAAATAAGCGAAGGAATGAGTGCGTTAAGAACATTAATAAAATAAACGTCAAGCTCGTTGAGATGTTTCAATAGAAATCCTATGTAATAATAATGGTGGAAAACACTACGAATTATTAAATGGATTAATAAAGAATTTGAGATATGAACGGGTATTCGAAATAGAAAATAATTTATTCAAATTTTATTTTGTAAAGATTATTAAATTTATATTAGTAATAATATATAAATACAAAAATAACCCTTTTACTTATAAGTAGTATTAAAATTGAAATAATTAAGAAATAAATATTTGTTTATAAAATATTTGTCCAATAATTATTTAAACATGCAAAATAATATGACATTTATATATTTTAATTTTGTATTTTAAACTAAAAACCTTTTTAAATCTTTATAGTTAAACATTATTAATATTTAATCCTTAGTATATATACATATATATATAATATAAAATATATGCATATACGTATGGTTATAACAAAGATTCAGAAAACTGTTGGAATAGGTCTTCCCAAGACACATATTAGAGTTGATGTGGCTAGTACGTAATTATTCAAGTCGGGTCATACCCAATAACAAGCTAGACAAACACCCACGATATTTATTTTAATATATGATATAACAAATAAATATCAACACTCACGATATTAAGAAATGTTTCTAAATATTTGCATTTGTGTAATGAATAAATTATATTGATAATTTCTATTTTGGGAGAAGATATTTATAATGTTATTTAAGTTGGTTAAATAACATGATGCATGTTACTTACATTATTTTATGTTACATTTTATAATATTTAACAAATATAAAATAAGTAATTAAATTGAAAGGGTTTGAATTTTAGGAGGGAAATATCTTTCTCTCTCATCTATTTATTAATATACTCTTTCAAGAACATGCACGAGATTTGATTGGAAAAAGAATGTGTGCAAAGGTTGCATCTTTTCTTTTTCTCTCTCACACATGTTGGGACTTATATTTTAGACCGACGCATCGAATTAATCATTTTTAGTGTCAACCAACTTTTGAATATGTTTATCTGAGATTTTTACAATCTTGATGAGGATGATCAAGATTGTTTCACCCACACTTGATTTGAAGACACATTTATTAAAGACAATTGCAACGAAATTGGGGGAGTAAAATCTTTGAATTTCATTGCAAATGTTTAGCTTCAAATCAAGTAAAAGACTCAAGTTAAGGAAAAGTTGATCAAGATTAATAATCCAAGGTTTTTCAAAGATGTTTCATCGTTTGTAAGTTTTCAGATTTCCTAGTACGGATGAGAAGATAGAGTCATCACGAGTAACAAGTTGAAAGAATGATCAGTAGAGTTCAACCTCCTATGAAATAATCACTTGAACAGTCAAGAACGGGTTATGGTTGACTTGAATTCTATTTTAATTCAGGGAATGGTTTGAAGATGATTTACAAGGGAAGACACAAATTTGTAGAATTAAATATTATTTGATGATCACATTGAGTTTATTTCTTTTTGTGATAACCTTGTTACTTGAAGTTGATCTTTGAAGTTCAAAGCCTCGTTCATATGCCCTTACAACTATATCCAAAAGTGATATAAGAGTGATGATTTGAAATGGACAATGGGAGAAGCTTAACGTGAGGGGGAGAATTTCAATGAAAGACAACGAGTTATGAGGTGATCATGGAAGAAATTCGATGGCATCGGTCTAAGGGGGAGATTGTTGGGACTTATATTTTAGACCGACGCATCGAATTAATCTTTGGGTGAAAAATATATTATTTTGGTCTCAACCAAGGGTGGATGGCTTGAAGACCAAGTCATGCTAGGCTAGTATAAATAGATGTTTTTATTCATTTGTCTAGTATGAGTGACTGTATTGTGTATGAGTGAGATTTAGGGTTTTATCCCTTTGAGAGAGTCTCTGCCGCCAGGATGAGCTCTCCTGGTGGCGGCTGAGATAGTTCTTAATTGATTGTATGTAAGAATGTATGTATGAGTGTTTCATCTTAATTGGAATCATTTGGCTAACATTTCATACTACCATTTCTATCTTGTTTGTGTTTTGATTACAATTGTTCATCCTACTTTATTGTTGATTGTTAATCAAATCAAGCTCTCTCCCAATACACCTCATCCGTCCAACTGATATCATCATTCAAGAGTGAATCTGAGTAAGATTCGATCCTAACCCTAGACCCGAGCTCCACACCGTAGATTGGTAATGACTATTTTCACGCTTCCGCATCGGGGCTCGGGACTGACAGAGTGTTTTCCCTAGGGCTTAGCATTGGTTTTGTTGTAGACACATCTATGAGAACTTGAGGCGAACCTGGATGGGACATTTGTATAAAGGCTTGTTTTATAGGGCAACATCTGCCACTTATGTCCCATACATCAACATAGAAATGAAGGAGATTTAGAAAACAAATGTTGATATGTTTCTCTGGCTTAGTGACATCCCGGCAGCAAGATGGTCAAGATCATATTTTTCAGGCAGGGCAAAAAGTGATATGCTGCTGAACAACCTTTGTAAGTCTTTCAACAAGCAACTTGTTGGAGCAAGAGACAAGCCGATCATTACATGTTTGGAGTATATTAGAGAGTATTTGACTATGAGGATTGTGAATGTGAAGAAGATGCAAGCTCCTGCAAGGGGCCCATTAACACTGCAAGCAACAAAAGCATGGGATGAAATCCAAACAGAAGCAAGCAAATTGTCGGTTATGATGGTTGATGAAGTGACTTACCAGGTATCATTATTTTCCTTACTATGATATTACAACCAACATTTGTTAATATGCCATTATGTTAATAGGTTATAAGTTTGAGAAGCCAATGTGTGAATGTGGAGAATAGGACATGCACATGCAGGAGATGGGACTTGACAGGTATGCCATGCAAACATGTGGTGGAAGCTCTATTTGACATGATAGAAAATAACATGCATGTCGGTCCATTGGAGAAGTGGTTAATGAAGCTTACTAATTAGACACTTGGAAGAAGTTGTATAACCACCAAATCAGGCCCATCCCAGGCCCTGATATGTGGACACCCTCAAAATGCCCAACAACATTAACTCCACCTAAACATCACACTCAGATTGACAAACAGAATAAGAACAGAAAGAAGGCACTAGTTGAGAAGAAAAAAGTGGGCAACTAGCAAGAAGAGGAAGATGAAAATAGAAGAGGTTCTGGAAGTGTTTTCTGCAAGAGGCAGACTCACTAGGGTGGGGCATGAAAAGAAATGTACAAGATATGGAGGTTACGTACACAACATCTGAACTTGTAGGCCAGCACAAAGTCAACCCTAATGATGTCAACAAGGTGTGTTTGAGTAAGATTGATGGTGTGTGTGATGATGGTTTGAGATATTTTAAAGCTGGTACCATGTGTGTCTTATGATGGTTTGTGTTTGAGAAAATTTAAGACTTGTAGCATGCAAGTTAGATTTGGGATATGGTTTGTGTTTGAAACAATTTAAGACTTGTAGCATATATGTTATTTGGGATATGATGGTTTGTATGGTATTTTGACGGTTTGTAGGATGTAGTCTTGAAATGCAAACATTACAATACATTTAATCATGTTAGATTAAAGTAACACATTACATTACAATTCAAATGCTAACAATACTAGAAACCAAGTACAATGCTACTTCCAATGACAATCATCATTTGACCAGTCAGAGTCCCACACTGGATCGTCTTCATTTGGATCATGATAGTAATCTTCCTCCGGCTCATTGGGGTAGTCGAAAGCTGCTTTCACAACCTCAGGGTCATAATCATCACCAGGATCCATTTCATGTTCTTCACTCGGTCAAAATAATCCATCTTCTTGCAACAAATAAGCCATCAACTCATCTTCTCCCAATTGACACTCATTATCTTCCATTTGACTTGCTTCATTTTCAAACTGCACTACATCCTTACCAATTCAACATTCTTAATTTCCTCCTTCTCAGTTTCATCATGGCCGCAATATGACTAATAATGTGGAACCAAAATTTAAAGTAAATAGATGAAACAAAAAACTCTAAACATTTAACATTAACTATAATAACAACAAAGATTACATTATCCCATACTACAAATACAATGTTAACAATAATCAATAAACACAAACATAAACAAAGAACAACAACCAACTAATTTCTAGCAACACCTTCAAGCTTGTTACTTCTTTATTTTTCATTCTTGCATACTCATCTTTCTT
The DNA here is from genome assembly GCF_021521415.1 of Bidens hawaiensis. Lineage (NCBI taxonomy): Eukaryota > Viridiplantae > Streptophyta > Magnoliopsida > Asterales > Asteraceae > Bidens > Bidens hawaiensis. Next base: position 400,609 of record NW_027492772.1, read on the forward strand.
GTTCATCATCTTCACCATTGCTTGAATTACCTTTTCATAACTAGGACATGTGGGATCATCAGCCCATTTTAGCAATCCACAACTTCCCTTCTGTAATGGACTTAATATAACAATAAACAAAACAACCTAACCAACTATAACATCAATATCACATTTAACAGAATCAATTACCCCTAAAATTGACCTAAGCCAAATTAAAGGAATCAACATCGATTAACATACAAGAACCCTTATTCATGAGTAATTAAACACTTACACAACACAAGAAACGACGACCCGGGTTTGCAACGGTCATGGATATCCGGTAACATGTCCCTGCACCACATGAACATCTCACACAAGAGTCGTCTACACGGGAAGGTGACCCTGAAGAGTATTGACTTGACTTGGATTGAGACATCCGGTGTTAATTGATGATTATTAGATGAACGTTGCTATTCGATGGATGAAGACGACGATCTCCAGAGATAATACGGGGAAAGAGGGGCCGGAGATAATACGGGGAAAGAGGGGGAAAGAGGGTAGGTTATAATAATGACAGAAGGGTAGTATAGTAAATTCTCCAAATTTTAACGATTCAACGCTTGGTCAACTGACGGAAGGAGCCAAAAAATCCCGCCCGAGATATACAATGGCACAACATGAGCAAAAAGGTTTTCAATGGTCAATCCATTTGCCGCCGATATTACCCAGGGAGGCAAATGACAATTTACTCTTATAAAAAAACATCTAATTATACACATATGTATACTTGTATTTAATCTTGATTTACATAATGGACACATATGTACATTATCATTTATCTTAATTGTACATATGTGTATTAGAATATCATGTATAAAATTAAAAAAAATAAGTATTATACATATGCGTATAATTTTGCTAAACCAGTATTTTTTAATTCTTTTTTATTAAACCGGAGTGCAAATAAATTTTTTTAGTTTTTTTACTTTTTTATTTTCTCATTTTTTTTGTTTTAAATTTTTTTTATCTTTTAAAAAGAGTTTTTTGTGGTCTCAGATGGTTCTCAAAGTTCTCAATTTTAAAATGGTTCTCACATGATCCTAATCATATATATATATATATATATATATATATATATATAGGAAAGATATTTTAAGAAAATGATAAATTGTAAGAACTTTAAGAACTCAATATGGACCACACATTTTAATTAAATGTGTATAGAATATGTGACTGAGATTAGATTTAATTAAAAAATAAATCAGGAGAGAGAATGAAATTTTTTTATGATTATACAAGTTTAATGTTTGTTACACATGTGTAAAAAGTCGATTTGATGTGTAAAAAAATAATGCAATTTTTTTTACTTTACTTACACTTACATATGTGTAAAAAAAATTAAAAAAATGTTAAGTTGAGTTATTTCGAGTTCTTAAACTTAAAATGATTCTTAAAATAAATCAATAATATTGTAAGGCCCCGTTACCGGTAGCCCTACTTTCGTGTTGGATTTACTCATAAACGCAGTTCTAAATATCAGAGTTAATTAAAACATTCGCGGAATACAAAAGCTTTCATAAAACATTTCATAACAAAACACCTCTTGTCTTAAAACATCATCTTGTCTTTCAAAATAACCAAAACATTAAACTTAAACGTCTTGAGTCTTCCGATGCCAGCCTCTTATTCAGTGCCACGTGTCTCCTCAAGCGAGCTGCCTCATCCTACTCACCTGCGTGCATACTAAAAGTCAGCTACGCAGAGTGAGTTCTAGTTAATCATACATTATACAATACACACAAACTTATACTCTTTCATTCATACTTTCATACTTTCTTTTGTATTAACTTGCTTTCATATCTTACGTTATAAAGAGCATTACGCCCTACATTCCTCGAGTATGATTAGGGCTCGGTACCCTCCTTCCGCGAGTATTATTAGGGCTCGGTACCCTCCTTCCTCGAGTATTATTAGAGCTCGGTACCCTCCTTCCTCAAGTATTATTAGGGCTCGGTACCCTCTTTCCTCGAATATTAGTAGGGTTCAGTTCCCTAGTTCTCGAATATTAGTAGGGTTCGATTCCCTCTTCGTTACCTTACAACCATACATCATACCTCGAGTATTATTAGGGCCCGGTACCCTCTTCGTAACCATACAACTATACAACCATCCTTTCCTTCTTTTATTAGCTTTATCACATTCATACACATAAGCGTACATATCATACTTACCTTATACATAGCGTTACAACCTGACAGTACGTGCAATATCCGAAGATCGTTCACGTACCATCAAGCAATCATTCATGCATTTCACATTATTCACATATGGCATACACTTATCTCTTAGGATAAGCGTATTAACAAACATATTGAGTATGCACACAGCCCCGAAAACATAACACATAAATGGGGCCAGAAACTCACCTGAATCGTGTTACGCTCTCCGTTAATCGTTATTCCCTTCTTGAGCTGCGCACGGCTAACTGTATAATATTTACATATATAAATTAACTACTACTACTCGTGTTGTATTTCTATCTTTATATAACCCACGACGAACGGGGGTCCGGGGGCAGCGCCCCTGGCAGCGGGGTCTAGGGGCGGCAGCCCCTAGCAGGGTCCAAGGGGCAGAGACCCTGGCTGGGGTCGAGCGAACTCCATTTATTTTATTTCCATTAACTGTCTTAACACATTTTTCATTAGGTTTCTAATTTATTTTCTCATTTGCTAACTCTAGCGAACTTATCATTAAGCGAACTTAACAACAAGCGAACTTAAGCATATGAGAAATTAGTGTTCGGCGAAGTTAACCCTAGGCGAACATATGCCAGGCGAAGTTACCAGTTAGGCGAACTTGTCACCAGGCGAAGTTATCAGTTAGGCGAACTTGGCCTTAGGCGAAGTTACCAGTTAGGCGAACTTGTCACTAGGCGAAGTTATCAGTTAGGCGAACATGGCCTTAGGCGAAGTTACCAGTTAGGTGAACTTGTCACCAGGCGAAGTTATCAGTTAGGCGAACTTGGCCTTAGGCGAAGTTACCAGTTAGGCGAACTTGCTTGCAAGCGAACTTGCATGAAGGCGAAGTTATGGCTTGCAGGCGAAGTTGCCCAGCTACCGTCTCTGTTCAATCTTAATCACCAAAATCACCCTTCTTTAATCAAGAATTTCTTGGATATTACGTTAACTAACTTCGCGATCATTCCCATGGCCTTATTTGGATAAAACTTAGCCCGGAATGACGTAAAGTTTGGACCTTTATGGTAAAAACGTTCAATGCTAATGTTAAGTGTTCATTAATCGAGCCGTTTCCATTTTCGGGTTCAATACTTGAATGGTAACTGTTTTTATAGGAGAACTCTGCCAGGTGCAGATGATCATACCAACTTCCACCAAAATCTAAAACACAAGCACGCAGCATATCCTCAAGGGTTTGGATCGTCCTTTCAGACTGTCCATTGGTTTGAGGATGATACGCCGTACTGATGTTCAACCTCGTCCCCATAGCTTCATGGAATTTCTTCCAGAACCTCAAAGTAAATCGTGTATCTCTATCAGACACGATCGATAACGGCACTCCATGCTTGGTTACAACTTCCTTAATGAACAAGCTTGCTAACGTTTCTGACTCAATGGCCTCTCGTATGGGCAGAATGTGAGCACTCTTGGTTAAACGGTCCACAATCACCCAGATAGTATCATGATGCTTAGCTGTACGAGGTAGCTTAGTTATGAAATCTATGGTGATGTGTTCCCATTTCCACTCAGGTATCTCTAGCGGTTGCATCTTCCCATAAGGCTTTTGATGTTCAGCTTTGACTTGTATGCAAGTTAAGCACTTACTAACATACTCCACTACATCATTCTTCATCCCAGGCCACCAGTAATCTCTTTTCAAATCTTGATACATCTTTGTAGCTCCAGGATGGATTGAGTACCTTGACTTATGAGCTTCATCTAAGATTCGACTTCTAAGATCACCATGGCGTGGGATCCACATACGGTCGAACCTAGTCTTAACTCCATGAGTGTTTTCCATCAACTCATCTTGCTGGCCATAAATCCTTTCTTTCTTTACTAACCCTTCATCTACTATCACCTCTGACTACACCTTGATGATTTCTTCAAAAAGACTTGGGTTCATGATCAACTTGTATGACTTTACTGTTGCAAGGACTTCCTCATTCTTACGACTTAACGCGTCAGCGACCACATTAGCTTTACCGGGATAGTACTTAATGTCGCAGTCATAATCCCTAATCAACTCCAACCATTTTCTCCGCCTCATGTTTAATTCTTTCTGCTTGAAGAAGTACTTTAAACTCTTAAGATCTGTATAGATAGTACACTTAGTACCGTACAGATAATGCCTCCATATCTTAAGAGCATGCACTACAGCTGCTAACTCTAAATCATGCGTCGGATAAGTACTCTCATGGACTTTCAACTGTCTAGACGCGTAAGTTATCACCTTTCCTCGTTGCATCAACACGCAACCTAAACCTTGATGTGAGGCATAAGCACAAACAACTAAATCCTCGTCATCATCGGGTAGAGCAAGGATTGGAGCTTGTGTGAGTCTTTTCTTTAATTCCTCAAAAGCCTCTTCTTGAAACTTTCCCCAATTGAATACTATCGACTTTCGGGTCATACCGGTCAGCGGTGCGGCTATCTTGGAGAAACCTTCGATGAATCACCTATAGTAGCCAGCTAACCCTAGGAAGCTTCGTATATCAGTCGGATTATGCGGAGTCTTCCAATTCGTTATCGCTTCAGTCTTAGCTGGGTCCACGGTAATGCCTTCAGGATTGATCACGTGACCTAGAAATTGCACTTCTCTTAACCAGAACGCGCACTTCAAAAACTTACCATACAACTTCTCTTTCTTCAGAGTCTCCAATACCTCTCTCAGATGCTCAGCATGGTCTGACTCGCTCTTTGAATAAATCAATATATCATCAATGAAGACGATAACCGACTTATCCAACATCGGCCGACACACCCTATTCATCATGTCCATAAATGCTGCAGGAGCATTTGTTAATGGAAAAATTTTATTTCCATTAACTGTCTTAACACATTTTTCATTAGGTTTCTAATTTATTTTCTCATTTGCTAACTCCAGCGAACTTATCATTAAGCGAACTTAACAATAAGCGAACTTAACATTAAGCGAACTTAAGCATAGGCGAAATTAGTGTTCGGCGAAGTTAACCCTAGGCGAACATATGCCAGGCGAAGTTACCAGTTAGGCGAACTTGTCACCAGGCGAAGTTATCAGTTAGGCGAACTTGGCCTTAGGCGAAGTTACCAGTTAGGCGAACTTGACACCAGGCGAAGTTATCAGTTAGGCGAACTTGGCCTTAGGCGAAGTTACCAGTTAGGCGAACTTGTCACCAGGCAAAGTTATCAGTTAGGCGAACTTGGCCTTAGGCGAAGTTACAGTTAGGAGAACTTTCTTGCAAGCGAACTTGCATGAAGGCGAAGTTATGGCTTGCAGGCGAAGTTGCCCAGCTGCCGTCTCTGTTCAATCTTAATCACCAAAATCACACTTATTTCATCGAGAATTTCTTGGATATTACGTTAATTAAATCCGCGATCATTCCCATGGCCTTGTTTGGGTAAAACTTAGCCCGGAATGACGTAAAGTTTGGACCTTTATGTTAAAAACGTTCAATACTAATATTAAGGGTTCATTAATCGAGCCGTTTCCATTTTCGGGTTCATTACACTCGTATTTATCATCAAGTTTACAACTTTATGTTTCGTTTGTACCCGATCTACTCTCGTTCTATGTTTCAAGACTAAACGTTTATAAAAACGAAATCTTTAGGATCAAAACATACCTTTTATACGTTCGGTGTGGTCGCGGTTTGCTTGGTATCTCGTATATTGAAGATCTAATAATGGTCGGCTTGATTTTTGGACTCGAATCCGCCTTCTCTCTCTCTCGGCCGTATGAGGTGTAGTGTATGTGTGTGTTTTTGAGTGTGTAGAGATTTATGAAAGATGGAAATGATAGTTAGGGTTTTAAAATGGTTTAAGGGGATATTTATATCCCTTAATGCCTATGGACCTAAGGCCCATTACCCTTAATCCATCTTAATTAATCTAAGTCCATGATCCGTTCTTTACTCGGTATTACTTACTTAATAACACGAAATCACTAAACGTAACTTTCTTTATTTATCATTATAATATTCAGGATGTTACAAGTCTTCCCTCCTTAAATAGGTTTCATCCCCGAAACCTAACTATTACATAAACAGACCAGGGTAGAACTTGCGCATCTCATCCTCGGTTTCCCAAGTAGCATCCGATCCTTTGCGATTTTTCCATATCACTTTTACCAAAGGTATAACCTTGTGACGAAGCTGCTTCTCCTTACGGTCAACAATCTCTATTGGTTGCTCGATGTAGTTCAATTGTTCACCAACCTCAATGTCCATCAATGGCACGTGAGACGTGTCATCAGCTAGACACTTCCTCAGATGAGAAACATGGAAGGTTGAATGAATTCCTTCTAACTCATCGGGTAAATCTAGCTTATAGGCTACTTCCACCACACGATCTAAAATTTTAAACGGTCCAATGTACCTCGGACTCAACTTCCCCGTCTTTCTAAAACGGATAATTCCTTTCCAAGGAGAGACCTTAAGCATCACATTTTCGCCAACGTTAAACTCAATTTGTCGTCGCCGCTTATCTGCATAAGACTTTTGTCTGTCTTGAGCGGCTTTCATTCTTGCTTTGATCTGATCGAACTTTGAAGACGTTCTTGAACCACTTCTAGGCTTCCCATTTCTTTCTGACCAATCTCACCCCAACACACCGGGGTTCTACATCGTCTACCGTAAATCATCTCAAACGGTGGCATACCAATACTTGAATGGTAACTGTTGTTATAGGAGAACTCTGCCAGGTGCAGATGATCATCCCAACTTCCACCAAAATCTAAAACACAAGCACGCAGCATATCCTCAAGGGTTTGGATCGTCCTTTTCAGACTGTCCATCGGTTTGAGGATGATACGCCGTACTGATGTTCAACCTCGTCCCCATAGCTTCATGGAATTTCTTCCAGAACCTCGAAGTAAACCGTGTATCTCTATCAGACACGATCGATAACGGTACTCCATGCTTGGTTACAACTTCCTTAATGAACAAGCTTGCTAACGTTTCTGACGAGATGGCCTCTCGTATGGGCAGAAAGTGAGCACTCTTGGTTAAACGGTCCACAATCACCCAGATAGTATCATGATGCTTAGCTGTACGAGGTAGCGTAGTTATGAAATCTATGGTGATGTGTTCCCATTTCCACTCAGGTATTCCTAGCGGTTGCATCTTCCCATAAGGCTTTTGATGTTCAGTTTTGACTTATAAGCAAGTTAAGCACTTACTAACATACTCCACAACATCATTCTTCATCCCAGGCCACCAGTAGTCTCTTTTCAAATCTTGATACATCTTTGTAGCTCCAGGATGGATTGAGTACCTTGACTTATGAGCTTCATCTAAGATTCGACTTCTAAGATCACCATGGCGTGGGATCCACATACGGTCGAACCTAGTCTTAACTCCATGAGTGTTTTCCATCAACTCATCTTGCTGGCCATAAATCCTTTCTTTCTTTACTAACCCTTCATCTACTAACACCTCTGACTGCATCTTGATGATTTCTTCAAAAAGACTTGGGTATATGATCAACTTGTATGACTTTACGATTGTAAGGACTTCCTAATTCTTACGACTTAACGCGTCAGCGACCACATTAGATTTACCGGGATAGTACATAATGTCGCAGTCATAATCCCTAATCAACTCCAACCATCTTCTCTGCCTCATGTTTAATTCTTTCTGCTCGAAGAAGTACTTTAAACTCTTATGATCTGTGTAGATAGTACACTTAGTACCGTACAGATAATGCCTCCATATCTTAAGAGCATGCACTGCAGCTGCTAACTCTAAATCATGCGTCGGATAAGTACTCTCATGGACTTTCAACTGTCTAGACGCATAAGCTATCACCTTTCCTCGTTGCATCAACACGCAACCTAAACCTTGATGCGAGGCATCAGCACAAACAACTAAATCCTCGTCATCATCGGGTAGAGCAAGGATTGGAGCTTGTGTGAGTCTTTTCTTTAATTCCTCAAAGGCTTCTTCTTGAAACTTTCCCCAATTGAATACTATCGACTTTCGGGTCATACCGGTCAGCGGTGCGGCTATCTTGGAGAAACCTTCGATGAATCTCCAATAGTAGCCAGCTAACCCTAGGAAGCTTCGTATACCAGTCGGATTCTGCGGAGTCTTCCAATTCGTTATCACTTCAGTCTTAGCTGGGTCCACGGTAATCCCTTCAGGATTGATCACGTGACCTAGAAATTGCACTTCTCTTAACCAGAACGCGCACTTCGAAAACTTAGCATACAACTTCTCTTTCTTCAGTGTCTCCAATACCTCACTCAGATGCTCAGCATGGTCAGACTCGCTCTTTGAATAAATCAATATATCATCAATGAAGACGATAACCGACTTATCCAACATCGGCCGACACACCCTATTCATCGTGTCCATAAATGCTGCAGTAGCATTTGTTAATGGAAAAATTTTATTTCCATTAACTGTCTTAACACATTTTTCATTAAGTTTCTAATTTATTTTCTCATTTGCTAACTCCAGCGAACTTATCATTGAGCGAACTTAACAATAAGCGAACTTAACATTAAGCTAACTTAAGCATAGGCGAATTTAGTGTTCGGTGAAGTTAACCCTAGGCAAACATATGCCAGGCGAAGTGTAACGATTCCGGCAAATTCAGGTATACCCTATCCGGAATATACTATTTACGTGTTATCCAATACTGAATATAGGAATTATAATGTGCTTATACGAGTATATAAGATTCACAGTACGAATTATACTCGAATATACAGCTAGTCGTATCGAAATTACGATTAATCGATGAACGGTTATTGAAACCCGAACGAATCGGGGATTACATTATAGACGAAATATATAATGTTTAGTGATGTTACGAAGTATTAAAACTTCTGGATAAGTGGATTAAGGCACAAAAAAAGGATTTCGATTTAAAAGTACGTCGGTACGTTAAACGAAACCTTTAATACCAAACCGAGCAAGAGACGATCGATCAAGCCGAAAAAGATGCGCGATAATTAATGATATGATGTTTTAAGTTAATAAACATCATGGTTTAAGTTTTTAAGGTTTTTAAATCCGTTTTATATAAATTTCATTTTTAATTCGAAAAAAACGACCGTTTTAAGCCGAATTAAACGTTTAACCGAAAAACGAACTGAACCAGATTATCCACAACATTATCCGGATTGCGTAATCCGAATGAGTGGCCAAGATTGAACAAGTGGGTCCCACCCCACCCATCCACTAGGTCCGATCGGACCAACCTCACCAAACAACAAATTCATTTTCTTTTTTTCAAAAACCAAACTCAACATTCTTCAATTCTCTCTAACTCATAATCCAAAAACCGACAATTCTATCAAGAATAACGAGGTAATGATCGTGTTATATACGTGTTTATCTTCTTTTCTTAAGTTTTCTTTCAAGAAAATGAGGTTTCAAATGAAAAATGGGTGAAAACCCGAGATGAAACCGATTCTTGCATGATCAAGTGATGTATACGGGTTATACAAAGGATCTTGGTCCAAGAAATGTGTTAAACGAGTCGAAAACGAATTTTTACGGTTAAATCTTTGTTTTAGTATCATAACCGTAACCATGAAAGAAATGGCTTGATCGTGAGTGTAACTTGCTTGGTATTGTGGTATATTGTTTGTAAGCTCTGTATTTAGTGGTAGATAAGGCGGAAAGATGAGTTTGTAGCTTGTAGTGGCGGAAAACGAAAGGTATATTCGGTTTTTGTCGGTGTATGTGTTTTTGGACAGATTGTTGGTCGTTTAGAGTTAGGTCACGAAATTTTACAGAGGTGTTAAACACATGGAAATATGAGTTCTGTGAATTTTTGGTAATTTTTGGATGAAGGATGAATATTTGGTGAATTTAATGCTCGGTTTTGGCCAAAAATGGTGAAAAATAGTTAAATATCATGAAAAATTCTGGAAAATTGTGGATAAGCTTTTCATATCATGTATAAGTCACACACAAAATTTGAGGTCCCTTGGAGAAGTCTAAGTAGGCTTTTCGGTTAAACGAGTTCTAGGGATTCCTAGCTCGGTTTTAGTAAAAATGGCATTTAGAGGAAGATTTTGGTTTTGGAAAAATTACAGGGGACTATGTGGATGGCAGGGGACATCCAGGAGAAGTTTGGGATTTTTCTAACATCGTTTGGTATTTACGACATATTTAGTGTTTAAATGGTGTTTAAAAATAGTGGCGGAAAACGAAAAGGTATATTCGGTTTTTGTCGGTGTATGTGTTTTTGGACAGATTGTTGGTCGTTTAGAGTTAGGTCACGAAATTTTACAGAGGTGTTAAACACATGGAAATATGAGTTCTGTGAATTTTTGGTAATTTTTGGATGAAGGATGAATATTTGGTGAATTTAATGCTCGGTTTTGGCCAAAAATGGTGAAAAATAGTTAAATATCATGAAAAATTCTGGAAAAGTGTGGATAAGCTTTTCATATCATGTATAAGTCACACACAAAATTTGAGGTCCGTTGGAGAAGTCTAAGTAGGCTTTTCGGTTAAACGAGTTCTAGGGATTCCTAGCTCGGTTTTAGTAAAAATGGCATTTAGAGGAAGATTTTGGTTTTGGAAAAATTACAGGGGACTATGTGGATGGCAGGGGACATCCAGGAGAAGTTTGGGATTTTTCTAAGATCGTTTGGTATTTACGACATATTTAGTGTTTAAATGGTGTTTAAAAATAGATAAGTAAATGTTAAATATAAGAATTAATTCTGGAAATATTTTTATAAAATTCCCCACTGTTAAAAAGTGATTTTTGCAAAATTTCAAGATCCAAGAGTAAACGGATAATTAATCGTGCTAATTATCAAACTTTTAAAGTAAAAAGCGTAAACCGGTGAAGTTCGCTTAAGCGAGCTGACTGGTGTACAAAAACCCTAAAAATGAACTATTTTCATATAAATGAGCTAAACAAGTAAAAATAAATCATCCGAAAATAATTCGGTTGATTTGAGTAATTTTAATCTATTTTAACAGTTTCCGGTACGCCAAAGACGGAAACGGGTCCCGCGGCCAATCGGGACGTCTAAACCGAGCTATAATTTCACATTTTAAATTAAATTATCAGACAACCACTATTTTCAGGTCGTGTGTGACCAAACTCATTTTTGAAACATAAAACGGATATTCGTGCTAGGCACGCAAAACGAGAAAACGATTAATAGAAATTGTGACCTTGGAACTCTAAACGACATCACAATCTAAGTCCGGAGAAGTGTTTCTGGGTTAACCTTGCCCCCAGAACGGGTACAGTGCTGGGTTGACAGTGTCCCCAGGTGTACCGATTGATAAGATTAAAGATTATATAAACAATAATTGTATAATAATGATCGTAGGGATCATATTACAGATTGGACGAGTTAACTGATATTGATTGTTGTTACCTACTTGCATGTGCTAAGGTGAGTTTTCACGAGCCCCTTTTATTGAACTGTTTTAAATATTTTCCCGGGGCGGAAAGCATGTTTTTATCAAAGTGTTTAAGTACATGCCGATCGCATGGAAATGAATGTATTTATATAATGTTTATTGTACGGAAATCGTACGGTAATGTATTAAGATGGTGATTAACTGAGTTGCTAATATTGTAAGGCCCGAAACAGTGTTCTGGGTTAACAGTGCCCCCAGAGGTTATTAAATGTATTTCTGGGTTAACAGTGTCCCCAGAGGATATTGGAAATGTTCTGGGTTAATAGTGCCCCCAGAGGTTATTAAATATGTTTCTGGGTTAACTGTGTCCCCAGAGGTTATTAGATATGTTCTGGGTTAACAGTGTCTCCAGGGGTAATTCGATGTGTTCTCGGGTAACTGAGTTCCCAGAGGTTATTAAATGTGTTTCTGGGGTAACAGAGTTCCCAGAGGTTATTAAATGTGTTTCTGGGGTAACAGAGCTCCCAGAGGTTATTGGAAGGTGTTCTGGGTTAACAGTCTCCCCAGAGGTTATTAAAGGTGTTCTGGGTTAACAGTGTCCCCAGAGGTTATTAAAGGTGTTTATGGGTTAACAGTGTTCCCAGATAATATTATATTATGATATGGATTTATCAAGGTTTACTAAAATTGTGAAACTCACCAACTATTCGTAGTTGACCCATTTTCTCACATGCTTTTCAGGTACAACTAAGATAAAGTGATTGATTACGTGCTAAGTGCTTGATGTGTGTAAGGTTCGCGTGCTGGACGTTAGGATACATTATAGCAGTTAGAATTATGAACCGTATTGTATGATGTGTGTATCACCTAGACGGTAATGAAAGATGAGATAATGTAATTTTGAAGTATATTAATGCATTCGGTTTTCTTTATAAACAATGTGGTTGATATCAGAGGTGTCTGTCGCATCCCGTTTACGTTTCCGCTGCGTTACGGGGTGTTACACGAAGTTACCAGTTAGGCGAACTTGTCACCAGGCGAAGTTATCAGTTAGGCGAACTTGGCCTTAGGCGAAGTTACCAGTTAGGCGAACATGTCACCAGGCGAAGTTATCAGTTAGGCGAACTTGGCCTTAGGCGAAGTTACCAGTTAGGCGAACTTGCTTGCAAGCGAACTTGCATGAAGGCGAAGTTATGGCTTGCAGGCGAAGTTCCCCAGCTGCCGTCTCTGTTCAATCTTAATCACCAAAATCACCCTTATTTCATCGAGAATTTCTCGGATATTACGTTAACTAACTCCGCGATCATTCCCATGGCCTTGTTTGGGTAAAACTTAGCCCGGAATGACGTAAAGTTTGGACCTTTAGGGTAAAAACGTTCAATGCTAATGTTAAGGGTTCATTAATCGAGCCGTTTCCATTTTCGGGTTCATTACACTCGTATTTATCATCAAGTTTACATCTTTATGTTTCGTTTATGCCCGATCTACTCTCGTTCTAAGTTTCAAGACTAAACGTTTATAAAAACGTAATCTTTAGGATCAAAACATACCTTTTATACGTTCGGTGTGGTCGCAGTTTGCTTGGTTATCTCGTATATTGAAGATCTAATAATGGTCGGCTTGATTTTTGGACTCGAATCCGCCTTCTCTCTCTCTCGCGGCCGTATGAGGTGTAGTGTATGTGTGTGTTTTTGAGTGTGTAGAGATTTATGAAAGATGGAAATGATAGTTAGGGTTTTAGGATGGTTTAAGGGGATATTTATATCCCTTAAAGCCCATGGACCTAAGGCTCATTACCCTTAATCCATCTTAATTAATCTAAGTCCATGATCTGTTCTTTACTCGGTATTACTTACTTAATAACGCGAAATCACTAAACGTAACTTTCATTATTTATCATTATAATATTCAGGTTGTTACAAGTCTTCCCTCTTTAAAGAGGTTTTGTCCCCGAAACCTAACTATTACATAAACAGACCATGGTAAAACTTGCTCATCTCATCATCGGCTTCCGAAGTAGCATCCGATCCTTTGCGATGTTTCCATATCACTTTTACCAAAGGTATAACCTTGTGACGAAGCTGCTTCTCCTTGCGGTCAACAAGCTCTATTGGTTGCTCGATGTAGTTCAATTGTTCATCAACCTCAATGTTCATCAATGGCACGTGAGACGTGTCATCAGCTAGACACTTCCTCAGATGAGAAATATGGAAGGTTGAATGAATTCCTTCTAACTCATCGGGTAAATCCAACTTATAAGCTACTTCCCCCACACGATATAAAATTTTAAACGGTCCAATGTAACTCGGACTCAACTTCCCCCTCTTTCTAAAACGGATAATTCCTTTCCAAAGAGAGACCTTAAGCATCACATTGTCGCCAACGTTAAACTCAATTGGTCGTCGCCGCTTATCTGCATAAGACTTTTGTCTTTCTTGAGCGGCTTTCATTCTTGCTTTGATCTGATCGAACTTTGAAGACGTTTCTTGAACCACTTCTAGGCTTCCCATTTCTTTCTGAACAATCTCACCCCAACACACCGGGGTTCTACATCATCTACCGTAAAGCATCTCAAACGGTGGCATACCAATACTTGAATGGTAACTGTTGTTATAAGAGAACTCTGCCAGGTGCAGATGATAATCCCAACTTCCACCAAAATCTAAAACACAAGCACGCAGCATATCCTCAAGGGTTTGGATCGTCCTTTCAGACTGTCCATCGGTTTGAGGATGATACGCCGTACTGATGTTCAACCTCGTCCCCATAGCTTCATGGAATTTCTTCCAGAACCTCGAAGTAAACCGTGTATCTCTATCAGACACGATCGATAACGGTACTCCATGCTTGGTTACAACTTCCTTAATGAACAAGCTTGCTAACGTTTCTGACGAGATGGCCTCCTGTATGGGCAGAAAGTGAGCACTCTTGGTTAAACGGTCCACAATCACCCAGATAGTATCATGATGCTTAGCTGTACGAGGTAGCTTAGTTATGAAATCTATGGTGATGTGTTCCCATTTCCACTCAGGTATCTCTAGCGGTTGCATCTTCCCATAAGGCTTTTGATGTTCAGCTTTGACTTGTAAGCAAGTTAAGCACTTACTAACAAACTCCACTACATCATTCTTCATCCCAGGCCACTAGTAGTCTCTTTTCAAATCTTGATACATCATTGTAGCTCCAGGATGGGTTGAGTACCTTGACTTATGAGTTTCATCTAAGATTCGACTTCTAAGATCACCATGACGTGGGATCCACATACGGTCGAACCTAGTCTTAACTCCATGAGTGTTTGCCATCAACACATCTTGCTGGCCATAAATCCTTTCTTTCATTACTAACCCTTCATCTACTAACACCTCTGACTGCACCTTGATGATATCTTCAAAAAGACTTGGGTTCATGATCAACTTGTATGACTTTACTATTGCAAGGACTTCCTCATTCTAACGACTTAACGCTGTCAGCGACCACATTAGCTTTACCGGGATAGTACTTAATGTCGCAGTCATAATCCTTAATCTACTCCAACCATCTTCTCTGCCTCATGTTTAATTCTTTCTTCTCGAAGAAGTACTTTAAACTCTTATGATCTGTATAGATAGTACACTTAGTACCGTACAGATAATGCCTCCATATCTTAAGAGCATGCACTACAGCTGCTAACTCTAAATCATGCGTCGGATAAGAACTCTCATGGACTTTCAAATGTCTAGACGCGTAAGCTATCACCTTTCCTCGTTGCATCAACACGCAACCTAACCCTTGATGCGAGGCATCAGCACAAACAACTAAATCCTCGTCACCATCGGGTAGAGCAAGGATTGGAGCTTGTTTGAGTCTTTTCTTTAATTCCTCAAAGGCTTCTTCTTGAAACTTTCCCCAATTGAATACTATCGACTTTCGGGTCATACCGGTCAGCGGTGCGGCTATCTTGGAGAAACCTTCGATGAATCTCCTATCGTAGCAAGCTAACCCTAGGAAGCTTCGTATATCAGTCGGATTCTGCGGAGTCTTCCAATTCGTTATCGCTTCAGTCTTAGCTGGGTCCACGGTAATCCCTTCAGGATTGATCACGTGACCTAGAAATTGCACTTCATTTAACCAGAACGCGCACTTCGAAAACTTAGCATACAACTTCTCTTTCTTCAGAGTCTCCAATACCTGTCTCAGATGCTCAGCATGGTCAGATTCGCTCTTTGAATAAATCAATATATCATCAATGAAGACGATAACCGACTTATCCAAATCGGCCGACACACCCTATTCATCATGTCCATAAATGCTGCAGGAGCATTTGATAATGGAAAAATTTTATTTCCATTAACTGTCTTAACACATTTTTCATTAGGTTTCTAATATATTTTCTCATTTGCTAACTCCAGCGAACTTATCATTAAGCGAACTTAACAAAAGCGAACTTAACATTAAGCAAACTTAAGCATAGGCGAAATTAGTGTTCGGCGAAGTTAACCCTAGGCAAACATTTGCCAGGCGAAGTTACCAGTTAGGCGAACTTGTCACCAGGCAAAGTTATCAGTTAGGCGAACTTGGCCTTAGGCGAAGTTACCAGTTAGGCGAACTTGTCACCAGGCGAAGTTATCGGTTAGGCGAACTTGGCCTTAGGCGAAGTTACCAGTTAGGCGAACTTGTCAACAGGCGAAGTTATCAGTTAGGCGAACTTGGCCTTAGGCGAAGTTAACAGTTAGGCAAACTTGCTTGCAAGCGAACTTGCATGAAGGCGAAGTTATGGCTTGCAGGCGAAGTTGCCCAGCTGTCGTGTCTGTTCAATCTTAATCACCAAATTCACCCTTATTTCATCGAGAATTTCTTGGATATTACGTTAACTAACTCCGCGATCATTCCCATGGCCTTGTTTGGGTAAAACTTAGCCCGGAATGACGTAAAGTTTGGACCTTTATGGTAAAAACGTTCAATACTAATGTTAAGGGTTCATTAATCGATCCGTTTCCATTTTCGGGTTCATTACACTCGTATTTATCATCAAGTTTACAACTTTATGTTTCGTTTTTACCCGATCTACTCTCGTTCTAAGTTTCAAGACTAAACGTTTATAAAAACGAAATCTTTAGGATCAAAACATACCTTTTATACGTTCGGTGTGGTCGCGGTTTGCTTGGTTATCTCGTATATTGAAGATCTAATAATGGTCGGCTTGATTTTTGGACTCGAATCCGCCTTCTCTCTCTATCTCGGCCGTATGAGGTGTAGTGTATGTGTGTGTTTTTGAGTGTGTAGAGATTTATGAAAGATGGTAATGATAGTTAGGGTTTTAGGATGGTTTAAGGGGATATTTATATACCTTAAAGCCCATGGACCTAAGGCCCATTACCCTTAATCCATCTTAATTAATCTAAGTCCATGATCCGTTCTTTACTCGGTATTACTTACTTAATAACGCGAAATCATTAAACGTAACATTCTTTATTTATCATTATAATATTCAGGATGTTACACATATATACATATATATATAAAAACTTTAAGAACCAATTGCGACAATTCATTTAACTAAATCTTTGGTTTTTTTAGTTTTGATTAAATCACATTATAATATTTAGAGATGAAAGAGAAAATATACTATTATATATGAAAAAGGTATAAAGGTGAAACTACATGTAAGAAAAGACAAAAACCTTAACATTATACTATTTTTCATCATTTTCATAATCCTATTTTTTATTTATAGTTTGACCAAATTTTTAAATAATAAAAACAAGATATCTGTATAAACATAAAAAAAAAACACATTTCAACATATACTTAAATCTTTTAAAACCAAAATTACCTAAAAACATTAGTACTAACATAATTTTCTTTTAACCAATCATTTTGACCTGAAAACCCTTATTTTTTTCTTTTTTGAAATTGTTTTGGCACGTTCTAAGTGATTAATTTTCCACTTTGCTCTTTATATATGTAGGAAAATACATACACAAATACGTAACTTACCCAAAATACACAACTTACCGAAGCTACACAAATTATACAATTTACCCAAGTTACACAAATTATCCAAAATAACATATACATCTACATCAATTACACAAATTACCTAGATTACATTAATTACCCTATCATGAAATACACAAAGTTACATATACTATACAAGGTATATAAATTACGCTAACATAAATTACCCAAATTACTGGAATTATACAAGTTGCGTATCATTTTGTAAAACTATAAAGGTAAGTAAACGCAAGCCTCAAAACATGGTACGCCATTACCATTTTGTTTTTACTTTTCACACACTCTATAACATCCCCTTTTCCAACAAAACATTAAAATAATATTAATAAAAATATATGTAATTAACACAAGTTGATAAGAAAGTTAAACCTTGTTTTCCTTATGATTAAGTTAATTTATTAAATTAAAATGGGGTTGAAGGTTTTGATTTTCCGTGAAGAAATCGAAATTTGTACATACTAAAACCTGTTATGATATTAGCCCTAACTATAACAAGATTATTAGATTAATATGTGAACTTGAAGTTAACAAAGAAACAAGAGAATAAGAGAATAGGCAATTCAGTAACTTTGTTGATGTGTTTATTCTTATGTTACATGAGTTAAATATATATATCATTGGAATTACTATTTAGGAGACATAAACATATAATTGATGTTGAAATTTTCATCCATCACATGGATATGTTTTTCCTACACGTTTATAACACTCCCCATTGGATGACACATTTTCAAACTTCGGGATCTTTGAATTACTACCTCATTAAAAACTTTGCTAAATAAAACCCAGTGGGAAAAACTTTAGCTAAGGGAAAAAGAGTAATATATTGCTTCCCCTCAAGTTGTATGTCATTACATTTTTTGTACGTGTCTCATGCCAATATCATGAACGTGTTTCCGGAATGTTGCTATGAGATGTGCTTTTGTGAAAAGATCATCGGAGTTGTTGCTGGATTGGACATATCTCATCTCAACCTGATTGTCTTTAATAAGGTCTCGAGTATACTCAAAGTATCTTGGTGGTATATGCTTTGTTCTATCACTTTTGGTATACCCTTCCTTCATTTGCGAGACACAAGCTGTATTATCTTCATAGATAGGAGTTGGAATTCGATCTTTCTCTAGTCAACAAGAAATCAATATGTGTCACGACATAGATCTTAACCATACACATTATCTTGTGTCTTCATGCAATGCAATGACTTCAGCATGATTTTAAGATGTTGCAACGAGTGTTTGTTTATGAGAACTCCATGAAATTGCAGTTCCTCCTTTCTTAAATATGTATCCATTTTGAGATTTTGCTTTATGGGGATAACCTGCATCTACATAACCAACTAACCCTTATTTTGAATCGTTAGGATAAAATAAACCTAAATCAATAGTTCCTTTTAGATACCGAAAAATATGTTTAATGCCATTCAAATGTATTTTAGTAGGGGATGAACTGAAGCTTGCCAATAAATTAACTGCAAAACAAATGTCAGGTCTTGTACATTTAGTAAGATTCATAAGTGCTCCAATTGCACTGAGGTATGGTATTTCGGGACCAAGAATCTCTTCATTATCTTTGTAAGGACGAAATGGATCATTGTCAACATTGAGTGATCTAACAACCATTGGTATGCTTAAAGAATTTGCTTTGTCCATATTGAAACGTTTTAAGAGTTTCTCAGTATAAGTTGACTGATGCACAAGTATCCCATTATGCATATGCTCAATTTGTAAACCAAGACAATATTTCGTTTTTCCAAGGTCTTTCATTCTTCTTTCTTTAAAAGAGCAATTGCTTTATTAATTTCTTTTTGGGTCCCAATTTAATTAGATCATCAACATACACAACTATGATAACATATCTTGATGTTATATTATTAGTGAAACGCAAGGACAAATATGATTATTTGTGTATCCTTTGTTTATCAAATAATCACTCAAACGGTTGTAACACATCCTTCCAGATTGTTTCATCCCATACAAGGATATTTGTAATTTGATGGAATTCATTTCCTTAGGCTTTGAGCTTAATGCTTCAGGGAGTTTAAATCCTTCATGAATTTTCATATAGATGTCACTGTCTAGTGATCCTTACAAGTAAGCCGTGACAACATCCGTAAGACGCATCTCTAAATTTTTAGAGACAGCTAAGCTGATTAAATATCTAAACGTAATAGCATCCATAACAGGAGAATGCGTTTCTTCATAGTCAATTCCTGGCCTATGAGAAAAACCTTGAGCTACAAGTCTTGCTTTATATCTTATAACTTCTTTTTTCTCATTTCGTTTTCTCACAAAAACCCATTTATATCCTACATGCTTTATTGACTTTGGTGTAATGACAATATGTCCAAAAACCTTTTGATTGTTTAGTGAATTTAATTAAGCTTGCATGACATTTTTCATTTATTCAAATCTTGTCGATTTTTACAATCGTATACAGATTTTGGTTCAGGGTCATCATTTTCTTCCATGATATCACTTGCCACATAATAAGAAAATATATCATCAATATTTTCCATTTCATCTCGATCCCACATTATATGTGATTGACCGTAGTTGATTGAAAATTACTTATTGGAATCATTTATTTCTTCCTGAGGGAATGTTATATCATTTATTCTTTCCAGATGGAAGGTTTTGTCAATCATTCCTTCCTTAGGGTCGATATCCTTTTCAGAGCCCTTTCTTTTTTGAGGATTTTTATCCTTTGAACCGATTGGACTTCCACGTTTTAAATGTTTTTGGGATTCATGAGGTGCATTATCATGGTTTTGATTTCTTGGAACCTCAACTCGAGCTGGAGAATTAGTAGCTGGTATATGAGATTTAGTGACCCTGTTTACATCAGTAAATGCATCAGGTAATTTATTGACAATTTCTTGTAGATGTATTATTTTTTGAACCTTAGTCTCACTTTGTTTTGATCTTGGTTCTAGGTGTAATAATGATGGCACACACCATGATATATCTCTTTTTTTCCTTTTCATTTCTTTCCCTAATGCCGGGAATATTGTCTCATTAAAATGGCAATCAGCAAAACGTGTTGTATATACATCACCTGTTAAAAGGTTCAAGGTATCTTATGATGGAAGACGTTTCATACCCAACATATATTCCCAACCTTCTTTGAGGACTCATTTTTGTGCGTTGTGGTTGTGCAATATGAACATACACAACACAGCCAAAAATTCTAAGGTGAGAGATGTTTGGCTCCTTTCCGAAACAAGTTGTGTGGGAGAGTATTTATGATTTTCATTTGGTCTCACACAAATTAGTGATCCAACATGCATAATTGCATGACCCCAGATAAAAATAGGGAGTTTTGTCCTCATTATTAATGGTCTAGCTATTAGCTATAGGCGTTTGATCAACGACTCGACTAAACGATTATGTGTGTGTACATGAGCAACAGGGTGTTCAACAACAATCCCCACAGACATGAAATAATCATCAATAGCATGCGATGTAAATTCTCCCTCATTATTAAGCCTTACTCTTTTAATGGTATAATCGGGAAAATGTGCACGTAATTTGAAATTTGAGCAAGAAATTTTGCAAAAGCGACATGACGAGTCGATAATAAAGAGATATTAGACCATCTGCTGGATGCATCTATTAATACCATGAAGTATCTAAATGGTCCACATGGTGGTTGAATTGGTCCACATATGTCATCTTGAATTCTTTCAAGAAACATTGGTGTTTCTTTATCAACTTTTAATGGCGAAGGCCTTGTAATTAATTTGCCAAGAGAACAAGATGTACATTGAGACATTTTATATATTTTGTGGATCTTTTGATATTTCAGTGGATGCCCATGTGTATTTTCAATGATCATTTTCATCATTGTGGATCCTGGATGGTCTAATCTGTCATGCCATAAGTTTATGATACCTGAATCACAAAAATTTTCTTTGACTACCATATGTGCTTGAGGCAAATTTATATATGTATAATGTAAACTAGAATGGAGCATTGGTAGTTTTTCCAATATCTGATCTTTGCTTATGATATGCAAATATTTTTCATTACTAACAGTCCTTGACTGAGTATCATATCCATTATGATATATGTTTTTGAAGCTCAACAAATTTCTTGTTGATTTTGGGGAAAATCAAGCATCTTCTATTTTAAACTTTGTACAATTTGGTAATGCTAAATTAGCTTTTCCCACTTCTTCTATCAAGTTTGTAGGACATGATATTGTATTGATGATCCCTTTTGTTGGTTTCAGTTTATAAAAATATTTATTTAGATCTAAGTATAGTATACGTGGCTCCACTATCTGCTATACATATATCTTCTTCATTTGTTTGATCTTGTGCTCTAGTGATTTTCATTTTAAATCTTGAAAATATTAAGAAAAATAATAAATGTATAACGAAGACATTATGATATTTTAATAAGAACTTTATTTAATTGAAAAACAAACATGACATGAATGAAAACACATAATTAATGATAATGAGAAACACACTTAATTATTACATATAATTATTGTCGTCAAGCAACATTTGTTTCATAGTTCCACATCAAAGTTTGCAACGATCAGCTCAGCATTGAGATCATCAAAGTTATCAACATGGTTCACTTCTTTCTCTTTTCCTTTTGAGAGAGGCTTGGTATAGTTCACACAGATGTGGAGCTGTGCGACAAGCCTTTGACCAATGGTTTGTACTTCCACATCTAAAACAGGAAGTACCATTATTTTCGGACCTACCAGCTTCATTCCATTTATTAATGTTTCATTTAAATGAATGATTACGACCATTAAAATGCTTTTTTTCAAAATGACCACGGCCGCGCCCACGACCTTGTTACCATTTATGACCAGAATTTTTATGAGAATTTTTGTGAGCAACATTTGCTTCTGATATTGCTAATAAACCTGTGGGACGAGATTGATGATTTTTCATCAACAATTCATTATTTTTCTCCGCTAAAAGGAGTAATGCATTTAGATCAGAGTATCTTATAAAATTCTGCAATCGATAATGTGTTTGCAAGTTTATACTTGATACATAAAATGTAGAGTAAGTTTTCTCTAACTTTTCTTCCTCTGATTTAGGATGCCCACAAAATTCTAGCTTTGAACAAATTCGTTATAAAGCAGAGGTGTAATCATTTACCCTCTTAAAGTCTTGGAACCTAAGACTGTTCCATTCATCTCTAGAAGTAGGAAGTAAAAGTGTAAAACTTCCCTTAAATGACCAAATATGTTTTTCAAATCTTCCCATATCATATATGGGTTATCACAATTAAAATACTTATGCTGTAGTAATTCATCAATATGTTTATGGATGAAAACATCAGCTTTTGCATTATCCCTTTCTGAGCACTCATTGCCTTCTTGGATGGTTTCTAACACATCCATTGATTTCAAATGTCTTTTGACATTTGCTGTCCAAGACATATAGTTTTCTCCAAAAATGTTGAGTGCAAGGAATTCAAGTTTTGAGATATTTGACATTTTGTTGCTAAACATAATAGAGCAAATAATAAGATAAACATTAGAATCCCAATATATCAATCAACAATGAGATACAATACATTGGTAGAGCTATAAACATATAAAAGAAAAAGAAAATGCCGAAATATTTAGGTGGGAGATTAAAAAGTAGAATGAGAAGTAGTATAAGCATTATAGTGACCAACATCAAAACCGGGTGATTCATTTTGAAAGCTTTATCTTGGATAAACCTAAGAAGAAGAATGTTTGTTGTAAATGAAATGGAGTTGATAATTGGTTATTTATAGTGAAAATTTATAACCGTTTTACAACATTTATATTACTGTTTTATAACGGTAATATTACTGTTTGTGTGTGTGTGTGTGTATAATATTAATTATTTTAAAGTAAGATAAAAAATAAGATAATAAATAAAGTTTATTACATAAAATATATAATTAGTATGCACAATATAAGAATAGAATTGTTAGTATAAATAAATCTAACTTCTAAATGAAATATTAGTGTGCATATATAAATAAAACTTAGTTGCGATGAAAGTAAAAATTAGATGCATAATGAAGTTAGAATGGTTATCAAATTTTAATAACAATGCTTATACACATTATTGTTATTACTTAGTATATGTATATGCATATATATTTTTTTCCTAATGTACATAATAAAAGAAGTGTTTATGATGCTTATGTGGATACCTTTGTGCCTATTACCTTTCTTGATTTGGATATAAGTTGCTCGTGCTGTTAACGTGTTATGATATTAGCCCTAACTATAACAATATTATTAGAGTAATATGTGAACTTGAAGTTAACAAAGAAACAAGAGAATACTAGAATAGACAATTCCGTAACTTTGTTGATGTGTGTATTCTTATGGTAGATGAGGTAAATATATGTACCATTGGAATTACTCTTTAGGTGACATAAAAATATAATTGGTGTTGAAAATTTTCATCCATCACATGGATATGTTTTTCCTACACGTTTATAACAAATCTATATAATGTTTTTTCCTTAAAGTATGGATATCGATTATCGTAAAATTGTTTCTCGTTTTATTTTTCATTGATACGTTTCTTTAACAAATTATCAAAATCAACATTTTTGTAAAAATTAAATAAAATCTACAATATAATTATTATCTAATATATATAATCGTAAAGTTTGGTGTCGTTAAGCCGTCGTTGGGCCACTTGGCGGCACCATACTTGTCATATCATTTTGGATTTTCTTTTCCGTCCTGGTAGGTTAACGAAGATAATGGAAGCTGAGCTGAGCGAATGACAATTTTGTTTTCTCTTTTGTTTGGTTAATTCCGATATCATAACAAACGTGATGAAAACCGATCGAATTCGCATAGACTCAACGTTTGGGACCGACAATGCTCGGTTTTACCAATGTTTGAGTTTACCGACTGACACCACCCCATTGTTCCACTCAATTTTTATATTTGTTTTTCCTTTTTTTAGTTACGGTACCAACACAAACGTAGCCGAAACCGACCGAATTTGTGTCTGGTTACCGCCTCAATGCCCAGGACCTCACCGCCCGGGTTTATCGACCATATAAATGTAGTTTTAACTAAATTATTCTTGGATGTGTTAATTTGACGAATATATATTTTTTGGATGCTAAGGTTTTACCAATGATATCTATACCATAAAGAACGTAAATGATACTAACAGAATTCGCGTCAACTCACCGACGTAATGCGCGGGCTTTACCAACGCTTGAGTTTTATCAACACACATGTTTCAACATTAAAGTTTTACTAGTTCCCCCGTGGCAACACGCCGAATAAAAATCTAGTTATATATAACATTTGAGAAGCTTTGTGCCACAAGATCGCAATTGGTCCACGTGACAGCACCAGCTTCTGACACATATCCATTGTTTTTCTAGTTTCAGTTTCAATACGGTAATGAACGTAACCAAAACTAGTCCAATTTCAATCGACTCTCCACGTGATACCCGGGTTTTACCTACCCCTTTTTAGTTCTACAACTGTAACGAACATCATTGGTCCACGTGGTAGCACCATCTTGTGATGCGTCATACAATACTTTGAATATTCTTAGTTAAGTATCGTAACGAACGTAATCGAAACCAACCCAATATATGTCTACTTGACGCCGTAACGCCCAGGTACCGACTAATGTTTTGTTTTCAGTTCCTGTGTCGTATCAAACGTAACCAGAATGGCTGTACTCGTGTCGATTACACTTTAATGTACCCACCGCGATCATCACGAGCTTCTACCAACTGAATACATGTTAATGTACCACCGGATCGCGGCAGGTACATACCTCGTTATACTTATTCAATTCAAAATCCAAAGAAATCTTTGTAAAAATACTAACAAACTAAGTTTTATTTTGTTTTTTCACATTTACAATTTAAATATAAACACTTTTGTGAATATTAAATTAAAAGAATCTATGAATGAAATAAAGTGATCATTATAGATTAGAGAGGGAAACATAGATTTAACAAAGTAATGATTATATATTTAAAAATAAGATAAAATAGTTAAAAGACCACAATACTCTTTGGTTATTTTAATGTATAAATGATATGGTTAAATATGGACCACTTGTTCAGTTCCTAAGTACTTACGTTGGTTCTTAAAAGAAATCAACCATATATATATATATATATAGGGCGGATATATTTTGAGAACTTTGATTAGTTGTAAGAACTTTAAAAACTCAATATAAACCACAAATTTAATTAAATGCGTATGGAATATGTGGTTAAGAATAAATCTGATTAAAAAATAAATCAGGAGAGAGAATAAATATTTTTGATGATTACATAAGTTTAAATGTTAGCTACACGTGTGTAATAAGTCTATTTGATGTGTAAAAAAATACTGTAATTTTTTACGCTACTTACACTTACGTATTACATATGTATAAAAAAAAATTCAAAAAAAAATTTGTTACGTTGAGTTCTTTCGAGTTCTTAAAACTTAAAGTGGTTCTCAAAAGAAATCAAACTTATATATATATGTGTGTGTGTGTGTATGTGTGTGTGTGTGTGTGTGTGTAGAGGTGGCAGATGAGTTGGGTTGGGTCGAACATGTCGTGGGTCGAAACGAGTTTGGGTCAGAATGGGTTAGGGTCAGAACGAGTCAATTAACAAAAAAGGTTGGTTTGGGTCGAAACGGGTTTCAGGTTTTATTTTGAATGGGATAACATTGAAACATTTTAGTTTTTTTAGATTTTTTGTTTTTATTTATATTTCCAGTTATGATATTTAAAAAAAAATTATGAGAGGATTTCTATTAAGATCAAAAACCCCTCAAAAAAATATTCAAAAATAATAATAAGAAAATCATAACCCAAAACATAAATCAAAAAGAAAAAAAAAGGTAAAAAAAACTAAAATGTTTCATCCGTTGTGTTCGTTCCATTAAAAATAAAAAAAGACCCCACCGAGAAATCGAACAAAACCGAAAGAAAATGTTATAAAATCCAAAAATCGAACTAAATCAATCGATATCGAAAAAATTGATCAAAATGAAACTAAAAGAATTGACAACGGACAAAAACGAAACAAAAAAACCAAAGAGTCTGGAATCGACCAAAAAGAAACAAAAGAAACCAAAACCCAACCTTTCCCGTGTGAAAACTCGCGTTGGTTAAAAACCTGAACCGAACCCGTTCTAATGTGAAACATGTTTCATGCCGAAACCCGTCTCCTGCGAAAAACCGTTCCGATCCGAGATATGCCACATTTCCTTTGGACTAACCCACATCGACCCATTTCTTTAAATTTGTCGATCCATTTTGACCCGAAAATAACATGATGGAATTTCAAATGACCCATTTAGACCCATTTAGTTAAAATCTCTAACCCAAACCGACCCATTTAATTTTTAAAACAATCCAAATTGACTCATTTAAAATGGTTTGGTTCAAGGTTGCCACCAATATGTAGTAATGAAAAAAATAATTATATTACTAAGTGTTTGTTACATGTAAATAGAAGACGTGTAAGGCCCCGTTACGGGTGCCCCACACTGGACGTTGGATTTACTCATAAACATAGTTCTAAATATCATAATTGAATTAAACATTCGCGTAATATTAAAACTTTCATAAACATTACATAATAATTCATAACATATCTTAAAACATTCTCGTCTTTCAAAATTAAAACAACAAATATAAAACATCATGAGTCTTCAGATGCCAGACTCTTATTCATCTGCCATATGTCCCCACTCAAGCCAGCTGTCTCATCCTACTCACCTGCGTGCATACTAAAAGTCAGCTACGCTGAGTGAGTTCTAGATAATCAAGCAACATACAATTAGTTCACATACTTGCACACATGCCCGAAGATGTGTACATATTCATACTTAACCTATTCACATTACTTTCTTACATACGTTCATACATTCATTCTTTATACTTTCTTTACCTTCATAGTACCTGCATAACTATCCATACTACTTAAAGAGCCTTCTGCCCTATAACCTCACAGATATTATAAGGGTCTGGTCCCCAACATCATAGATATTATTAGGGTCTGGTCTCTATCCTCACAGATATTATGAGGGTCTGGTCCCTATCCTCACAGATATTATCAGGGTCTGGTCCCTATCCTCACAGATATTATTAGGGTCTGGTCCCTTTGTTCCGTGCAACCATACCATACCTTTCCTTACATACATTCCTTAACAATACGTGCAATATTCGAAGATCATTCACGTATTATCAATCATTTATATATAATATAATATACATACGTCATTCATACATCATATATAGCAATCATATCTTTAAACTACCACCTGGCGGTACATGTAATATCCGAAGATCGTTTATGCACCGTCAAGCATTCATTCATACATGGATCATACAAGGTATACACTTACAACTTAAGGTAAGTGTATTAACTATCACATTGTGTATGCATATAGCCCCGAAACAAAACAAGGAAGTGGGGCTAGAAACTCACCTGAATGCAGTTACGTTCACCGTTTACGGTTATTCCTTTATTTAGCTATGCTCGACTAACTGTATAACAATTACACGTATCAATTAACTATCACTACCCATATCGCGCTTCTAGTTTAACTATAACCCTCAACGAACGGGGGTCCGGGGGTAGCAGCCCCTAGCAGGGTCCAAGGGGTAGAGCCCCTGGCTGGGGTCGAGGTGCCAGGTTAGCTTGGTAAAATTTTATTTCCATTTTTTATTGTAATTCTAATTTATTATTTTATTTGCTAACTCAAAAAGTTTGAGGGCTTCTTTGTAATCAATCCATTTTATTATAATTCCAGGGACCTCTCTGTCATTCTTTCAAACTTTAGTTTGTTAACCAATTTCTTAGAGAATTAGGGTTCCTTCGTTACTTCTGTCTTTCATAACGAATTGACTAGTTCGTTACTTTATAACGAATTGTTCTTCAAAGCGAACTGGCCTTCATAACGAACTAAACCTTATAACGAGCTGAACCTTATAACGAACTAAACCTTATAGCGAACTGAACCTTATAACGAACTGGGGGCTCATTCGTCAATTCTCCATTAACGAAATACTTAACGAACAGATTCTAGTTCGTTTTCTTTTCTTAACGAATTAACATAATGAATCAGCCTAACGAATGAGAGCTCATTCGTTAACTCTCCATAACGAATTAACTCTCCGTAACGAATCGCTTAACGAATTCGTTACACACGCGCCTAGGGTTAGGTCAGAATGTCAGAGAACATTCTCTGACAACCTAACCTCGTACGCCGCCTTTCCAGCGCCGCCGTGCCGCAAAACCGGGCGGTGGCCGGAAAAACGTATTTCCCCATATTACACCGTTTTCACCATTTTTCGTCCCTTTCGATCCAGATCTGAGCTAGGGTGATCCCTAAGCTCATCTTTTGATCGGTTTAAACCCAATTTCATCCGGATCTCGTAACTTTAAAGGTTTAGGGTGTCGGCTCGTTGTTTCGCGACTAGATCTAGCGAGTTTGGATCCACACAATATCATACTATCATTACCTCGGGTCGATTCTCAGTTTTCCTTTTTGGTTCGACTAGGATAAACAGAGAACTAGAGAGAGCTTAAGTGTGTGTTTTGGGTGGTGTATGGAATATGTGAAATAAATGGATTATGGAGTAATTATTGTTTAAATATGATGGGTCATGGGCTTAAGCCTATGGTCATTATTTCTTTCCTTTAACCCAAGTCCATAACTCCTATCTATTTAACCCAACACAAGCCCAACTTATAATAACTCATATTTTATTTGTTAACCAAAACGAAAAAAACGGGATGTTACAAGCCGGAAATAAATAAGAACTTTGAGAGAATAAAAAAATGGGTGTTTAGTTGATCAATTCAACGAAATGAATGATTACACATAAGGAAATTACATTCTACCAAAAACATTCATTTGCATCCGTGGAATTTTTTTTTATTTAATTCCTTTTCGTTATACTTTTTCGACCTCTCCCCCTGACCACCATCAACACCGCCCACGGTCACCACCATCACCATCACCATCACCATTGTTATATTTTATTTTGGGTATAGTTTCTTTATCTTGAGGTATGGGTGTTTTTTCATTTAAATTTTATTTTTACGTCCTTTTGTGTCTACTAATTACCAAAGAACATAAAGTAATGTTTTATTTCATTCTCATAAGTTAATCAATATATGCCAAAGTAATAGTAATGATCTATTTCATTCCATTGTACAACCTAAATCAACACGACTTTAAGATGTGTGTTGTTATGTATGCTAATCGGTAGGAATGATAGTATATGTGAGAGTGTCAATAGTTTAGAAGATGGTTATGAATGGAATGAAAAGATAGTAACTATATTTGACATTACCTTGGAAGAGATAATGAAAGGTAGGAGAGACATGAAAGATAACACTCACCCTTGAAACATTAGCTAGATAAAATCAAATATGCAATGTTTAGGCAAGTTATATCAACTTATAACTAAATACAGGGACCAAAATATAGCATCTAACTAATTCATTAAATATCAAAAGATCTTCGATTCGTTGGTATCAATGTTATATGATGTATTCTCGCTTTCTACTAGTGATGTGACGTTTATGGTTAGTTCGCGTATATTTCGATAACATCTTCTTCTTTTTCCCGTCATTTCAAACTTATGTTCATCTATAAATAGGCAATCACATGTGACTGCTAAGTAATCGTTTTTCCCTACATTCTCCATCCATGTTTCCGATTTGTCATTAGTATTCTTTCTTTCCTTAGTCGAATTGTGTTTCTAGACGTGAGAAAGATGGTTTATAAGTGGTTTCTTAGGGATGTTGGTTGGTTCGATGTAGGCGTGTATCACGTTATCGAGCAACGATATCAGATCGTGCTTCATTCCGGTTAAGGGGTTTTATGTTCGTCCATCAATAGTGTTCCACGGGATTAATCAATGGCGGTTATTTTTTAAAATTTTCTATGCCTGCGTTGTAAACTTGTATGGTAAGTTTTGTTGAATGGAAGCGTGTTAGTAAACTTACATTAGTCTGGATGTGATGTCTGTTGTGACAGGGACTGCTTGTCTTCTTCCTAGGCGCGTGCAGTACAGTTGCACAACTGTCAAGCACGTTGTGCTTATTCCCGCCTAACGTGTCGCATGTCTATTGGTCCACACTTGGCGGTTCCTTTTCCATTTATTGTGATGAGTATATATGTCGTCGAATAGGTTTGTTCTGCGTTCCTTCTTTAGCTTCCATACTTTGAATCTGTTGTTCTTTATTTTCCTTAATTGTTGCTTACTCTTTTTTCGATAGCTTTTAAGCCATGTTTATGTCGTCATCCCATGTTGCTGCTAAGAAGCGGTATACCTTGGATATGATTCCTATTAAATGGAGACCTGCTGATTCTATGATTCTTACCATGGCCTACCGGATCTTGCTGGAACGGGAACCGAAGCTCCAGGCTCAAGGCATGACGACCGACAAGCCTCCTGCTGGTAAGATTACTCTATACTCCAATTTTTCCTCTCTGGAAACTTCAAACTATCAATTACTCGTTTATCAGTGATATTTTTTAATCCATGTATGGGATTCATATTACCAAGATTCACGCAAAGGGTTTGATCCGCCTTCGGCATTTTTAGTTTTGTTGTCGCACTCAAGATGTTGAACCTTCTTTGGAGAGGTTCAATGGTTTTATAAGGTTGTTCTGTGGGATAGCCGGTATGCTATCCATCTCCGTGATACTTCCAATACCATATGTGGTGATGATCCGCGGAGTTTTCATGAATGGCAGCATAAGTTTTTCTATGTCCGTACTGATGCCATTCCTTTTCCGATGACTTTTCTCCGCAGCAAGAGCAAATTCTCGGAAATTGATGTTAGACCTTGTTCTAACTTGTCATGGTATGCAAGGTTGAGGCAGGTGATCAATCCTTCATGTGCCATGTTCGAGGCATTTCTTGTATTATTTATCATGAGTCGTATATGGCCGAGTGCTTATGAAATGCCATTTTACCAGAATGGAAATGGTGGTAAGTGTCTACATTTCTATTCATTGTCTTCCTTATTTGTTGTTGTTGTTGTTGTTGTTGTTGTTGTTGTTATTATTATTATTATTATTATGTTTCAAATAAATGTAACATGCCAATGTGTTATTTTCCCTTCTGAAGAGTGATAAGGGTCACATAGAGAATTGTGTCCGTAAGGAAAACAAGGTTCCTATTCTTGAAAAAACCTAGAACAATTTTCTATTTTCGCAGCTTGGTGCTGCTCCTGTCACCTGAAATGTTTCTGCTAGTGGTCCGGAAGCAGGTTCATTTATTTCTAACCCTCATCTATTATCTTATCAAACTACCGATGGTGTTTTATGCTTCTCTCATCTAGCGATGAGTCTGACTACTCGTCACATTCTTCCCGCGACATCGCAATAACAACGATGATGAAACCCATCCTTTAGAAGACCAAGGGTGGTGGGAAAAGGACAAACGATAGTCTCAAGATGAGGAGGAAACCATTCAGTCCAGATGACTATGTGGAGGTCTATGAATCAAATCCTTTTGTTTAAAAGAATCTGTTGAGTCAAATATTTGACATGTTATGACTTACGAGAGATTGGAATCTTCTCAACACTCCTCTGACATGGTTAAGTATGGAAACCGAGCACACTTGGACCTCCTAGCAAGGTTTTGCTTGTCCTAGCAACGTATTTTGCCTATCGGGCAAGGTTATCTTCATGAAGTCATCTTTAGTGTCAATCCGAGCAGGTTTCACTATGTTTAGAAAGGTTGTTCTTCATAGCCAAGCAAGGTTTTCTTCCATGTAAGCTCTTGGCTAACCAATCTTATGAAGCCAAGTATTTGGAAGATCTAGCAAGGTTTTATAAATAAAAAGTAGTCCAAGCATGCTTGAAGAAAGTTGATCAACAAATACTCTAAGTACTTTCTCTAGCAAGGTTCAACCCCGAGCAAGTTACAGTGCTACCAGCACAGTTTAAACAGTGTTACTAGCACACTTGGGTTTGCTTAATAAGTTATCTTTTTACAAAGGGTTGAAGGGATTCATGAAGAACAGTTTTCTCGTAGGATCATATCAAACTAAGTTTGCTATGATCAAGAAGATTGATGTATGCTAGGTGAGTATTTTCTAAGGAAAATACTCTAAGTAAAGTCTACCCGAAGAACTATTTGCTAGCACACTTCAAGGTTACCAGGTCTACTCAAAGAAGACAAAAGGCACAAAGCCTACCCGTAAGACCTGTTTTTACACTTAGTCTGTTTTGAATATGTTTTATGATTGTGTACCAATCATTAGGGTTTTTAGAAGGCATGACAGCTGTCAGGTGGTGGCAAGCCTATAAATAGAATAATTTAGGGCACGCCTACCACGGATTTGCCATTTTACACTTTTCAGACCTACCGAATATTCCTGATTTGAGTGTGACGGTTGTCCTAGGATTAGTACGGAAAAACATTCCTTACAAGAAACCTTAATCGATTTACATTTGTATGAAAAACTTCTATAAGTGGAAATATTTTGAGTGATTGTTTTTGTTTGTTACATTTAATATCTTTAAGCAACAAATAGTGTTTGTTAGTGATTCCGCCGTTAACAAATCTCTATTCTTACCTTAAATAGCATAGTCACCAACCTGCTTGTCGACACATTTATTGTGTGGGTTGTGACAT
The DNA here is from genome assembly GCF_021521415.1 of Bidens hawaiensis. Classification (NCBI taxonomy): domain Eukaryota; kingdom Viridiplantae; phylum Streptophyta; class Magnoliopsida; order Asterales; family Asteraceae; genus Bidens; species Bidens hawaiensis. The sequence goes on from NW_027492772.1 coordinate 433,743, forward strand.
TTATTATGAGTTTGAGCGATCAGTACGGGACCGACAAGTGGTATCAGAGCTTGTTTGTTGCTATTTAAGTTAAGAATCGTTGCTTATTGTTGATTATTTGAAGATGAAGAATGATGTGGCTGAGTACTGTTCCATTGGATATTGACATCAGCAACTCTGTTCTTCCTTCATTCTTCCAGATCTGCAATATTGGGTTTCTTCTTTCACTTGTTTTACTTAAATTTTGAATTTTTATTATTTGATCTTGCTCTAACCGAACCAGATACATCAGATATGAAGAGTTCTCTAAGATCTAATTGTTTTTCAAGTTCAATTTTTATTTACTATGTTTTACATTAAAATCATTTTACAAAAATATGTCTGGTTTTGAAGAGCAAGAGGTATCCACTAACAAAATTCCAAGCTATACGGGCAGAAAAACTTCATCAAGTGGAAAGTGTTGTTTGAGGCTGTTGTGTGTTATAATGACGTTGATATGTGAAACTCCATTAAAAATGGACCATATACTCCTGAAGGTGCAAATCCTAACCAAGTCGTGGGTGATAGAATGAGGAAAATTGATGACAGAGCCCTTGCAATGATCAAGCTGGGTCTATCTTGGGATATTCTCACAAAAGTTGCACATCATACAACAGCCAAGGCTATGTATGATGCAATACTTGAATGTTTGAGGGCAATACAGAGCTGAAGAACATCAAGAAGCAAAGACTCAAGCAACAACTTGAGAGGTTCAAATATAAAGATGAGGAGAGATTGAAATCAAATCTTCATAGGTTTTTAGCCATTGTGAATGATCTCAGAACCACTAATTATGTGATGACAGATTGTGACTAGAACACTAAACTGTTATCATCAATTCCAGAAGAATGGTATACATCTAGTAATTTCATTCTTCAGAAGCCAAACTTTGAACAACACAAGCTGGATGATGTGATTTGCTTTCTTCAAGCTTCTGAGATAGAGATGATTGAGAATGAAAGGATAAAGGAAGAAAAGCCATGTTGCCAGGTGTTCAATGCACTTATTTCACCTACGAGAAAATTATCCACCAAAACCCAACAACAGATCCCTATCATAGAGGAACCTACTGAACATGGTGTTGAAACACCAAAAACATTTGTTGGTGGGAGTACAAGTAACCAATGAAACCAATCAAGGTTTAATGTCCAACTCATAGATGACAATGATTCTGCCTTCATGGCAAGTGGACATTTACCTTATGCTAGTGGAAACAGTGGTCAAGGGAATGAAACTCAAGCATTGTTCTCTATGTTTACTGAGTCCTACAATGCATTTGTAGCCAAAAACATGATCCACACAAGTGTCATTCGAAGTGATTTGGAACAGATTGATGCTGATGACCTTGAAGACATAGACCTAAAGTGGCAGGCTGCAATGTTGGCTCTTAGAAGCAAAAGGCTGTTTAACAGAACTGGAAGGTCTCTAGTGTCTGGTCTAAATGAAAGAATTGGATTTGATAAGTCTAAGGCAATTTGCTACAATTGCCCGCAACCTGGACACTTTGCTAGAGAATGCAACTAGCCAAGAAACTTCCAAGTGAACCAATATCAGAACCAACAGCCATGGAATCAGTTTCAATATCAGCAAAACCAGCCAAGAAACATCAACTACAATAACAACCCCAATTTTAACAACTACCAGTAGCCGCAAATGAACAATCAGCAAGTTGTGCCCCAGAACCAGAATTACCAAAGAAACAACCAAAACCCTTGAAATGCTCTAAAAAAACCCAACGAAAACAATCAAAATTAACCCAGAAACCAAGGGAATGTAGCACTTGCTGCACAACAAGAGGGGGATTTTTATTAGAGTGACCATGCAGATGACATCACCAAAGCCAATGTTGCATTAATGGTTAACGTTGAAAGTGAGGCTGGATCTTCTTCTTCACATGTACACTCAACCTCTACAACTGATTTACTTGAAACAATTAATGCTTTAAATGTGAAAGTAGGCCAGTTAGAGAGTGAATGCTTTAGAAAACAAAGCATGATTAATGAGTACCAAGCAAGTGATATAATTTATGAAGAGAAGATCAAAATCCTGGAAGATGATTGTGTGAGTTGCTATAGAACTTAGTTAAGATATGTGACTGAAATTGATGGGCTAAAGAAAATGATTGTTGAAGAAAAGGTGAAGAATACCAAGTTACAAGTTGAGAATGAGTTTCTAAAGAACTTAGTGTCAACTGGAAACATTTGTGGTATTCTGAATAAGACAAGAGAAGAAGATAAGTACAAAGTTGTTCCTCCACCTTTCAACAACAATTATTCTCTTAAAGTTGACAAAGAAAAAAGAGAGACATATCACAATCAATTCAGAGAAGTTTTTCAAGATAAGGAGGAATTCATTGACAACTACAAAATGGTTGAAGTTAGTAAAGATGGAGAGTTTGTTGTGAAGGAAGAAGTAAGTGATGATAAGTCAATTGGAGTGTAAGTGTCTGAAGATGACTTCAATGAAGATGATTTGAACCAAGATGATCTGAGTGACTCTAGTGATCAAATCTTTGCTGAAGAAATCCAAGCTGCAGAAAGAGGTAGAAGACAGAAGAAATTTGATTCAATAGACAAACTACCTGATCTACCCAAATTGACTCCCAAGATGATACAGAACAATGAAAGAATGAGAAGAGAACATGTGTCTTTTGACATATGTGAAAGGTCAAAAGTGAGCTACAATGCTGTCAGGTCACCAAGCAAAACTCTTTTGAAAAGGATGAATGACAATAACAAGAAAAAGGCCAATGAAATAGTTTTTGGTGACAACTTCAATCCAGTATACCCTGTTTTCTCTAGCATGAAGTGTTTGACATTGGAGAAGTTAAAACTATGGAGGAGTATGAGAAAAGACAGTCAAGACGCAAGGGAAACCTGGATAAAGAGCCTTTGAATTTGAAGAAAATCATCTTTGTGAAGAGCAAGAATGAGAGACAAGACATAAAAAATTGAAGAGTTTGTACCTTTTTCAATTGATTTTGATAGCTTAAAAACTCAGAAAACACTTGGGATTAAACCACCTAGACCAAGTGAGAGATTCAAAAAGAGAAATTCTCATGAAAACTTCAAAGGGAAAGTTTGGTGTAAAAAGTGTGATGAATATGGTCACCATACTGATTCTTGTAATGAAAGGTTCAACTTTAAATCCTTTCATGTTCCCAATGAAACAAAGTTTGGTCAAAACTTTGAACTTTACAAACAAAAGTATGATGAATATTTGGGAAAAGGGAAGGTGAGTGAGAAGGTGACTGTGATTGAGAATGTGCAAGAAGTTGATAACAGTATGAAGATTGATGGGAAAGGTGAAGAGAAACCAAAGAAGAAGGTCACTACTCAAGTCAAAAGAAGCATCATTCCTAGAAAATCTGAAGCTGCTGTGAAAATAAACATTCAACCATTGAGAATTGTCACCAATCAAGACTCAAAGTCAGTTCAATTTGATGATTCTCAGAAATCACCAACCAATGATAATAAAGGAAAAAAGAATGGTTTCTCAAGGAGGAAACCAAAAGAATTAACTGATGATGAAAAATTTCTATTGAAGCATGAGTTTGAACCTCAAGGATTTCTATGGAAACCAAGGGGTGAAGTTCAAGAGAAAAAGAACTTTGATGTAAGAGATTTTTCAAGCACTAAGGACTATGTAGTGCAAGAGCATCATCCCTTTTGGGAGAAGTTCATCAAATAATGATGTGAAAAGCCCAACTAACAGTGGATATGAATCAGAAGAATCTGTTGACTGTGAACTCATTTATGAAGATCCCAAGCCCATTAATCTCACATCCGTTGCAGCTATTGTTAATGATACTGATGATTTGCAAGTTAAGACAACTTGCATTTCATCACTCAACTAATCAATTTCTTTGATTTGTGCAGGAACCATCCACTCCACTGAATGAAGTATGGTACATGGATAGTGGGTGTTCCAGGCACATGACTTATGACAAAAGTCACTTTTCAACTATGAAAAGAAGTTTGAGGGTCCAATAGCTTTTGGAAGTGATGAAAACAGTGGTAAAATTGTTGGAAAGAGAATCTTGAGAAATGGAAAGGTCAGATTTGACAATGTCTTTCATGTGGAAGGGTTACAGTATAACCTTTTAAGCATATCACAAATGTGGGATAAAGGTTATAAGTTTGGGTTTGATGATTCTCACTGTTTCATTCTTAAACCTGATTTTGTAATCCCTCCAGAAATGATCATGATGATGGCCCCAAAGAATGACAATTTGTATGAACTAAACATGAAGGATGCTGTTTCAAGGGGTGGTACCTGTTTTGTTTCTAAAGCCATTGAAAATGAGTCAAAAGTGTGGCATAGAAAGTTGTGTCATGTGAATATGAAGAACATTAACAGACTTGTGAAGGGTGAGCATGTGATTGGCCTACCTACAAGAGAGTTAAAATTGGACGATAAATGTATCTCATGTCAGAAGGGCAAGCAGCACAAGTCTTCACAAAAGACAAAACTCATCAGCTCAATTGATCAAGTGCTTGAGATGCTTCACATGGATCTTTTTGGTCCTGTAAGTGTTCCAAGTATAGGCAAGAAAATATACTGTCTTGTGATCATTGATGACTACTCAAGATACACTTGGGTTTATTTTCTAAGTACAAAAGATGAGACTGCTGAGTTGATTAAGATTTGTGTAACCAGGATTGGGAATCAATTAGATGCAAGGGTAAAGATAATGAGAAGTGACAATGATACAAAGTTCAAAAATGGAGTAATGGAAGAGTTTTATATTGCAAAAGGAATTCTTCAACAATTCTCTGCTCCTAGAACTCCTGAACATTATGGGGTTGCAGAAAGAAGAAACAGAACACTTATAGAAGCTGCAAGAACCATGTTGGCTGATGCTTTTCTGCCTGTTACTTTTTGGGCAGAGGCAATTACACAGCCTGTTATGTTCAGAATAGAGTGCTTCTCAACAAAAGTTAAGACAAAACTCTCTATGAGATTTTGTTTAAAAGAAAGCCCTACATCAAGTTTCTCAAGCCATTTGGATGCAAATATTCATTATTGAACACCAAGGATTATCTCAACAAGTTTCAAGCAAAATACTTGGACTGCTTCTTTGTTGGTTACTCTACACACTCAAAATCCTATAGAGTATATGTGAAAGATCATTTGAGTGTGATTGAATAATCTGATATTGTGTTCAATGAAAATCAATTCAATACAGTCGATGGTGCTGCATTGCTGTTTGATCTTGAAAAGCTAATCATATCCTTCAATATTTATCCCGAGGACTTTGATGAAGCTATGTATAAGACAAGTGTGATTACAGAATAATCTTCAAAGAAACTTGATTTGGACAAGCTGTGTTCAAAGGTTGCTGAAAAAGGACCAGAATACAATTTAATTAAGCATCTTTCAATTGTTGAAAATGAACAAGTTCCAGATCAAGTTCAAGATCAGAATAAAGAACAAGTAGATCTAGATAATCAAGAAAATCAGGATAATAATCATCTGAATGAAGCAGATCCTGATAACACTGAAGAAGCAAGAAGAAATGCAAGATTTGAGGACTTGTTTCAAAATTTGAATTTTGGAAACAATAGTGCATATACCTCTCAACTGAACAATGAAGAAGCACAAGAGTTTAATGATGCAACAACTGATTTAATCATTGATGAACATGACCTCAATGGCACAAATCTTGATTCTAATGTATCCATTGATGTAATTGTTCAATCCTCTTATGTTGAAAAGAATCATCCTCCTGAAAATATCATAGGAAACATTTATGAAAGAGTAACAAGAAGTGCATTTGAATCTGCAAACATTTGTTTGTACTCCTGCTTTCTATCCCAAATAGAACCTAAGAACATTGTTCAAGCATTAAAGGACAACAGCTGGGTAGAGGCTATGCAAGAGGAGTTGGCTTAATTTAGAGATCTGCAAGTTTGGGAACTTGTAGACAAGCCAAGAAATAGATATGCAATTGGAACCAAATGGGTTTTCAGGAATAAAAGGGATGAAAGAGGTATTATGATTAAGAACAAAACCAGACTTTTTGCATTGGGATGCCTACAAGTAGAAGAGATAGACTTTGAGGAAATCTTTGAACTAGTTGCAAGACTTGAAGCAATAAGAATTTTCTTAGTTTATACTGCCTCAAAGAATATAAGGGTGTTCCAACTTGATGTCAAATCTGCATTACTAAATGGAAAAATAGAATAGGAAGTGTATGTAACTCAGCCACCAGGATTTGAGGACCCTGATTATCCTAACAGGGTGTATAAGTTAAACAAAGCCATGTATGGACTGCATCAAGCTCCAAGAGCTTGGTATGATGAGTTATCAAATCATCTACTTGAACATGGTTTTGAAAGGGGAGCTATTGACAAGACCCTCTTTTATAAGAAGAAAGGAAGATATTTGCTTTTGCTGCAAGTTTATCATTTTTGGGTCAACCAATGAACAGATGTGCATGGAGTTTGAAGAGGTGATGATATCCAAGTACAGTATGAGCTCAATGGGAGAAATTAACTTCTTTCTTGGATTGCAAGTTCAACAGAAGACTGATGGGATTTTCATATACCAGTCTAAGTATGTGCAGGACATATTAGACAAATTCAAGTGTAATGACCTTAAAACTGCATCAACTCCTATGGATATAAAAGAAAAGATGGTAGAAGATGAAAAGGGGGAGCCAGCGGATGAACATGAATACTAAGTAAAAATTGGATCTCTAAAGTATCTAACCGCTTCAAGGCCAGATATCATGTTTGCTGTTTGTGTTTGTGTAATATTCCAGTCAAGTCCTAAGGTTTCTCATATGAACGCAGTGAAGAGGATCTTTAGATATTTGAAGGGAAGACCGGATCTAGGAATTTGGTATCCAAAGAATCAGTCCTTTGATCTAACTACCAACACAGATAGTGACTATGATGGGTGCAATATGAGCACGAAGTCTACTTCTAGAGGTTGTCAATTTTTGGGAGACAGATTGGTGTCATGGCAATGAAAGAAACAAACTACAGTGTCAATCTCAACTGCAGAAGCTGAGTATATTGCTGCATCTACCTGCTGTGCATAAGTCCTCTGGATTCAGAATCAGAAGCTGGATTATGGTATGAATTTCTTAAACACCCCTATTTACATTGATAACACTGATGCATCTTTTATTGTTAAGAATCCTGTACAACATTCCAAGACTAAGCACATTGAAATCAGACATCATTTTATAAGAGATTGTAGTGAAAAAAGATTAATTAAGGTGAAAAGAGTGGATACAAGTGATAATTTGGCTGACATATTCACAAAACCACTTGATAGAACCAGGTTCAACTTTCTTCTGAAAGCCCTGGGGATGATCAACTCTAATGAAGTATGATTCATGATGTGTGCTTGTTGTGCAAACTGACATCTTTTCAAAGTTTTAATGAATGTTGTGTGCCACTATGTGCTAATTTACTATTTAGGTAGAGGATCTAAGTAACTGTTGTGTTTGAATGTGCTTCTGTTTGCTGTTCACTAATACGAGCTTAATTGATTAACTGTTAATCCTAGGTATTTTTGATGCTTAGAAAATTATCAGTGAATGTGTTTGATATTGGAACACCCTAATTTTTGAGATTTAATATATATATATATATGCTTTTATTCTATAAAATATATATATCTTAAACTGAGATATTATTTAACGAGATAATATAACTTAACAATTTAAAAGAGGGTTTGAGCATATGGGAAATGCATACGACAAATTTAGTTTTTTGGAATTTCCTCGAACTCTCTATTACCGAGTGTGTTATAGAGTAAACATAAAATAAAATTTATGAGGACCAAACTTGTTATTTGAGCAAAGCAAAGTTAAAGGGGTATTTGAGAAATTTAACAAAACACAAAAAAGGGGTTGGAATTATTATAACCAGGGGCGAAACCCCTGGTGTCTTCAAGCAGAGCTGAAAGGGAGAGAGATGAAGAAGGAGGCCAAAATCCTTCACCCATATCGCGAGTTCAATGGATTCAAGGGTGATTTTGTTAGTTTCCATTGATCTCTAGAGTTACAGGTATCTAAATCTTCTATCTTGGTGTTAGCAAATTCATGGAGTAGGGTTGTTGAGTTTTATGGTTCCAAACCTGCGAAATTTGGGTTTGTGATGCTATATTTTGAGGAGAAAACCTTAAGTTGTATGATAGAATAAATGAATGTAACTTTTGAGTCATGGATTAAGTGTTAATTTCATGAATTTGTAAGTGGGGGTGTGAATGCAAAGATGAACCATGATTAGGTTTTGTTAATATAAGTCTATGCGGTGAAGTTCGATTTAATAAAGTGAGATTATGAATGTGTATTTTTGAGAGGATAAACATATAATTGATAATTACAATGGTGAAATATATCTCACGCCGAAAAGGTGTTCGATGAAATGTCTAAACTACTAAAGTAGTGAAATTGTGTATAAGTCGTTTTACTCGTGTGTCATAATTTGTTTTAATAGTTAAACTAATGAGCATGAGGTTATGATAAACCCAATTAGTGCTAATGAGTAATGTGTGCTCTATTTGATTATGACATTGACTTGTTGTCAAGATAGGCATGGCATAGCTTGGAAGACAACGGGTCAAACGAGTAACAAAGCAAAGACATTCCTACGGGCAAAGGTGGGTGACTCAAATTTGTGTTTGATTAGAATAGTCTTAATAATGAATAGAGATTCTTATAATTATGGTGTTTTACTATAATAACTTGTGCATGGTTTAACCAAACAATGTCTTATCGTCTTGACGTCGATTGAGGGTTTTGAACCCATAAAGAAATGGTGCAAATTGATAAAGGGTCGTGTGTTATAAGTGCTGAAAATTCAGCATATTCAATAATTTATCCGGTTTTGAAATATTCATAATAAATTGACCGGATGTCCGATTGAGGCGTTTTATATATCAACGGAAAGGTCCTTGAGTCTATTTTACTAAAAATTTTTAGTTGAGATGAAATAGCTACTGTAAGTGGCTGAAAATATTGAGTTTACACAGCTACGCAAGGCTATTTTGGAATATGAGTTTTATTGTATATATAAAACTATTGGGGGATTAACCAAATACTCATTGGGTGTGTCTTGGGTATGGTTGTAGACATCAAGGTGACAAAACTCTTTACATGAGTTGGGGATGAGGTATGGGTTGTTTAGTATAAACTAAATGGTGGGATTTTGGTTAAGTTGCGGGGGTTGATGTAATCATGGTGTCACAAGCCCATTTTAAATATACTTTGACCGCATATGGCGTTTAAGGCGATTTTAGAACAAAGACGAGAAGAAAACTTACAAACTTAATAATGGTGCGTGACGAGGGTAATAGCAAGTTGTTAATCAAATGGGTTGTGGTGTGATATACGATTAATATTGACGTGTTATGTTGTTTAATATTTATGGTGCGAATTAACCTACTAATGGTGTCTTGTAGTGTTTTCAGTTCGTATAAACAAGGATATCATAGGTGAAACGACTCATTGTTGGGGTCGGGAGAAGTAAGGGAACATGGACGTATAAAAGGGAGTTTTAAATCGCATTTGGAGTCGTGCCGCAGGTGTGAAGCTTGATACGCTTTTAAGTTTTTATGAATCAAATATGTATATTATATGTATAATATGAGTCCTCACTTAGCTTCGTCTAATTAGTTGTGGTGGTGGTGATACGCAGGTATAGAGAGTCTTTTATACATGGAGGCGGCTATGATATGTGAACTAAGTGGGTCGATTGGATTGCATATCTTATTGGAAAATTAATTGGTGACATTTTCTTAGGGTAACTGAGGGTCAAAGAAGTTCCTTAACTCGACTTAAAAGATAAGTAAATAAATAAGCCATTTCCATTCATTTGGTTTAGATGATAATCACATGTTTACATGTATATGTATGGTGATTAGGCTATAGAAATATTGAATTGTGAGATGACTAATCATTGGGTGATGTTATGTGATAGTTTTGGATGGTGATCAAATCAATGGACCGGGTCAATGGGATGGGAACATGGAGTTGGTGCAGTGCATAATTTTGCATAGTCGTTTTGTAAAGTCTTTCTTTACATTGTGACTATATTGGTGTTTTGGAGTATAAGCTCCATATTGGTTTATTAAGAGTCGGAGTGTCCATGTATGTTTGGGTCACTTTTGTATTGGTTTCGTTGGGTGTCTAAGCAGGTTTATGTATCTTGAGGGTTGTTTATTTTACCAATAGATCATGTCGAAATTTTATAAAAAAAATGGGCCTATTTTCCGCAAGTTGTTTAATTATATGTTTTAATTCATTGGGGCATTTCAGATATCTAGATAAGTACCTGATTTGATCTGTTTACATGAATGCTTGTCTGATATCTTGATTATGTGTTATATCTGATGAGATATTGTTAGGATATGTTAGACTATGTATTTTGTGATGTCTGCCTGTTTTAATAATGTCATTGATGATTATGATTTGCATATGCTACACTTGTGGTTGTGTCAAAATGTGTTTTCATGTCAAAAAGATATGCTCAAATGAAGGCTTTTAAGAAACCTTTTGATCAAAACAATTTTGATAAAACAAGAGCATGTTGTTTACTGGTGCTGAGATATGATACTACTATTCAGCTCAAAGCTTTATAGAAGCTTAAAAAGGGATTTTCAATGAAAAGACTCAAAAGAGTTACTTTTGCTGAAAATTATGTCCTTTGCTCAAGTTGGAAGGACATATACTTGTATATGTTTGGTCATGTCATCTATTTTTAGATGTAAAGGATAGCCATTAACTTAAAGACTGAAAGCATTCGGGGCAATAGTGATGTGTTTTATTCTTTCACCTAAAATTATGTCAATAACTCTAAGTTGAAAGGACATGTATTCTCTTATATGTTTGGTCCTGTTAACCACTTGTGGATAAACAGAATAGCCATTTACCTGACAACTAAGAGTAATTGGGGTGTCTGAATTTTAAATTGGGAAATGATAGTACATTGACTGCTTAGCCAATCATATGGATTTAATAGGCTAAAAAGACACTTTGTACAATCATTGACATGTATGGTTGCTTTCCCATGTAAAATCTAAGGTGATATAAACATAAAGAAATTTCTAAACTTAATGTGTAGTTACATTGTTGTCACTGCATGTTCCAAGATACATCTTTCCAAATGATAGGCAGAAAAGTGAATATCCTGTCATACACGAGCCCGTTGGTATTTGGTCACCAAAAATGAAATATCTTACTTGAGAATGACAAAGAACAAATGTGAACTACATTATTTCAAATATTATCTCTACCGAAAGTTGATAAGTGTTCACAAATTTTTCTAAATAAAAATGCAAACATGAGGGTTAATTATAGACCTATAGGGGTGGAGGCAATCATATAAGTCCTTTATACATTCCGAATGAAAGGCATGTAAGTCCAGCTTGTATGGCCAATAAGTCTAACTTTCAACCTCACATATGTTTGTATAAGTTGAAAAGAAATATCAAAATCTTTAAACTGTTCTGTCATTAAAACTTTTGACCATATATCTGGAGGTCGGAGTCAATTCGGGGTGATCTGGAGAAAGCCAAATAAGCCTTGAGAATAGATATGGAGCATCATAAAACAGCATGTGTTATCCATTCAGTATTATGCATAATAAATGAACCTTAATCATATCACCAAAGAAATGAAATTCATGATAAGTCTAGACCTGCTGTTAACCTGTCTAAACTGTCATAATAATGCTGAGAATGAAGTATTGAGAAGCTACTTAGTCAATATGATCCCATGATTGAGATCTTTTTCATAAGAGGAAAGAAACTGTTTTGAAAGGAATGATAACTAAAGTTTTATCTCTAAATGCCCCATTTGCTCTTAAAAGAATGATTTTTAATGTTAAATATGTTTGATATTTGGTTTAAGTCAAAAAGAGTGGCATTTTACATTCAAAAGGTTTGAATATGTATTTTCGGGTAAGGTTTAATGTTTTCAACCTTTCTGAGCACACTTAGATGTTGTTTGTCTAAGTTTATCAATTTCGGGCATGCTTTGATGTTTTACATTATTTCGGGTAGACTTGACTGTTTTAGTTGAAGTTTAACCCTTTCTGGCATACTTGGAATTTGAATTTTTATTACTAGCAAGCTTTAACAAGTTCAAGTTATTCTAGCACACTTAACTGGTTTGTAGGATATTTGAATTGTTTCTAGCAAGCTTTGCATTGTTAAATGCTGCATATGAAACCTCTAGCAAGCTTTTATATAGTTTCTACTGTCTAACATTTGTTCAGAAGTACAACTGTTTACTAGCAAGCTATTTGATATGTTACTGTTCACTAGCAAGCTTTGCTGAATTCTAAACTTTCTAGCAAACTTATCTGTTTGTAGGTTGTTTAAGTCATACTAGCATGCTTTGTGATTGAATATGTTACTTCCAGCAAGCTTTATATGATTTCAAACTTTATAGCATACTTAGGTGTTTGTTTTACTGTTTGAACTCATTCTAGCAAGATATGTGTTATTTGTGAATATGATTCTTTGAAATTACAAGTGTTTTTGGGAAAACATAGGGTCCGGGCACACTATATGTTCCGAGCATACATTGAAAAATTTCAAGTGTTTTCTTAACATACTTGGTGATTTCAAAATCTTGCTTTTCGGGTACACTTTGTGTTTAGAATTCCTCTCTAAAACACTTTGTATTCTTGAAGTTTTTCAAGCATACTTTACTTCAAAGTATACTTGATTGAATATTTGGGAACTATTTGACAGTTTCGTGTAAGGTTTGTGATAGGTTCAGTTATTCGAGAAAGGTTTATAATTAGGAGTATGTCTAAGATGTTTATTTGGGTATATTAATTGATTCCTAGAAATATTGCCTATTTGATTTTTTATACTTGATTATTTGTCTCGTGATTCATTTCTCAAGCAATCTTGTATTTCGAGTAAGCTTCCTTCATTGTATTTCTTAGCTTTATTTCTAAAATAACCTATAATTTTTTTTTGAATTAAATCTGGAACGAGCAAGGTTTGAGAAAGTGGGAGGTTCCTAGCAAGCCTTGTAAATAATTACTTTTTCGAGCAAGGTTTGGTAAATGAACTTTATCAGCAAGGTTTTAAATGTGAATATATCTAAATGAATAATATTACTGTTTGACAGCTATTAACTCACTACAAGACAAAAAGCATTTAAAACCCACTTTCAAAAGGTATATAAGAGGGAGTTAGAGAAAATTTTGCCACTTTTCTCTCTCACCTTCCACTCTCTTGCTCTCATTTCAGAAACTCAACCGCCTTATTACAATCATTTAAAACTTTATAACCCTAATTTGTCAGCCCACTCAATCTGACTCGGTAAGCAACAATTAAGAGTTTTACGACAACGATTAAGTGATAATGGTCATTTAATATTCATTTGTACTAACTCACTGTTTCTTATGTAGGTTATAAATTTGTCGAAGCTCAGGTTCCTAAAGAAATTTCTTCTTATCTTCTTCAAATTATAACCTAAAACTGCTTAAAAATTTGAACTTTGTGACTGAATTTTGCTTTGAATATGTTTATTTTTTTGAACAGATATGTCAGATGACGAACCGGCATACCCGTTTGAACACAAGCACAACATGCGTTCTTTGTTATAAGTTACAACAGGCAATGAGGAGGTGGCTGATATGATAAGGTGGCTCCAAAGATCGAATATTCGCTTTGCCATAACAGAGTGACCGGTGTTGTATAGAAATTATTTGCTAGATTTCTGGCGTTCAACCACATTTTACAATGATGTAAATGGTAGGCGTATAGAAGCTACTATGGCAAGGCCGGAGATCCGCATAACTGAAAGATTAATCCGAACCTTCTTGCAATTTCATGATGATGATCACAATCCAATTCATTTTACAATGATCATCTGCTGAAGATTTTTGTGCAAACTATAGGTTATCAAGGGGACGTCAAGGAAGGACAGTTCCAGAAGGGAATGTTTCCAAACATTTACCGATTTTTAATCCAACACATTATTCATGGATTTGCACCTAGAAAGGGTTCTTGGACTCTAATGAGTCGAGATTTGGCAAATGCAACTGTTTCCATAGTTTATGATCTACCTTTCAATTTTTCAAAGATGATATTTGAAGGGATGGTTAGCATATTGAGGAAGCCGAATAAAGAAAAATTCCTGGCCTATCCCATATTTCTACAAATAATCTTTAATCATGAGTTACAAGGTTTACCCACATTGGGTACAACACATGTATTGCAGAATACAAATACTTACAAACGGATTGATAATCTGAAAAGCACAAGAAGATTTAATCCAAATGCTGAGTTTGATGTGTTACTATGGTTGATTAATTATGATGCTGAAATTATGCCAGTTCCTGAGTTAACCTCAGAGGAGGAAGATGTTGAGGAAGGTGATGATAGTTCTGATGAGTCCAGTGATGATGATGATGGAGATGATCATGAAGGGGGAGCTGGAGGAGATATTGTTGATGATGCACAAACTCAGGGGAGGATCAACCCTTACCCACACCACCACCAACACCTTTACCAACACCACCTATCACACCACCTTTACCACCACCATCAGACACATATATACCATCCCCACCACTAACCCAAAGCCCACTTGAAACCTTAAACTAAACACCATCTCAAACCATTGACCAAACTACATCCCAACCTTTAACCCAAACCCAATCCATAACCCAAACTCAAACCATTACCCAAGATCCAACCCAGCCAACACATGAACCATATATTCCACAATCACTTCCAACTCACTTACAAACTTTCCCACTTACACCAATTCAATCCCCATCACACTCCCAACCTGCTGACCCAATCCAACCACAATCCCAAACCATAAACCTAGCCACTGATACAATCCAACATTTACCTAATTTTTCTCTGACTTACCACCTAATACCCCTCCCCGTGATCATTATATTTTGAAACGAAATCTTGATTTGATATGTGAAAATTTGGAGTTAAGAGGTGTAAATGCTGAGTTGAGGAAAGAAAATGATGACTTGAAAGAACAGATGGCTCAAGCTATTCTAAAAATTCAAACCCTTGAGGCAGAAGTTGAGAAGAACTCAGCTGACCCAAAACAGGGGGAGAATATATCTATGGCCACTGTTGCTGATGTGGTTGCCGATGAAGAGATGGTGTATATGGTAGTAGAGGTTTAAGATGACGGTTTGAAAAGTATTTTAAATGCATATGGTGACAGTGAGAATGTGGTGAAAGAATGATTTTTGACGAAGACTATGAAGGTGATGTATCTGAGGGTAATGAACAGAATTATGATGTGAATAATGAGGTCTTGAATACTCTTTATGGAGATTTTGATGATGATCTGTTAAGGAAGGAAAAGAAGATTGAGCTGAGATGGAAAATCAAAACACTGATAATGAGGTAACAACAGAAGTAATAGCAACTGATGTAGTGACTGAAACTGATGTTGTGGCTACTGATGTTATGACTGATGTCATGGCCACAAATGTAATAACTGATGTTGTGATGGATGAGGATGCTGCAACTGAGGAACTAATTCTCACTTGTGACAATCGTCAATTTCAGGTTAACTCCGTGAACTCAAACTCCGTCAATTCAAACTTAAGATCACTTGATCTTTAACGCACATCTCATTACATTTAAACTAGGGTTTAAATGATGCTTGACAATTATTACATGTGTAGTCTTTCGGGATTGCACCGAAACGCAAACGAGTTGACGCAAACCATTGGTGAATAAACGAAAAACAACCAAACATTAATTATGTGATAATTATGTGTTAGACTTATGTGCTATTTGATAATATTGTTTAAAACACTAACTCAAGATGCAAACAAGTTACTTTAGGCTAGAAAAGTAATACTTAAAAGTTGAGGGACCTATGTGTAAGATATTATTATTAATAATAATAATAAAACCCTAACCCTCTCTCCCTCTCTCTAAATCAGATGGCAGCCCCCCCCCCTCCCCTCTCCTTGCGATCGGCAGCCACACCACACCCAAATCACCTTCGTTTTTGCTTGGTACTTCATAATCGAAGCATCCCACACTCGTTTCTAAGCATCTCTCACGTTTCTCTTGGTTGTTTCTGCGTTTTTAAGGTATAAACATGAAACCCTAACTTTGTAAATTATGTATTAAGTGTTTATATGCTTGATTTTGATTAAAGGATGATTGATTATGTGTTGGTTATTGATATTGATGATCATATGTGATTTTGAACGGTGAACGATTGTTGAATCATTGATTGTTTGTAAACCCTAGAGGGTTACTACTGAGTTTTGTGATTAATTATGTTTATTGCATGTTGGAGTTATGTCGTATGCTTAGGATGCATGTTAGACGATTGTTTGTGCTTGCTGAGTTTTGACAGCAGAGATTGTTAAACTTGAACGACATGTAACTTGTTAAATATAAAACCAAACTGAGCTAATTATGAGTTTAAAAGGTAGTACTCTGAGTCTAGTTTCCAGAAAACCCAACCACGCCTAATTTGGAGGTGTTTTGGTTGCTCAAATTATTTAAATGTGATTAAAGGTCAAAACTGGTACTGGACAGATTGTAAGTTATGTTTAGACAACTTTAACTAAATGTTAATGTAGAAATTGGTCAAGGTTGTTAACTCTACAGGGTACTATGTTGAGTCTAGTTTCTATGAAGTCCAAAATTGTAATTTTTGGACGAGTAAAAGTTAACTTTTATTATTTTACAAAACTGAAGTGCAAATCTGAATTGTGAGACCTGCTGTTAGGTTGTTTTGTAATTATTATATCTCATGAACTACAAGACCAAATGGGTTGGTTCCAATTCTTGAAGTTAACTTGTTGAGTTAAGAACCTAACCCAATTGGTCTTGCATTAATTGTATTTTTCATTTAACGGGAATAACAAATAACATTCTGTTGCGCATGATTTTGACTACTGTGAGTTTGCTGTAATGTTTTGGTCATTGTGAGAAATCTATGTGGAATAAAAATACAATAAAGTATGTTCTGGAAACCTAACTCATGCATGTTTTTGTGACAATTTTTGGTGAATTATTTGATATGTTGTGATCTATTGAATATAGTAATCTTTCAAGTAGGATTCTGTCTTGATAAAACTAGCTGCTGAACTATGTGAAAATACATGAAACATGCTTGTTGTTAAATAATTGCTACGTTTATGACCAAATTGCCCTTGTGGGGATAATTGCTAGTAATGTACAATATTAATACATGATATGTAAACAGTTGTTCACACATGTAACGTATCATCAATGTGCTGGTTGAGACACACACAATTCACAAACGAAAAACGAAACGTATTTTATGCATAGGAATTATGTGCCGAGTCTAGAGACTCGATAATAGTTCCAACACTTAGAAAATCTCCTTGTTGTTTTAGAACGCTAGTGAGGGTTTTCTGTGACGCGCATCACTTGGGTGACTTGTTTTTGGAATTCTTCGCAAACAGTGAGTTTCACGTTTCCCCTTTTAACTCTTTTAAACGCTTTTCACTTGGGGGAGAATACATACTCCGAAACGCTTTTAAATTTTCTTATTAGATTATATATCACTTGTAAAGGCTAAGTGGCAAACGAAACAACTAAAGTCCTTCACACATCGAACCGTTTAGTATTGGATAATAGCGAGTCACTGTTGAGTAGTACTACTGGGTTTGACAAACCCCACCCAACGCTAAGCTCGACTGGAGGTCGAGTGGGTGTAATTTTGGCTAACATATTACCATGGTCGGGATAGACCTGGTGGCAAGGCACATGACAAACAGTCAGTTTCGGTGTCGAACACTTAGTAATACTTGCTTTATAGGCTAGCTACCTATAGATATATAATTGATTTAACACTATCTGGTAACGCAAAACGCTAAACGCAAAACGCTAAACGCTTTATTTTATATAAACTTGTGAACTCACAAACCCCGTGTTGACACTTTTAGTATGTCATTCTCAGGTAGCCGAGGCGGGCGCGAGGTATAGGATCATGCATTACTTTGAACGCATATGTTATGCAAACTCATTTTTAAACTGTTATTATTAATTGGGTTTTAAGTCGTCCTGCGTGACGCAACACTTGGTTTATGGTTTTACGCTTCCGCACTTATTTACACTTAAATGTTTTCGTGTTTTGAAAACTTTATTTATGGTTTGATTATAACTAATGATTCCGATCCTGTTAGTTCACACCCTCTGACGGTAAAACTCCGTTAGTGGATTTTGAGGGTGTGACAGATTGGTATCAGAGTCATTGGTTATAGTGAACTAGAAATTGCATGCATACTAGACTATAAACGCAACGACCCATTAGTTATAATTATACGCACTGCATATCTAGTTTGCTTAGTATCTCGTTATCTTATCTCTTTACCTCATTCACTCATACGCGCACATACACGGCTTACCTGTAGGGATGTCGACGCCATCATCATCATCTGACCAGATGACTCATGGTCATGGAAAGGAACCGTAGCTACCTACCTCATCGCCACCCCGAGTAGTCTCGGAACTAGAAGCCCCTGCACCGAAGAGGTATCGCCTGTCTGGAGGCATGTACGATGACGACGTTAGCTGGGATTGGTACCTGAGTCTGATCAGACGTATGGTTTATCGTGAACAAGTTCCCCCGCTACCCCACCCGAGTCGTCCTGCTTACCCCAACACCCTACCACCCATAACTGAACCTGTAGAGCGAGTTCTCGCGGCTGTTGTCTCTTGTTTAGAACGTGACGTGGGTTTTATGCACTCGGCGAGAGCGGACATTCCCGGATTGATAAGAGATGGAACCGAGGCTAGGGAGGAAATTTCCCGCCTGAAAACGACTATGAATGAAATGCAGAATGCTAATGATCAGCTGATGAAGATTATGAGGAAAATGCAAGCAGAGATGATAGACTTGCAAGAGCAACTCCAAGTGGCAAGGACCCGGACAGAGATAGCTCTAGAGCGTTGCGATGTCTTACAGATGCAAATTGCTCAGAACGCAGCAGAACCTGAGGCAGAGCCTGAGGAAGAACCCGAAGAAGAACCGGAGGAAGAACCGGCTGAGCCAGAGGCACACTCAGAGTTGTCCTCAGACGATGACATCTAAGGATGATAACACCTAGATGGAGGGGTTGTATCCATCCAAACTATTATTTTCTATAATTTTAAGGATTGGTTTTAAGATCTTTGTAGCGAATACAATGGTTTTATTCATGAATTATTATTTGGATTATTATATGGTTGTGATGTGATGTTTGTTTCTTTTATCCCTTCTTACCTATCTTTTTATTACATGTATGGTGTGTTGCATATGAAACCGAGAATTCATGTCCGACATTTTATGCTGTCATTCAAGGAAATGGCTGGAAGAAATGCTGGGCACGGTCGCGGTAACATCAACCTAACCGCAGCAAAACTCCAAATCTTGTTGAATGACCATGCGGCGGCAGCTCTAGCTGCACATGTTTAGAATCAAGCAGGAGGTCAAACTGGAACGTGTACTTTCAAGAACTACCTGGATTGCAAGCCCAATTCGTTTAAGGGCACTGAGGGAGCCATAGGTTTCCTGCGTTGGGCTGAGAAGGCTGAATCAGCTTTTGAGATGTGTAACTGTCCACCTGCCAGTAGGGTCAAATTTGCTGCTGGAACACTGGAAGATTCTGCTCTCACTTGGTGGAATTCGAATGTGCAAATTCTTTGATTGGAATTGGCGAACGCCATGAACTGGGAAGAGTTCAAGAACATGATGCTGGAAGAGTATTGTCCTAGAGAGGAGATCGCAAAGTTGGAATCTGAGTTTTGTTCATTGAAAATGGTGGGTTCCGAGATTGAAGCCTATACCACTCGTTCTCACGAGCTAGCAGTGATGTGTCCACGGATGGTAGACCCGCCGAGTAAGAGAATCGAGATGTACATCGATGGGTTGGTACCGCAAGTTCAGGGTATGGTGACGTCTCCAGACCGGCTACGATTCAACAAGCGATCCGGTTAGCTCACAAACTGACGGATCAGGCAGTGACCCAAGGTGCCTTACCACCTAGAGGTTCAACCTCTAAAACCCGTGATAACCCGAGCACTGACAACAGCAACAACAACCCAAGTAATGGAAAGAGGAAATTTGATAACACCAGGTCCTCATCATCGAACCCCCCACAGCAACAACACTACCGTAAGCCCGAACTCACTCGGAGCTTCAACAATCAGGGTCCCAACAATAAGAACAACGGTGGCGGGCAGGGTTCGAGCGGCTATGCTGGGAAACACCTGAAATCCAAAAGTGCAACTATCTCCATGCTGGCCCGTGTGACCGTGTCAAGTGTCTGAGACGCGGAAAAATGGGCCATCAGGCCAAGGAATGTAGGGGAGACCAAGCGGCAAAAGGTGCTCCTAAACCACCTATGGCGACTAAATGGTGTTTCGAGTGCGGTCAAGAGGGTCATTTCAGGAAGGATTGCCCCAAACAATAGCAGAACGAGAACAATGGAGGCAGCAGCAGTGGCGGAAGCAATGGTAAAGGTAGAGCTTTCGTCATTGGGTCGGGCCAAGCCCGCAGCGACCCGTATGTGGTGACCGGTAAGTTTCCTGTGAACGACTGTTTTGCTTCTGTTTTTTTTTTGACACTGGAGCTAATAGGAGTTTTGTGTCGAAAGCCTTTAGTAAACTCTTAGACTTAATTCCAACCCCCGTTAGATGCTAAGTTTCTTGTTGAAATTAGCTGACGGTAAGTCTATAGAAACAACTCACGTACTTGCGGGATGTAAGTTGAAACTGTTAGGTCAAACTTTTGGTATTGAGCTCATACCTTTTACGCTTGGTAGTTTCGATGTCGTTGTCGGCATGGACTGGTTATCTGAGAACCGAGCGGAGATTATATGTCACGACAAGATAGTCCACACCACTACCCCTTCCGGCGAGATCATTTCGGTCCAGGGAGAGAAGCGCGGCATGACCACCAGCGTCATCACCCTCATGAAGGCGCAGAAGTATCTACGAAAGGATCATCCAGCAATTCTAGCCCATATTGTTGAGAAACCGGCGGAGGAGAAGCAAATCGAAGACATACCGATTGTGCGAGATTTTCCGGAAGTTTTCCTGGAGGATTTGCCATGACTCCCTCCTATTTGACAAGTCGAGTTCCAAATCGAATTGACCCCCGGTGCGGCACCCATAGCACGAGCCCCGTATCGGCTCGCACCGGCAGAGCTTCAGGAGTTGTCCACTCAACTGCAAGATTTGTTGGATAAAGGTTTTATCCGACCTAGATCATCACCATGGGGAGCCCCTGTCTTATTTGTTCGAAAGAAGGACAGGACTTTTCTCATGTGCATCGACTACCGAGAGCTGAACAAGGTGACGATCAAGAACCATTATCCCTTACCCCGAATTGATGATCTATTTGACCAGCTGCAAGGATCGAGTTACTACTCGAAGATCGACCTGAGATCTGGTTACCATCAATTAAGAGTGCGCGAAGAAGATATTTCAAAGATGGGTTTCAGAATTCGGTATGGTCACTATGAGTTTTCGGTTATGCCTTTTGGCTTAACCAACGCACCAGCCGTATTTATGGATCTCATGAATCAAGTATGCAAGGCGTACCTCGACAAATTTGTGATTGTTTTTATTGATGATATCATCGTCTACTCCAAGAACAAGACTGACCACGAAGAACACCTGAGGTTAATTCTAGAATTACTAAAGAAGGAACAACTGTACGCTAAACACTCGAAATGCGAATTTTGGCTTCGCGAGGTTCACTTCTTAGGACATGTGATTAACGAGAATGATATCCATGTCGATCCCGGTAAGGTAGAGGCCATCAAAAACTGGGAAGCACCCAAGACTTCGACTGAGGTGCGACAATTCCTAGGACCGGCTGGCTACTACCTGCGTTTTATCGAGGGATTTTCAAAGATTGCTCAACCACTCACCGCTTTGACTCACAAGGGTACTAAGTACAATTGGGGTGACGCGCAAGAGTCCGCTTTCCAACTGTTGAAAACCAAACTCTGTAGCACCCCTATTCTAGCCCTTCCCGAGGGAACAGAGAATTTTTAGGTACATTGTGACGCCGGTACAAGGTCTCGGTTGCATGCTGATGCAACTCGAGAAGGTTATAGCCTATGCTTCTCGACAACTACGAATTCACGAGAAGAACTACACGACCCATGACTTGGAACTCGGAGTTGTAGTGTTTGCTCTTAAGATATGGAGGCATTACTTGTACGGTACCAAGTTTACCATTAACACCGACCACAAGAGTCTCCAACATATCTACGATCAGAAGGAGCTGAACATGCGACAGCGTCGTTGGGTCGAGCTGCTTAAGGATTATGAATGTGCCATCAAGTACCACCCTGGCAAGGCCAATGTAGTGGCCGACGCTCTCAGCAGAAAAGAAACCGATAACTCAGACGAGTTCGAACATTACAACTCACGATCTACTCCAATTTACCCGGTCAGATTCTCGATGCGCAACTCGAAGCCTTGAAAGATGATAATCTCCCATCAGAACTCATGCGGGGCATGAACAAGCAACTTGAAGCCAAATCGGACGGGGTCCGATATTTCAAAAACCGGATTTGGGTTCCACGATACGGAGAGTTGAGAACTCTAGTGATGGAAGAAGCACACAAGTCCCAATATTCAATCCACCCTGGCTCAGATAAAATGTACCATGACTTAAAGGCACTTTACTGGTGGCCAAACATGAAAGCCGACATTGCCACCTACGTGAGCAAATGCTTGACTTGTGCAAGAGTCAAAATAGAATATCAGAAACCATCTGGCCTGCTACAGCAACCGGAACTCCCAATGTGGAAATGGGATTACATTTCAATGGATTTTATCACAGGATTACCCAAAACACCGACGGGATGCGATACCATCTGGGTGATCATTGACCGGTTGACTATGTTTGCACACTTCTTAGCAATCAAAGAATCGGATAAAATGGAAAGACTGACTCGCATCTACATGATGGAAGTAGTGTCTAGACACGGAGTACCTGTCTCAATAATTTCTGATCGGGATTCCCGTTTCACTTCGCACTTTTGGAAGTCACTACAAAGCGCACTAGGCACCCGCCTTGATATGAGCAAGCCTACCATCCTCAGACGGATGGGCAAAGTGAGCGCACCATTCAGACCTTGGAGGACATGTTGCGTGCATGCGTGTTGGATTTCGGAAAAAGTTGGGAACCTCACTTGCCTTTGTTAGAGTTTTCGTATAATAACAGCTACCACGCAAGCATTAAGGCAACGCCGTTTGAAGCGTTGTACGGACAGAAGTGTCGATCACCTCTCTGCTGGGCAGAGGTGGGTGATAGCCAAATCACTGGTCCAGAACTAGTGAACGCATGGCAGCAGCACGAGATCGCCAAAAGAGTGACGCCGACAAGCGCCGAAAGCCTCTTGAATTTCAAGTGAACGACCAAGTATTACTCAAAGTCTCACCTTGGAAAGGTGTGGTTCGCTTCGGGAAGCGAAACAAACTCAATCCACGATACGTTGGTCCCTACTGGATAACTGAGCGCATTGGTCCGGTGGCGTACCGACTGGATTTACCAACAGAACTCAGCAGTGTACACAATGTATTCCATGTATCCAACTTAAAGAAATGCCTATCCGATGAAACCCAAGCAGTCCCTTTGGACGAATTGCAAGTTGATGAACAACTACGCTTCATTGAAGAACCAGTCGAAGTTTTGGATTGGGAAACCAAAACACTAAAGCATAGCAAGATTCCAATCATTAAGGTTCGTTGGAAATCGAGAAGTGGACCGGAGTTCACGTGGGAACTCGAGGATAAAATGATGAAAAAGTATCCTCACCTTTTTGAAGGGTTGACCAAACACCGAAAACCGCGAAACCCGTCGAACCGTCAGAAATCACCGGAGGTATGAATTAAATTTCGGGACTTACTGAAAATTTTTTTTCTTACTTTCTCAGACACCCATCGCGACTTGACTCAAATTTTCGAGACGAAAATTCTTTAACATGGGAATGATGTGACACTCGTCAATTTCAGGTTAACTCCGTTAACTCAAACTCCGTCAATTCAAACTTAAGATCACTTGATTCATAACTCACATCTCATTACATTTAAACTAGGGTTTAAATGACGCTTGTCAATTACTACATGTGTAGTCTTTCGAGATTGCACCGAAACGCAAACGAGTTGACGCAAACCATTAGTGAATAAACGAAAAACAACCAAACATTAATTATGTGATAATTATGTGTTAGGCTTATGTGCTATTTGATAATATTGTTTAAAACACTAACTCAAGATTCAAACAAGTTACTTTTGGCTAGAAAAGTAATACTTAAAAGTTGAGGGACCTATGTGTAACATATTATTATTATTAATAATAATAAAACCCTAACCCTCTCTCCCTCTCTCTCTAAACCCGACGGCAGCCCCCCCCCCCCTCTCGTTGCCATCGGCAGCCACACCACACCCAAATCACCTTCGTTTTTGCTTGGTTCTTCATAATCGGAGCATCCCACACTCGTTTCTAAGCATCTCTCACGTTTCTCTTGGTTGTTTCTGCGTTTTTAAGGTATAAACATGAAACCCTAACTTTGTAAACTATGTATTAAGTGTTTATATGCTTGATTTTGATTAAAGGATGATTGATTATGTGTTGGTTATTGATATTGATGATCATATGTGATTTTGAACGGTCAAAGATTGTTGAATCATTGATTGTTTGTAAACCCTAGAGGGTTACTACTGAATTTTGTGATTAATTATGTTTATTGCATGTTGGAGTTATGTCGTATGCTTAGGATGCATGTTAGACGATTATTTGTGCTTGCTGAATTTTGACAGCAGAGATTGTTAAACTTGAACGACATGTAACTTGTTAAATATAAAACCAAACTGAACTAATTATGAGTCTAGAAGGTAGTACTCTGAGTCTAGTTCCAGAAAACCCAACCACGCCTAATTTGGAGGTGTTTTGGTTGCTCAACGATCTAAATGTGATTAAAGGTCAAAACTGGTACTGGACAGATTGTAAGTTATGTTTAGACAACTGTAACTAAATGTTATTGTGGAAATTTGTCGAGGTTGTTGACACTATAGGGTACTATGTTGAGTCTAGTTTCTAAGAAGTCCAAAATTGTAATTTTTGGACGAGTAAAAGTTAACTTTTATTATTTTACAAAACTGAAGTGCAAATCTGAATTGTGAGACCTGCTGTTAGGTTGTTTTGTAATTATCATATCTCATGAACTACAAGACCAAATGAGTTGGTTCCACTTCTGGAAGTTAACTTGTTGAGTTAAGAACCTAACCCAATTGGTCTTCCATTTATTGGATTTCTCATTTAATGGGAATAACAAATAACATTCTGTTGCGCATGATTTTGACTGCTGTGAGTTTGCTGTAATGTTTTGGTCATTGTGAGAAATCTATGTGGAATAAAAATACAATAAAATATGTTCTGGAAACCTAACTCATGTATGTTTTTGTGTCGATTTTTGGTGAATTATTTCATATGTTGTGATCTATTGAATATAGTAATATTTCAAGTAGGATTCTGTCTTGATAAAACTAGCTGCTGAACTATGTGAAAATACATGAAACAAGCTTGTTGTTAAATAATTGCTACGTTTATGACCAAATTGCCCTTGTGGGGATAATTGCTAGTAATGTACAATATTAATACATGATATGTAAACAGTTGTTCACACATGTAACGTATCATCAATGTGCTTGTTGAGACACACACAATTCACAAACGAAACACGAAACGTATTTTACGCATAGGAATTATGTGCTGAGTCTAGAGACTCGATAATAGTTCCAACACTTAGAAAATATCCTTGTTGTTTTAGAACGCTAGTGAGGGTTTTCTGTGACCCGCATCACTTGGGTGACTTGTTTTTAGAATTCTTCGCAAACAGTGAGTTTCACGTTTCCCCTTTTAACTCTTTTAAACGCTTTTCACTTGGGGGAGAATACATACTCCGAAACGCTTTTAGATTTTGTTATTAGATTATATATCACTTGTAAAGGCTAAGTGGCAAACGAAACAATTGAAGTCCTTAACACATCGAACCGTTTAGTATTGGATAATAGCGAGTCACTGTTGAGTAGTACTACTGGGTTTGACAAACCCCACCCAACGCTAAGCTCGACTGGAGGTCGAGTGGGTGTTATTTTGGCTAACACATTACCATGGTCAGGATAGACCTGGTGGCAAGGCACATGATAAACAGTCAGCTTCGGTGTCAAACACTTAGTAATACTTGCTTTATAGGCTAGCTACCTATAGATATATAATTGATTTAACACTATCTGGTAACGCAAAACGCTAAACGAAAAACGCTAAACGCTTTATTTTATATAAAATCGTGAACTCACCAACCCCTTGTTGACACTTTTAGTATGTCATTCTCAGGTAGCCGAGACGGGCGCGCGGTATAGGATCATGCATTACTTTGAACGCTTATGTTTATGCAAACTCATTTTTAAACTGTTATTATTAAATGGGTTTTAAGTCGTCCTTCGTGACGCAATACTTGGTTTATGGTTTTACGCTTCCGCACTTATTTACACTTAAATGTTTTCGTGTTTTGAAAACTTTATTTATAGTTTGATTATAACTAATGATTCCGATCCTGTTTGTTCACACCCTTTGACGGTAAAACTCCGTTAGTGGATTTTGAGGGTGTGACATCACTGAACAAGAAACTAATGAAAAAAGTTCCAAGAGGGTTGAGTAGGACAAAGAGATGGAGGACTTGTCAGATGATAGCTGATGATGATGAAGGGGAAAGAAATAGCTGATGATGAAGAAGAACCTAGTGTTACACTAGAAGTAATGGTTGAGGATGAGGAAGAAAATGAAAATGTTGTGGCTGCTAAAAACTTTAAAATGTAATTAAAGAAACAAAGTAGAGGGAATTTATTGCCCAAACCTTAACTGCAGAAGAGTAGAAAGAGCAAAAGGTCTTGATTGAACAGGCAAACATTGCCAAAACTTTAGATCAAGAAAGGGAAGAAGAGCAGGAAGTAATTGAAATGTTGATAAATATGAAACGAGCTGAACAGGCGGATAACTCATTGGAAATGGTCTTAAGTGTATTCAGTCAACCTCAAAATAAACCTGAAAATGAAGCTAAAAATGAAGAATTTGTTAAACAAGGGGAGGCTGAGGATACGGTAGAAACATTGTTAAAAAAGGCCTCAAAGATATATAGGAGTTCACATCTAAGGTGAACAAGTTTGAAAAAATCTATACTAGAAAGAGGAAGACTGGTGAACAGACTGATAGATAAAAGTCAGCAAAAAGGGCTAGATGGGATAATGAAAATGAATATTTTGTTGAAAGTCTTGAGAGTAAGGAAAGCCCTTTGAGGCCTGTTCCAATATAGATGATTAGGCCTGAAGATATACCCAATCCAGATGAACTAAAAATTGATGTTGTGGATGAGTCAATTGAAAAAGAAGATACAACTGAAGAAGATGACTCTGACTCTGATGATAAGGATAAAATGATGATAATCAGGGTACCAATGCTGAAAAAGTTGATATTTTGTCCCCTCAAGTTGAAATGATTGATGAACAAAGGGAAAATATTCAACAATGCCTGAAGATGCGAAAAGGAATAATCCTTTGGTAATCAAGTTGATAAGATGTGGATATGGATTTGAAAGATTGGCTTTTCTGTCTGATGAGGAGTTACAAAAACTGATTGACATGGAAGATTATGAGATAAGGAAGAGAATTGAAAGGAGAAATAAGCATTCAATGATGTATATAGAGTATTTGAGAAAGCAAGGACTAAATGAGAAAGATTTGAGAAAGATGAGTTTTGAAGAATTGCAAAGAAATTACAATACAACCAAAGAAACAGTTGAAAGAGAGGAGAAGGAGATGTTTCAAAGAAACCTAGATGAAAAGATAGATGCTGTGTTGAAGAAGTATGATGGAAAATGTAAATACTTGGTTGAGTGAGGAATGGCTCCTGAGTTGGTTGATAGTATGACAAAAGAAACAGTTTAGTCTCACTTTAGGAGATTGTCTATGAAAAAACAACCAGAACTCTCTGCAAAAAGGCCAAGGCTTGTAAAATTGGCTGATAAGATCAAAGGGGATAAGAAGAATAGAGTGGAAGATGAACAATTAATTTTGTTGGAGAGGCTGATAGAACCCAGGGGAGATTGAATGAACTTGAAGGGATGAGCAGATCAGACATGATTGCTCTACTCTTGTCTGAGATGGAAAAAGAAAATTTGGAAAAGGCTGAAGCATCAAAGACTCCTATCCCTATGGAAATTAAACCAGAACCTGTTGAACACAAAGATCCATGGGAGGATGAGGAGATGATTAAATTTTTGAAAGAAGTAATGAAGAACAAGGGCATGAAAGAAAATATGCTTGATATGCTAGGAGAGGCATAGCTGAAAGAACTATTTTAAGAACAAAAGGCTGAATGTGGAAAGTTACTACAAGAAAATCTGAATCCCAGAAGTTTTGTAGCTAGACAATTTGTACCAGCCTGTCAGCTTAAGGATGAAAGGATCATGGAAATGATTGGAAGGTTGTTCAGGGATGGTGGTGAAAACCTTGTTGATCTGATGCTCATGCCAGCTGAATTGATAGTTGAGATGTATAAAAAGAAATTTGGATTAGTGGGGGCTCTAAACCTATGAAGTCTATTCCTACAAGGCCCTTAGCTTCAAGAGAACAAAGACCAACAATCTAGAAATGAGCCAAGAAGAGGTGACTCTAAAAGACATGAAAGGCCACCAACTGATGTGGACCCGCTAATAAAACTCTTCTTTGACTCTGTCTCTCAAACAATGAAAGTTGTAATGAAAAGTAGAAAACTGAGAGAGATTATCTTCAAAGATGATTTTGCAGAATTAAAAAGAGAACAACTGGAAGAAATGGCATATCTTGATCTGTATGACTATCATGATGGAAACAAGATGGCTGTTAGACAACATAATGAATTGTCAAAATACTTGAAGAGTGAAGCTGAAAAGAATTTTCCACTGTTGGATCAAAGAAAGAAGTGGAAGCTGACTAAGCAGGAAAAGAACAGAAGAGCCAAGCGCATAAGTAATATAAGAAGTGCTGAATTTGGCTACCATTCAAAAGTCAGAGACAAGAACCCACTGTCCAACTTGAATACTTGCATTAGTATGCGAAGAAGAATGACAAGAGCCAACCATGAAGTTCAGAAGAATGGTAGGATTACTCAAGTCGATTACAACAGTAATGAAGACCACTACTGTCACACCCTCAAAATCCACTAACGGAGTTTTACCGTCAGACGGTGTGAACTAACAAGATCGCAGTCATTAGTTATATCAAACACAATTATTAAAGTCTTTTAAAAACAACCAAAGACATAGAAGTCTGAAGTAATTGCGGAAACGTAAACAATAAAAGTGATTTGTTGCATCACACGGGACGACTTAAAGCAACAGTTAACATGATAAAATTAAAAGTAATTTAAATCATAAGTGTTTAGCGCATGCATGTCCTAACCCGCTCGCCCGCCTCGGCTACCTGAGATAAACATACTAAAAGTGTCAACACAAGGTTGGTGAGTTCACATGTTGAAGTAAATTACGCGTTGCGTGTTAGCATTACCAGATAGAGTTATGTCAATATATATCAATAGGTAGCTAACCTATCAAGCATGTATTACTAAGTGTTTGACACCGAAGCTGACTGATTATACGTTTTCCTTGCCACCATGTCAACCACGACCATGGTAATGTGTTAGCCAAAATTACACCCACTCGACCTAAAATCGAGTTTAGAGTTGGGCAGGGTTTGACAAACCCAGTAGTACTACTCAACACTGACTCACTATTATCCAATATTAACCAGTTCGATTGTTCAGAAGGACTTAGTTGGTTTGTTGCCACTTAGCCTTACAGGTGATATATATAGGGTAACAAAATCTAAAGCGTTGGAGTAAGTTATCTCCCCCCTAATAAAAGCGTTAAAGAGTAAAAGGGGCCGTGAAACTCATAGTTTGCGAAGTTATCAAAATCCGGGAAAAGCGTGCATAAGAGGAAACTCGCTAGTGCTCTAAAACAAAATTGAGATTTTCTAAGTGTTTTGAACCACGAGTGAGTATCTAGACTCGACACGTAAAAATTTATGCATGAGATGTGTTCGTGTTATGTTTGTGAAACAAGTGTGACTCGACAAACACGTTGGTGATATGTTACGGGTGTGATCAAGTATGGTGTTATATGTTACTAAGATACGTGTTCAGTAAAACATCTACCACAAGGGAAAATATGTCATACACAATTCAAACATCAATCAAACAATCGCTTTTCATATTTCAATCAAGAATTCAGCTGCTAATTTACCGAGACAGAATTTAACACGTCAAGATTACTTTATTTCACCAATCATAACACGTAGATAAAATCACAAACATTTACCATAGAAGAACACGTGAGTTAGATTTCTAAAATTATTTTATTATTTTTTTAACATACACGGTTTTATCACAAGAATCAAAACAACACAGTAGGTACACAACATTCATTATCATGCGCAACAAAAAGTATTTGACTAGTTCCGATACATGTTTAATCCAATTAATTCAAGGCCAAATAGGTTAGATTCCACACTCAATTTATTAACTTTCAGAAGTGAAATCAACTCAATTGGTCTTGTCGTTTGTGAGATATACTATTATCAAAACAGCCTATAAGAAAGTGTCCCGAATCAGAACTGCGCAACTAATTTGTAAATTAATTAAAACTTACTTCCACACGTCCAATAATTTCAAACTCAGATTCTTTAGAAACTAGACTCGACCTACTACATCAGAGAATCAAAAATCACTTCAAAACATATTATTAACATCAAGTTACAACTGGTGTAACATGCATTTATGGTTCTGTCCAGCATCAGATTTCACCAAACTTCAATAAACTACTAATCTATGAACAATTAACCATGCTTGCAACCCTAACTCATCAAATATCAATAACTTTAAAGTTTAGGGTTTATGGTTTATATGCTTAATTATGCAAATAAATGGTATAATAGATTGGATATAATGTTTAGTTTACCTAGTTAGCCTTTTGGATCTTCAAACAACTTGTAAACACCTAGTATGTATGTGTGTGTGTGTGTGTTCGGTCGATCAAGGGGTGGGGAGGGGGCTGCCGTCGCAAGGGAGAGGGAGAGTGGGGAAAGGATTAGGGATTGTGTAATAACTTGTTTAATTAATTAATCAAGTTACACATCACCCCCACAACTTTCTAGTTAATCTAACTCTAGTACAAACTAGTTTATTCCATCTTTCAACCATGATGTAATGTTAAACATGCAAACACGTAGTCACATAACATATATTATCACAACATAATACGTATTATACTAAGTACTTGTTTATATTATTTATTGTTTGTTCACCAACGGTTTGAGTTGACTCGTGTGTGTTTTGGTGAAACTCCGAAAGACTATTTGTGTAATGATTGTTATATTTAATTTAAACTCTAATTAAATGCAATGAGGAATGCGTTAACTGGAATGACATAGTTCGTGTGATCTTTATTTTGAAATAATGGAGTTCGGGTTAATGGAGTTAACCTGAAATTGACGAATGTCACATCATTCCCTTGTTGAAAGAATTTTCGTCCCGAAAATTTGTGTCATGTCGTGATGGCTGCCTGAAAAAGGCACAAATTTTCAGTTTGTCACATCATCCCCCTGTTGAAAGAAATTTCGTCTCGAAATTTAATTCATACCTCTGGTGTTTTCTAATGGTTTGTCGGCTTCCGTGGTTTTTAGTGCTTGGTCAACCCTTTGAAAAGGTGAGGATACTTTTTCATCATTTGATCCTCGCGTTTCCACGTGAACTCTGGTCCACGTATCAAGTTCCAACGAACTTTAACGATGGGAATATTGCTGTGTTTGAGTGTTTTGGTCTCCCAATCCATGACTTCGACTGGTTCTTCGACGAAGCGTAACTGTTTGTCGACTTGCAATTCGCCCAAAGGAACTGCTAGTGTTTCGTCAGAAAGGCATTTCTTCAAGTTGGATACATGGAAAATATTGGATACATGTAAATCCAATTGGTATGCTACCGGGCGATACGTTTAGTTATTCGAAATTGGCCAACGTATCGTGGATTTAGTTATTACGTTTCCCAAAACTAACTACACCTTTCCAAGGTGAGACTTTCAGTAAAACCTTGTCATCCACTTGGAATTCCAAACGTTTTCGGTGCTTGTTGGCGTAGCTCTTTTGGCGATCCCGTGTTGCTGCCTTGTGATTTCGAATTTGAATAATCTTTTCTGAGGTTTCAAGTTCTAATTCCAGGCCGGTGATTTGGCTGTCACCCACTTTTGCCTAGCAAATATACGATCGAAACCTTCGTCCATACAACGCTTTAAATGGTGCCACTTTAATACTGGTGTGGTAGCTGTTATTATACGAAAACTCTACTAGGGGCAAGTAGGGTTCCCAACTTTTTCCGAAATCCAATACGCATGCGCGCAACATGTTTTCCAAAGTTGGAATGGTGCGTTCACTTTGTCCATCCGTTTGAGGATGGTATGCCGTGCTCATATCAAGACGGGTGCCTAGCGCGCTCTGTAGTGACTTCCAAAAGTACGAAGTGAAACGGGGATCTCGATCGGATATTATTGAGACAGGCACTCGTGTCCAGCCACTACTTCTTTCATGTAGACGCGAGTCAATCTTTCCATCTTGTTTGATTCCTTAGTCGCTAGGAAATGCGCAGGCTTAGTCAACCAGTCAACGATCACCCAGATGGTATCGTATCCCGTCGGTGTTTTGGGTAATCCCGTGATAAAGTCCATGGAAATGTGTTCCCATTTCCATGTTGGAATCTCCGGTTGCTGTAACATACCAGATGGTTTCTAATATTCCACCTTGACTCTTGCACAGGTCAAACATTTACTCACATAGGTGGCAATGTAGGCTTTCATGTTTGGCCACCAGTAAAGTACCTTTAGGTCATGATACATTTTCTCTGAGCCATGGTGAATGGAATATCGGGACTTGTGTGCTTCGTCCATCACTAGATTTCTCAAGTCTCCGTATCGAGGGACCCAAATCCGGTTTTCAAAATATCGGACCCCGTCCGATTTGGTTCAAGTTGCTTATCCATGCCTCGCATGAGTTCTGATGGGAGGTTTTCGTTTTTCAAAGCTTCGAGTTGAGTATCACGAATCTGATAAGGTAAGTTGGCATGAATTGTGAGTTGTAATGCTCTCACCCGTCTAGGCTTAAGGGTTTCCTTTCTACTGAGAGCATCGGCCACTACATTGTCCTTGCCCGAGTGGTATTTTATGGCACAATCATAATCCTTAAGTAGTTCGACCCAACGACGCTGTCTCATGTTCAACTCCTTTTGATCGTAGATATGTTGGAGACTCTTGTGGTCGGTGTAAATGGTACACTTGGTACCGTACAAGTAAAGTCTTCATATCTTAAGGGCAAACACCACAGCTCCGAGTTCTAAGTCATGGGTCGTATAGTTCTTCTCGTGTACCCGTAGTTGTCGAGAGGCATAGGCTATAACCTTTTAATGTTGCATTAACACGCAGCCGAGACCCTGTATCGAGGCGTCACAATGTACTGCAAAATTTTCTGTTCCCTCGGGTTGGGCTAGGATAGGCGCGCTACAAAGCTTTGTTTTCAAAAGTTTGAAGGCAGACTCCTGCGTGTTGCCCCAATTGTACTTAGTACCCTTGTGTATCAGTGCGGTGAGGGGTTGAGCAACATTTAAAAATCCCTCGATGAAACATCGGTAGTAGCCAGCTAGTCCTAGGAACTGTCATACCTCAGTCGGAGTCTTAGGTGCTTCCCAGTTTTTGATGGCCTCTACCTTGCTTGGATCAACATGGATACCACTCTCGTTGATCACATTTCCTAAGAAGTGAACCTCGCGAAGCCAAAATTCGCATTTAGGGAGCTTAGCGTACAATTGTTCCTTCTTTTGTAATTCCAGGATTAACCTTAGGTGTTCTTCGTGGTCGGTCTAGTTCTTGGAGTATATGAGGATATCGTCAATAAAAAATGGTAAAATATTTGTTGAGATACGCCTTGCATACTCTATTCATGAGGTCTCTGAATACGGTTGGTGCATTGGTTAAGCTGAAGGGCATAACCGAAAACTCATATGGACCGTACCGAGTTCTGAATGCCGTCTTTGAAATGTCTTCTTCGCGCACCCTTAATTGGTGGTAACCAGATCTCAGATCGATCTTCGAGTAGTAACTCGATTCTTGAAGCTGGTCGAATAGATCATCAATTCGAGGTAGGGGATAACGGTTCTTGACCGTCACCTTGTTCAGCTCCCGGTAGTCGATGCACATGCGAAAAGTCCCGTCTTTCTTTCGAAAAAATAGAACAGGGGCTCCCCATGGTGATGAGCTGGTTCTGATGAAACCTTTATCCAATAAGTCCTGTAATTGAGTGGGCAAATCCGGAAGCTCTGCGGTGCCAGTCGGTATGGGGCTCGTGCTATGGGGGTAGCACCGGGGGTTAAGTCGATTTAGAAAACTCGACTTGTCGAACAGGTGGGAGTCCTGGCAAATCTTCCGGGAAGACTACCGGAAAATCTCGCACGATCGGTATGTCTTCGAACCGGTTCTTCTCCGCGGGTTTCTCAATAACATGATCTAAAATCGCTGGATGACCCTTTCGTAAATATTTTTGCGCCTTCATGAATGTGATGACACAAGTAGTCTTGCTGCTCTTCTTGCCCTGTATTGAGATGATTTCGCTGGAAGGAGTAGTGATATGAACTATCTTGTCATGGTATATGATCTCATATAGATATAAATTAGAAAATACAAAAATACTGTGCTTTTCGTTTGTATAGATAAAAACCAAAAACATTTGAAAATTTTGAAAAAGACAAAAATATTGTGTTTTCTTGTTTAAAAATATTTTCAAAATCCAAAAACAATTTAAAATTTTGAAAAATCAAAAATATTGTGTTTTCAGCATGTATAGAAAAATCCGAAAATCCAAAAAGATTGTGAAGTTTTATTATGTTTTATAAGAAAATTGAAAAAAAAACAAAAGGATTGTGTTTTTAAGTATGTAAATAGAAAATCCAAAAAGATTTTTGCATACATTCGCTGAAAATTATGTCAATTACCTACATTTGAAAGACATGTACGTGTATATGTTTGGACCTGATGTTTACTTGTAAACGTTTGGGATAGCCATTAATCTGATAATAGAAAGCAATTGGGGCGATTGTTATGCGTTTTACTTTATTCTTTCGCTGAAAATTATGTCAGTTATTTGAGTTTGTGGAACATGCTTGCATGTATTGGTCCTGTTATCTACTTGTAGATGATAGGATATCCATTAATCTATAACTGGAAATGACTGGGGCGATTGAATTTATTTTTGCTTCTCAAAATTTTGATTTTTTGAAGGAAAAAGAGAAAATGATAGTACATTGATCATTTGACCCCATATTCAGCAAGAAATAAACTTAAAAGACTGAGTGCTTAATTGCATTGGTGCATTGATAGGTCTTAAACAATGTGTTAGAGTAAAGTATGTGATATAAACATAAAGATATGCCAAATTGAAAGAGGTGTTAATCTCTAAAAAAAATCTCGGTAATGATAGCAGAAATGTAATAGCCTGTCATACTCAAGCCTTAAATTTGTTTGATCACCAAAAATAAAATAAAGCAAATAACAAGCGTTGAGGTTCTAGACATTGTGAGTCTTTATGCAGCTTAACCATCTGGGTATTTATATGCATGAATATTTCATTCGCTTTTAGAGCAAACCCAAAGTCATTAAACTTGATCATCGTTGTACATCGTACAAATTTAAACTACTGACTTGATCAAAATCAGTTGTTAATCATACATTTGTTCCTCCCTTGCGCGTGTCTCAATACCAGTAAGTAACGGACCCTAGGGGATACAGTGTATGTAAGCCGACGGATGGACTCGTGCATACTCACTCATAGTAAAAGAAAATCAATGCATTGCTCACAAATTTCTATAAAATTCAAATTTTGATCAACGTTATAATGGTTTATGTCAAGTTGGGGTGATATGGTAAAAATCAAATGAAGCTTGAACCGTGATTAGAGGCTGATAGTTTCTGATATTCTGTGCTTTAATTGAACATATAATAATATCACAAAAATGCTTGAAAGTTTGTTATAAAATTTAAGTGGACAACAATATCAATGACCGACTTAACGTCAGTCACAATATCGTTGAAATATAAAACTGTGATGGAAGGGCAATTTGGTCAATATGATTCTCTGTTCAAACTCACCAAAAATCCAAAAATATGAACTGCTTTTGAAAACTCATACAAAAACACATAAATATTTTTCTATTTTATGTTTTAGTTTCGGATAATTTTCTTGTAAATATCTTTCTTCAAAAATTCAAAATAACAAAAATATTTTACCTTTTCTTTTACATATTATTTAATTTTTCTATAAGTTAAGTGTTTTGGAACGTAAAACACGTTAAGGTATTTGATCATCGAGATACGGTATTTGGTTGATTTATTTATTTTATTATTTAATTTAAAATTACATAAAAGTTATTCTTTATTCTTGTATAACGAATTAGGGTCATTTATAGCGAATTGCATTCCAATTCGTTAACTTAATTCGCTTCCGCCACTTTGTAATGAATGACTTCTAATTCGTTAAACATAACTTAACGAATTAAACACGAATTACAGCTAATTCGTTATTGATTCAACTTAAATTTTAACGAATAAACTTTAATTCGTTATGCCACGTGTGCATGTCTGATAATGAATCATATGATTCGTTATTTCAAATTTAAACGAATCTGATGATTCATTGCATTGGAGAATGTGCTATGTCAGAGTATATAGGGATTCGTGAACCCATTCGTTTCCCATATTCACCTTTCTTCTTCACAAACATACTGTCACTCTGCCGAATTTTTCTCTGAAATTCGATCATCATTATACTCAATAATAATCCGTGTTTCTGAAACTTAAGGTAAAGACGGTTACACCGTGATGATTTTCGTCAAATTTGATGAAGATCTTGGAGGTTAATTTGTTGATTTTTTTATCGGTTCTTAAGTTACTTTTAAAATCTTAATTTACCTATTGTGTACCATGATTTGGCACAAATGGTTCATAGGACTTAGTTCGCAATGTGATTCCGAGATCCTTGTGATCATTTATTTGTATTTCTATCGTTGATTATGTGCCTATTGAATTCAGAATTGCGATTTTGACTTTTCGATGTTCTTGGCAATTTTGACTTGGACCTGATTAGTCAAACATTAAGCCTAAGGGCCATTCGTTATGATGTGATGAATTGGAACTGCTTTGTGTCCAATTCGTTACACAAATCACATGAATCAGGATATTAATCATTATTGATAACAAATCCAACTTTCATTTGTTATTTATAACGAATCAGACTTTCATTCGTTATCTATTTAAACCTGATTCATTAAGATCTAATTTGTCCTATTTAATTGATAACGAAATAGCTGATTCATCATAACGAATCACCAGTTCGTTATAACGAATCAGCTAATTCAACGAATGACATTTTTTAAATTATTATAAAATTATGTAATTCTAAATTAGTATAATATAATTTTAAGTCTTATTTTTATATAATTAGTATAATTAGTATAATGTTATTTACTTCTTGAATTTACTAATTCTTGGATATATTTTATCCGTTATGGCTGATAATATGGATCAGGATCCTCCCGTTGTTGAGCCACAACAACAACAAGAGCTGGATCTCCTGATACTTCCGTATGACAAAAGGCATAATATTTGTGCCTTCGTTGGCACAAATTTTGCTGATGAGAATATTTTTGGGGAGATGTTGGCGTTCATTCGTCGCTCACGTATCAACTATGCATTCACTTCAAATCCTGATGTTCGTTTCAACATCGTTCGTCAGTTCTGGAACACTGCTCGCTATGTGGAGACTGAGAACCAGTTTGCTGCTGAAGTAAATGCGACACCAGTTGTGATATCAACTAAAACTGTTCGATGGGTGTTGCGGTTTAATGATACTATTGATGACCCGAGTGAGTATTATAAAGAGCTGATTCATGGGGTATTTGGTTGTTATTTTATTCTGGTGATCTTTAAGAGTCCATGTATAACAAGGCATTCTTGTGTCCCACATACAAGTACTTACTACATGTTCTTATACACTGCCTTGGTGGACGGAAAAGAGGTTTTGACGAATGCTGTATCATGCTTCAATCGGTGTTCGTTGCATTAATTCTGAATAAACCTTTCAATTTCTCAGAAATGATGTTCGATCATCTCAAAGAGAATTGTACTGTTGTTAAACGATGTACAAAATTCTTAATGTATCCTCCGTTTATTCAATTGTTCGTTCAGGATGCAATCCGTGATTTGGTGATTGACCTAACTCTACTCGAAGATAAGTTAAAGTTGGAGCACATGAAAGCGAACACTATGTGGAGGATGAAGCAATATTGTCAAACTTCTCATCCAAGATTCAAACCTTTGATTGGTTATGTATCCAATCCTGATTATGAATGTCCTTCTAATGATAGCTGGATCCACGATGACTCGGATTCTGAGCGTGAAAAGGGTGAAGGTGGGAATGATGGTGATGAGGGTGATGATAATGATGGTGCTAATGATGGTGATCCAGCTCAACAGCAACGTGTTGAGGTTGAAGCAGCTGTTTTTGAAGCTTCTCATCGTAAGAAGAAAGGGAAAGAGATTGCTGGTGAAGGGTCCTCGAAACGTTGAGTGACAGCTGGAGCTGGTGTTTCATTTGGAGTCCATCCTCCAAGGTCGTCTATTATTCAACGCCCGGCGGTGCAGCTTACTACTAGCACCCCGGAATTCACGTTGACGACTACCCTTACATCCGATCCTAGGCTTGGCATGATCCCACAGTCTATTCTATCCACATTGCCAAGGCCTACGTCTCCTACATTGGTGGTTTCACCAACACCGAAGATGATGCCACCATCGCCTATGGATATTTCGTTTATGAGGCTCAATCGTCCTCAGGGTCCCGTTCAGCCAATTCCTCCTTCATTTCATGCTATGACACAGGATCAACAAACGAATATGCTCTTGAGCTTACTTCATCTGTATGAAGATCAGATGACTGCTGATCGTCTGAATCAAGAGCGTATGATGGAAACCAAAAGAAGCTGCTGAGTTATGTCTCTTTCTGCCAAAAAGAGACCAACGACCTTCGTGAGATTGTTACGTCTCAGGGATGAAGTTACAACAAAAAGAAGACATGATTCTGCAACTTACATGCAAAGATGATGCGCTCAAGAAACTCATAAACGATGATGAAGATCCTGATGAGTCAGGTGCTGGTGGTGAGACGAAACAAACTCACGACTCATCCTCTGGTGCAGGTACTAGTGCTGTTGCTGGTGAATTGGGTAAACAGTTGGTTGTTTATCATGACTCGGAGAATGTTAAAACCATTGAGTCGATAAAAGTCAATACTGTTATTTTTATTGATGGATCGAGGATGGTCAGAATCATTATGAATGCTGATGAAATAGAAGCGGGAAAATTTGTTGAGAGGTCCTTAACACGAGAGCAGATTTCTATACTGCTGGGTCTAAATGACGATGAACTAACTGTGTTAGAGGCTGAGGGTGATGCGGAGGTCGAGAATAATGAAGAGGTCTTGAATGATCCGACTATTCAGATGAAGACATCTTTCATTTATGAAGACGAGGAAGTTGAGATTGAGGACATAATAGCTGAGGAATACCCTGATCTGTTCCAATGATCAAATGTTGATCTAGGTGCTCCGGTATTTAATGAAGAAACTTTTAATGCAGCTGAGGACCAGTTGGAGAAGGAATCAAAGGGAAAATATGTGTACACAAGATTTGATTCAAAGATTGATCCATCTGTGAAGATATTCATGGCTGGTTTGCGTACAGAGACAAGAAAGCTCATAAGATTATCGATGCATAAATATATGTGGACAAAGAGCTGAAAGTGGAAGCCAGTGCACATGCCAAAGCCAATTAGATGACTTCTTTCAAGGCCGTGTCAAAAGTTCAAGGTGATATTATTTCATGGCTTTTCGATTCTGAATTAAATGTTTGTATCATCAAGTGGGAGAATTGCATTCAATATTAATGATCAAATGTTGATCTAGGTGCTCCGGTATTTAATGAAGAAACTTTTAATGCAGCTGAGGACCAGTTGGAGAAGGAATCAAAGGGAAAATATGTGTACACAAGATTTGATTCAAAGATTGATCCATCTGTGAAGATATTCATGGCTGGTTTGCGTACAGAGACAAGAAAGCTCATAAGATTATCGATGCATAAATATATGTGGACAAAGAGCTGAAAGTGGAAGCCAGTGCACATGCCAAAGCCAATTAGATGACTTCTTTCAAGGCCGTGTCAAAAGTTCAAGGTGATATTATTTCATGGCTTTTCGATTCTGAATTAAATGTTTGTATCATCAAGTGGGAGAATTGCATTCAATATTATAAAAAGATTACTGACATTCTCTTATTACCATGATGGGACGTACAGACTCTTGCGTCATGTCCTTTTATTAACCATGGCGGGATTCACAAAGCAAGTTGGTTTCACCAACATTTGCTGTTTGAGTTGAACCACTGATTTAAATTGTTTAAGCCGCATATCCAAATTCGTAAGCGTATTAATGAGATAGATCAAAGAACGGGCAGGAAGAAGCTGGTGCTTGAAGTTAAACCACCGAAAACAATGAAACGTGTACCAGTCAAGACGCTGAATCAACACATGTATTTATCTTTCAACCGCTGGTATTATGACAATCGAACTGGCGAGGCCGTTATTGTTCTGGGTAAGGGCTTGAAGACCGAGCTGATTAAGATTATTGATCCGATGTGGCTCGTGAACTTGATAGAGACCAACAATGATGTAATGTTCAAGAATATGATATTAATAGAGCATCGTGAAGACTATGACCGAGCAATGCAATTTCTACGTGTTTTTCGTGTGTGTCATGAGCATGGGACTCACAACTGCAGAGACTGGCAGACCAAGCGCTTCAAACAACTTAAAGACAAAGAGCTCAAGACGAGGGGGTGTCTGTTGGTGCACGGTTTTGCGTCTCGAGTCTTTGTATATATCTTTTGTATTAATTAATGAAAGAAACATTATTATATTAAGCTAGTTCGTTAAGAGAGTCTAGTTCGTTAAGGATGTTTAACGAACTAGAAGTTATGTTAAGGTTCCTCCCAATTCGTTAAGGATGTTTAATGACTTGAGAGTTTGTTTCGTTAAGTTTATTTGTTTGTTTTGTAATATAACGAAGTGGAAGGCTAGTTCGTTACAGAATGTGTAACGAAATAGACCCATCTTCCTATATATAGAGGTTCATCCTCTGTTTAATTTAAGTATTGATTGTTAACGTAATAAAAGAGCGAATTAAGTTAACGAATGGAATGCAATTCGTTATAAATGACACTAATTCGTTATACAAGAATAACGAATTTCTTTTATGTAATTTTAAATTAAATAATAAAATAAAAAATCAACCAAATCCCGTATCTCGATGATCAAATACTACGTTCCAAAACACTTAACTTAAAGAAGAATTAAATAATATGTAAAAGAAAAAGTAAAATATTTTTGGTATTTTGATTTTTTGAAGAAAGTGTTGGGTTTCTATGGAATTTACAAACTTAGTTAACCGTTTAACTAGTTATAATTAATGCGGAAACGTGATATACAAACTAAAACATATGAACAACCTAGTTTATTCATTTCAAGATTACCAATAATCTATTTACTAGAAACCCGAAGCAAGGATCAAATGATACGGGAATAACTAAACTATCAAAGCATATAAAACACTTACAATCTTAACCCTTTAAGAGTTTAGTGATGGTTGAAGAAGATGATGATGAATGCAAGACTTTCAAAGGAAAACCCTCAAACGGAATATACCCCGAGCCTCCAACACGCACCGAGCTATGCTAGGAAGCTTGAACACGAAAAACCCGAGACCCGAACTTTCCCTTCTTTGGCCGTGAGCTAGAGAGAAAAGAAAGAAAGGGTGTGTTTTTTTGAAAAGGTTACTTGAAAGTGTTGTAAGTATTGATCATTATATTTACATGCACACTCTTGATTAGATGTTTATACAAGTCCATACTCCATCTATGTTTGCATGTTGACAATTTTGACCAAGTGAGTGGGGTGTGGGGCCCACCCAAAATCGGCCCCAACATATTTTATTTATTTATTTATTTATTTTTTTTTTTTTATGTTATATATTTTATACTTTATAAAATATATAAACACCCCATCTTTTATAAACCATTTTATAAAAGAATACATAGTTAAATAATCATTCCAATTATTTAAATAAATAAATTAACCAATTAATTATTTAATACTTTCAAGTAATTATTCAGAAACCCGTTTTTCTGAATGTGTCGTGTTCTGTATTTGTCTTAAAGATCTTATCTTAACAAATACATAATTGGTGTGTGTCTAACTCGTTATTGGGTATGACCCGACTTGGATCAAACATAACTAGCCACATTAACTTAATTATGTGTCTCGGGCATACGATATTCCAACAATCTCCCACTTGCACGAGACTCATAGGAAGTTAATGCTAATGGTGAATACCGCCTAACAACAGGTCACCACCCCTAGTGTGTTTGACTAAGTGCCATTCAATAACATCATCCCCTTCAAGTCCATACTTGATATGATATAGGTAAGTCTTATCATTATTTCCCTTTGTTACTAGATGTCCTGTCAAATCGGAGAGACACAGATTGATCATTCTCTCAATGATTTAACTTAACAGGCCTTAGAC
Organism: Bidens hawaiensis; assembly: GCF_021521415.1. Taxonomy (NCBI): domain Eukaryota; kingdom Viridiplantae; phylum Streptophyta; class Magnoliopsida; order Asterales; family Asteraceae; genus Bidens; species Bidens hawaiensis. The sequence goes on from NW_027492772.1 coordinate 476,534, forward strand.
ATCTAAACTCTCAACACATAAGAGGAACAAATCCCATCTTGACTGCATACATCCTTGTTGACATCTCGTATGATATCTGAGCTCTTTCTTTTATGTCATCGTGTTACCGAAAAACAAAGAAGAGAGTCAAGTTATCAGACTTGATGAAAAGTCAGATCCAATATGCATCTCAGGTCAAAGGACACAATGATACTCGCCTTTACTCAAGGATTACTTATGATCAGTTGCACTAACTCCATGCAGTGATCCTCGAGAGCGGATCATGTCCAATATTTGTATCCCACAAATATCTATGAACCTTGGTGACAAACCTATGCCTTATATTCATCACATGAATATCAACCAATCCGGGTTCATAATAGTCTTACCTTCATACTTGTTCCCACAAGCATGATCGACTACGGACGTTTAGAACAACATAAGTCATTCATGGATTAAACATGCAAAAATAGAACATAACTCATTTAATAATTAAAACTTAATTAATTTCATGAGATACCCATTACATTCGTTCTTAAACAAACACTAAACACGGATTAAATCCACTCACTAGAATACCGAAGTCCTAATGCACAAACATGACCCTCATGCTTTGGCCTATCGAGGAGCTTCGTGAGTGGGTCCGCAATATTTTGATCGGTATGAACTTTATGAATACATATTTTTCTCTTTTCAACTTCATCCCTTATGTAGTTGAATCTGCGCTCAATGTGCCTCGTTTTCTGATGAGCACGAGGCTCCTTGATCTGTGCAATAGCACCCTCATTGTCACAGAATATCTCTAGGGGCTCCTGAATGGAAGAGATAATCCCTAGATCCATGATGAACTTTTTCATCCATGCAGCCTCTTGGGCTGCCATTGAAGCGGCGATGTACTCAGATTCTGTAGTGGATAACGCGACAACATCCTGCTTCGAACTCTTCCAAGAGACAGCGCCTCCATTTAAGATGAAAACATATCCCGACTGTGACCGAGAATCATCTCGGTCAGTTTGGAAACTCGCATCCACGTAACCCTTTACGACGAGTTCCTCCTCACCAGACCCATATATTAAAAACATATCCTTAGTCCTTCTAAGGTATTTTAATATATTCTTGACAGCCATCCAATGACTGTCACCTGGGTTGTGCTGGTATCTACTTGTTATGCTTAAAGCATACGAGACATCCGGTCTAGTGCACATCATTGCATACATAATAGATCCTATTGCCGAAGCATAAGGAACATGCTTCATCCTATCCTGCTCTTCCTTAGAGCTAGGACTTTGGGATGAGCTTAATACGGTTCCTCTAGGAATAGGCACCAAACCTTTCTTAGAGTTTTCCATCCTAAACCTCTTTAGGATTTTATCAATGTACGCACTTTGATTGAGTCCGATCAATTTCCTTTGTCTATCCCTATAGACTTTTATTCCCAAGATATATGTCGCTTCTCCAAGATCCTTAATTGAGAAACGACTACTTAACCACGTTTTAACGTTTTCCATACTTGGTATATCATTTCCAAATAAAAGTATATCATCGACATACAAAATAAGGAAAATGATTATACTCCCACTAGCCCATTTATACACACATGCCTCATCACCGTTTTGGACGAAACCAAACGCTTTGATTTCTTCATTAAAACGATGATTCCACATCCGTGATGTTGTTTCAATCCGTAGATTGATTTCCTTAACTTACAAACTTTATCAGGATTAGATGGATCGACAAAACCTTCAGGCTGAACCATATGGACATCTTCCTCAAGATATCCATTTAGAAAAGCGGTCTTGACATCCATTTGCCATATCTCATAATCAAAATGAGCTGCAATGGCAAACAATATCCTGATCGACTTAAGCATCGCGACTGGCGAGAAGGTTTCATCATAATCAATCCCTTGAGTTTGCGTGAAACCTTTTGCGACAAGTCGAGCTTTGTAAGTATCTAAATTTCCATGCATATCGGTCTTCTTTTTGAAGACCCACTTACATCCAACCAGTTTGGAGTTAAGTGGACGATCAACCAATTCCCAAACTTGGTTATCGTGCATGGATTGCATCTCGGCGCTCATGGCTTCAAGCCATTTGTCACAATCAGGTTGTGACATAGCATCTTTGTAGGAGATCGGTTCATCCGAATCAATCAAGTAGCAATCATCCACAAGAAATCCATATCTCTTGGGAGGTTGACTAACCCTACTAGATCTGCGAGCAACGTGCGTATGATCAACCATTTGATCATCTTCAACATCCTCGTGTTGAAAGCTAGTATCGACCAACTGTGTATCATCCAGTGATTCTTGAACCTCTTCAAGTTCCACTCTCTTTTCACTAGGTCCTTCCATAAGGAACCTAGTTTCTAAGAAGTATCCTTTGCGTGAAACAAACACTCTTTGTTCACTAGGATCATAGAATATATATCCTATATCATCCTTTGGGTATCCTATGAAGACACACCTGATGGATCGAGCCTCAAGCTTATTTGGGGTGTCACGTTTAACATAAACTATGCATCCCCATATCCTTAAATATGAAAAGGATGGAACCTTTCCATGCCACACTTCATAGGGTATTCGATCCACCTTTTTGGTCGGGGCCATATTCAAAATACGAGCCGCTGTGAGTAGCGCATATCCCCAAAATGATGGCGGTAGTGAGCTTCGTGCCATCATTGATCGAACCATGTCCAACAGTGTTCGATTCCTCCTCTCGGATACTCCGTTATGTTGAGGAGTTCCAGGAGGAGTGAGCTGTGAAATAATTCCACAATCTCTAAGATGACTTTGAAAGGTATCACTTAGGTATTCGCCTCCTCTATCGGAGCGGAGTACCTTGATTGTTCGGTTGAGCTGATTTTGCACTTCATTTTGAAATTCTTTGAACATTTCAAAGGCTTCATGTTTGTGTTTCATTAGATAAACATACCCATATCGACTAAAATCGTCGGTAAAGGTAATGAAGTACCTTTCACTATTCCTACTAGTTGGCTTGAAAGGTCCGCATACATCCGTATGTATGATACCTAACAAATCCTTAGCCCTTTCATTTGTACCTTTGAAAGGCTCTTTGGTCATCTTGCCTTGAATACAAGATTCACACTCATCAAACGAACCTAACTCGTTTGTTTTCAAAAGACCATTCTTTTGGAGAGTGTTTATACGATTCTTGTTTATGTGTCCAAGGCGACAATGCCAAATGTAGGAATCACTCAAACCCTTTTTGAGTCTTTTAGTAGAAGTTTGATATAATGAGCTATTTGAGGTATTATCATGAACCAATTCATAAATACCGTTGTTTGGTACAGCTTTAAAAAGATACCATTAGATGACACATGCATTTCCGATCCTACAAATTTAAAGTCAAAGTTACATTGTCTAAGAAGGTGCACAGAAATAATGTTCCTAGTCAAACTAGGAGCATACAAAACATTTTTTAAAACAACTTCCAAACCACTTGGAAGTGATAAAGTGAAGTCTCCTCTAGCGACCACGTGTACTCTTGCACCGTTGCCCATGAAAAGATTCACTTCGCCCTTCTTCAAGTCTTCATTCCTTTTGAACCCCTGCAACCAATTGCAAATATGAGTTCCACATCCGGTATCCAATACCCATGTGTTAGAAGAAATAAGATTTAGCTCAACATTAATCATAAAGACATTACCCGAGGTATGCGCCGCATTCCTCTTGTCTTTTAGCTCTTTTAGGTAGACCGGGCAATTGCGTTTCCAGTGTCCGGTCTCCCCGCAACCAAAACAAGGATCATCCTTATGACCCCTTGGTTCCACAACCTTTTGTTTCTTTGCCATAACCTGTGATTTGCCCTTACCCTTAAGATGCATAGGGGGACCCTTCCTTTTAGCTACCTTAGCCTTAAGATTGGGTTGAGATCGATTCTTGGATCTACCTTCATTGATTGCAAACACGGGTAAAACCCTTTTGCCCATGCTCGCCTCGGCTGTTTTAAGCATTGAGTGAAGTTCTCCAATGGTTTTGTCCCACCCGTTCATGTTATAATTTAACACGAAAGTGTCGAACCTTTTCGACAAAGAGTTAAGGATCAAATCCGTTGCTAACTCATTTGAGATGGGACAATTGAGCTTAGTGAGCCGATCAATATAACTTTTCATCTTAAGTACATAAGATGAAACTGGTTGACTATCATCCATTCTACATGCATGTAAGGCTCGAACCGTTTCGAACCTTTCAACCCTCGATTGCTTAAGGAACATTTCCTTAAGTTGAGTAATCATGTCGTACGCATTATGGTTTTCGAAATCCTTTTGGATTTCGGGAATCATAGTCGCCAACATGAGGCATGACACTTGAATGGAATCTTCCGAGAGTTTGACCCAATTCATATATTCGACCTCACTTCCCTCTTCCGGTTCTTCGGGGATTTGTGTTTCCAAAACATGATATAATCTTTCTTGTTTTAGAACAATCCTTAAATTTCGGAACCAATCCGAAAAGTTATTGTGGTTAAGACGGTCTTTAGCGAGAATAGATCGGAGAGATACGTTTTGGACGTTAGGGATAATGTTGTCGTCGACGTGTGTGGCCATCTGCAGAATTTTAAATAAGTTCATTTTAGTGTTTTAACCTTTTAATTATTAATACCCTTTTATATATACCAAATATAATTAATAATTAAAATCTAGAATCCAACGATAAACCCGACTCCGGTTAGGTGACCTTTTTCCCTTTGTCGGTTTATCAAGGTAGTTATTCATAACAATTGCAAACCCTTTTGCAACTTCTAGAATTTATGGGACCGGTTCGAAATCATATTTCGTGTTGGCATGTTTATCCCATCAACACCCATTAGACCCCATGCTTGGGTGACCCTCTTCACATGGTTCTAATTTAAGTCGTCCTACTTGTATCAACTTGTAATATTAACATACAAATGGTTAGGTGACCTTTTTCCCATTTATATGCCAATATTACCTTAACATGTTAATTTACTCTATGCGGTTAGGTGACCTTTTTCCCACTAAGAGCTTACTAATATGTTAAGTGTTATACAAAAGGATGGTGTTTAACTTATTATCCTTAATTTTAAAGGGATTTTTAGTTTTAATAATTCTAGATATAAAACTTTAAATCATGTTCTAACATGCATTTAGAAACATGATTTTGAAACCATTTTCAAAACTAATTTATAATAAAACCATTTTTATTATGGGCGTGAGACGGCTAGTTAATAATTCCATTTTATTAAACTACGTGTCACGTAATTACCGATAATTATTAGAACCCGTTTTATGCTTTGTTAATTAATTCTATGTGACGGAGTTGATATCCTAATATCTAACAACCACACAATCAAACAATCAATCAACAAGCATACACACAATATATACTAGACACGAGCCACTAAGTTAGACCACACTTGTTAGCCGAAACAAGTGTGTGTCTTAGGTCCAATCCTAAGGGACACATGACACATGGATGTTGTAGCTCCCACTCGATCCCGCATCCAAATGCTTCGAGCATCTTCTTCAACCTTGTTGTGATCCATTGGGCTTGAACTTGGGCCTTAGCTTCCATAAGCTTCCACTTGGGCTCAATTGGTGGGCTTAGGTCCTTTTGGGCTTGAATCCCTTAATGGGCTTGTGAAACCCATTATGACCATACCCGGCCCAATTAGGCCCAAACTTCCAACTTTGCAATCTTCTTTAATTTTACAAAATTAAATGTCCTAATACATTTTTTCTATAAAATAAAGATATTACAAATTACCTATTTATTACATGCCCATATGAATAAATAATTACAAAATAGCCCCTAATTAATTATTACAAACCGATACTTTGAATAATAAATTACAATCACAACCATCAATCACAAACAAAACATCCATTTGGTCTACGGCTCGGTCTAGTACTAACAAACATAACCCGATATGTCATAGGAACCCGTTCCAAAACCCCTTGCCTTTATCGGGCCTAGCCCAACCCATTTGGGCTCGACCCAATAACAAGATTATGGGCCTCGGCCCAATTAAAAAACTGCTTGGGCTCGGCCCAAACAAAATTACATGGGCTCGGCCCAAATGACTTACATGGGCCCGGCCCAATAACAAAAATGGGCTTCGGCCCAAATTTCACCCGAAATGGGCTTCGGCCCATTAGCCCGGTTTTTATATTTTTTTTTTTTTTTTTGAACTTAGCCAAAAACGATAGCAAGATTAAATACAAAAATATCATGCATGTTAATTTTTGTATAAAATCTTTCAAGGGGAAAATAAAAACCGAGAACCCGAAGCTTAGTATCCCGTATCCCGGCTCTTGATGCCATTTGTTGGGTTTCTATGGAATTTACAAACTTAGTTAACCGTTTAACTAGTTATAATTAATGCGGAAACGTGATATACAAACTAAAACATATGAACAACCTAGTTTATTCATTTCAAGATTACCAATAATCTATTTACTAGAAACCCGAAGCAAGGATCAAATGATACGGGAATAACTAAACTATCAAAGCATATAAAACACTTACAATCTTAACCCTTTAAGAGTTTAGTGATGGTTGAAGAAGATGATGATGAATGCAAGACTTTCAAAGGAAAACCCTCAAACGGAATATACCCCGAGCCTCCAACACGCACCGAGCTATGCTAGGAAGCTTGAACACGAAAAACCCGAGACCCGAACTTTCCCTTCTTTGGCCGTGAGCTAGAGAGAAAAGAAAGAAAGGGTGTGTTTTTTTGAAAAGGTTACTTGAAAGTGTTGTAAGTATTGATCATTATATTTACATGCACACTCTTGATTAGATGTTTATACAAGTCCATACTCCATCTATGTTTGCATGTTGACAATTTTGACCAAGTGAGTGGGGTGTGGGGCCCACCCAAAATCGGCCCCAACATATTTTATTTATTTATTTATTTTTTTTTTTTTTTTTATGTTATATATTTTATACTTTATAAAATATATAAACACCCCATCTTTTATAAACCATTTTATAAAAGAATACATAGTTAAATAATCATTCCAATTATTTAAATAAATAAATTAACCAATTAATTATTTAATACTTTCAAGTAATTATTCAGAAACCCGTTTTTCTGAATGTGTCGTGTTCTGTATTTGTCTTAAAGATCTTATCTTAACAAATACATAATTGGTGTGTGTCTAACTCGTTATTGGGTATGACCCGACTTGGATCAAACATAACTAGCCACATTAACTTAATTATGTGTCTCGGGCATACGATATTCCAACAGAAAGACATTTACAAGAAAATTTTCCGAAACTAAAACATAACATAGAAAAATATTTTAGTGTTTTTGTATGAGTTTTCAAAAGCAGTACATAATTTTGGATTTTTGGTGAGTTTAAGCAGAGAATCATATTGACCAAATTTCCCTTCCATCATAGTTTATATTTCAGCGATATTGTGACTAGCGTTAAGTCGGTCATTGATATTGTTGTCCACTTAAATCTTATAACAAAATTTTAAGCATTTCTATGATATGATTAAATGTTCAATTAGAGCACATAATATCAGAAACTATCAGCCTCTAATCTCGGTTCAAGCTTAATTTGATTTTTACCATATCACCCCAACTTGACTTAACCCATTATAATGTTGATAAAAATTTGAATTTTATTGAAATTTGTGAGCAATGCATTGATTTTCTTTTACTATGAGTGTGTATGCACGATTCCATCTGTCGGCTTACATACACTGTATCCCCTTGGGTCCGTTTCTTACTGGTATTGAGACGCACGCAAGGGAGGAACAATTGTATGACTAACAACGGATTTTGATCAAGTCAGTAGTTTAAATTTGTACGATGTACAACGGTGATCAAGTTTAATGACTTTGGGTTTGCTCTAAAAGCGAATGAATATTCATGCATATGAATACCCAGATGGTTAAGCTACATAAAGTCTCACAATGTCCATAACCTCAACGCTTTTAATTTGCTTTATTTTATTTTTGGTGATCAAACAAATATAAGGCTTGAGTATGACAGGCAATTACATTTCTGCTATCATTACCAAGATTTTTGTTAGAGACTAAGACCTCTTTCAATTTGGCATATCTTTATGTTTATATCACATACATTACTCTAACACATTGTTTAAGACCTATCAATGCACCAATGCAATTAAGCACTCAGTCTTTTAAGCTTATTTCTTGCTGAATATGGGGTCAAATGATCAATGTACTATCATTTTCTCTTTTTGCTTCAAAAAATCAAAATTTTGAGGAGCATAAAAATAAATTCAATCGCTCCAGTCATTTTCAGTCCATAGATTAATGGCTATTCTATCAATCTACAAGTAGATAACAGGACCAATACATGCAAGCATGTTCCACAAACTCAAATAACTGACATAATTTTCAGCGAAAGAATAAAGTAAAACACATAACAATCGCCCCAATTGCTTTCTATTATCAGATTAATGGCTATCCCAAACGTTTACAAGTAAACATTAGGTCCAAACATATACACGTATATGTCCTTCAAATGTAGGTAATTGACATAATTTTCAGCGAATGTATGCAAAAATCTTTTTAGATTTTCTATTTACATACTTAAAAACACAATCTTTTTTTTTCAATTTTCTTATAAAACATAATAAAACTTCACAATCTTTTTGGATTTTCGGATTTTTCTATACATGCTGAAAACACAATATTTTTGATTTTTCAAAATTTTAAATTGTTTTTGGATTTTCAATATATTTTTAAACAAGAAAACACAATATTTTTGTCTTTTTCAAAATTTTCAAATGTTTTTGGTTTTTATCTATACAAACGAAAAGCACAGTATTTTTGTATTTTCTAATTTTTCACCCCCAATACCCAAAACATAAAAATGAAAGAAAAATAAACCGAAAATAAAGATAATTATCCTTGTTTCAGTACATCAGCAAGGGATTTTAATCCATTTAAGCCAAGCGAAAAGTTTAATAGAGTTTTGTCAAATGATTTTTTAAATAAATCGGCTTTTTGAAAATCGTTATGTACTTTCTCAAGATCGATTAATTTCTTTTCAAAACAATCCCGTATGAAATGATATCGAATTTTGATGTGTTTCGTTTTAGAGTGTTGTACGAGATTTTTGGTGATGCTAATGGCAACAGAGTTATCAATTAGAATTGGAGTAGTAAGAAATTTCAAACCATAGTCGCGCAGATGTTGTTGGATCCTGTTGGTGCATTTTGTGACCGTCTCTATGCAATTCTGATCAGCGGAAACGAAGTACGAAGTTATAACAACTTCGCCATAGGCGAAGTTGTAACAACTTCGCCATAGGCGAAGTTGTAACAACTTCTGCCATAGGCGAAGTTAGAACAACTTCGCCTTAGGCGAAGTTATAACAACTTCGCCTACAGGCCCAAGCCCAAGCCCGCGAAGTTGTTTATATATATATATATGTGTGTCTTGTTTAGGTTTGGTTAATCTATAAAATTAGAGTATTGTGTGATCAGTTTAATTGTCTAGAGAGAAACCGAGAGGGAGAGTCGTGTGGGACGGCCCGAGGTAGAGCTCACCTCGGGTCGGCCGTCATTTGTTTTCGTGTTTGGTATATAATGTGTTTCGGTTATTATATAAAAGATCTGCAGATGTGTTTATCCCATTCTTGTGTTTGTTCGTGTGTTTGTATGTGTGTAATCATGTTCTTCGTCTTCTACACCATTAAACGAGTCTAGGAGGATTCCGCACTCCTAGACCTCGTGCGGATCTCGTATCGATCGGCGACGCCCCGGGGGAACCTACAAGTGGTATCACAACCTTAGGCTCTTATGCTATGGTTCGAGATCTGCGTTTTGGTGTTTCTGATGCGTTTTTGGCCGAACAGCCACCACAGGCGAAGTTATGGGGTTCAGGCGAAGTTGTCGCTTAAATTTTAGGGTTTAGGCGAAGTTATGGACAGGCGAAGTTAAGGAGGGGCGAAGTTGACTTTTAGGCGAAGTTGACTTTTAGGCGAAGTTGACATTAGGCGAAGTTAAAAAAAAAATTAAAAAAAAAAATTGTTTGGAGTTTTCGTCTGTATGGCCAGGTGTACACGATTATTGTGAGACCGAAGACGTTGTTCCGTCAACGAGTGAAACTTGTTATCTCTTGGTCTTACGTTTGAACAAATACGTGTCAACTCTGGATATGGAGTTGAGGTTGTGAATGGGATATTGATTGAAACTGGATATTGACACATATTTGGGTGTTTGTGGGCAATGAAATAGTTGTTGTTCGAGGTTGACCAACTGAAGAAAGTCAAATTGAACTGAAGGTTTTTGTCATTACTGGATTGCGGTCAGAGCATATTATTTATGTTATTTTCAAGGCGTTCGAGAATTGGATCCTGAAACGTGATGCTTATTTATTATAGTGAAAATTCTGGAACAAGTTGGATTTAATTGGGAATTAAAGTGTTTATGTTCTTGATCGTTGTCCCTGGTGATTGAAGATGCTTCGGATTAATTAATGGTCATGTGTGTTAGATTCTGTCAAGGTGGTTTTGTGATGAAATTGATCACTTGATGTTGAGTAGTTGAAGATTAAACCTTATCGTATGCCGACGTGTTGGTGAAGTTGTGGAGGGAGCCCAACTTCACGTGTTGGTGAAGTTAGAAGAACTTCACGTGTTGGTGAAGTCAGAAGGACTCACGTGATTGGTTGAGATGATCAATTAGGCACGGGGATGCATGCATTTCAAAGACCTCAATCTATATAGTCGGAGAAGCTTACACTGAAGGGGAGATCTGATATGGAAGACGCTGGGTGATTGGTAGATTTTTGAAGCTACAAGACAGTTTCAGACACGGCTGGTTGAAGGGCAAACAGAAGATCATCAGTTAAGAGGGAGTCTGTTGGTTCATGTTTTGTAACAGATGATCTTTTTTGTTTGTTAGAATTGAGAGCAACGGTCAAAGGGGAGTCTGTTGGTGCATTTTGTGACCGCCGCTATGCAATTCTGATCAGCGGAAACGAAGTACGAAGTTATAACAACTTCGCCATAGGCGAAGTTGTAACAACTTCGCCATAGGCGAAGTTGTAACAACTTCTGCCATAGGCGAAGTTAGAACAACTTCGCCTTAAGCGAAGTTATAACAACTTCGCCTACAGGCCCAAGCCCAAGCCCGCGAAGTTGTTTATATATATATATGTGTGTCTTGTTTAGGTTTGGTTAATCCTGAAAATTAGAGTATTGTGTGATCAGTTTAATTGTCTAGAGAGAAACCGAGAAGGAGTGTCGTGTGGGACGGCCCGAGGTAGAGCTCACCTCGGGTCGGCCGTCATTTGTTTTCGTGTATGGTATGTAATGTGTTTCGGTTATTATATAAAAGATCTGCAGATGTGTTTATCCCATTCTTGTGTTTGTTCGTGTATTTGTATGTGTGTAATCGTGTTCTTCGTCTTCTACACCATTAAACGAGTCTAGGAGGATTCCGCACTTCTAGACCTCGTGCGGATATCGTATCGATCGGTGACGCCCTGGGGGAACCTTAATAGAGTTTTAACTGTTAAAAGACTGAATAAAACATGTTACGAACTTATGCATGGGAGAAAGCCCAACTTGAGTGGTCTCGAACGATTCGGGTCCCCAAGTTCGATATTAATGACAAATTCTAAATTTGGTGAAATAGCCGACGAAGGCATTTTAGTCGGATATGTTGTTGGGACTCCCAACAGACGAGTCTTTAATACATCGACCAGCAAGGTTGAGGTGGTGTGTAACACTGATATCACAAGTTACAAATCACCAAAACCAAGCACGGGACCCGCTGGGGTTTTCGACTATGATAGGCTTTTTAAATCTTTTAAAATACCTTACTTGGATTGTGCAGAAGTTGATGAAAGAATAGCTACGAAGACGCTTTACGATGAGGAAGACAATGTTGTGCAAAGACCGCTGTACGATGAATGTCAGCCTTCCTCGTCAAATACTGTCGATACCCCTGCTGCCTCTACAGAAGAGGAATTCTTCAATCCGTTTCACTCTCAACAACAATCACCCATTGATGAGCTACCTTCGAACCTGGAAGACAATCTGGATGTCAGTTCGGTTCCGACTACGAGAGTTCACAAAAATCACCCTTTGGAGAATGTGATAGGTGATCTGTCCGACGGTGTACAAACAAGACAAAGCTTGAATGAGCACACCTGTGTTTACACAAGCATTAAAGATACGGGCATAATCAACGAATGCTTGTACACCTGCTTCATCAGCCAGATTGAACCAAAGAACTATCAAATGGCTCTCAAGGACAGCTCGTGGGTATGAGCCATGCAAGAAGAGTTAGCCCAGTTCAGAAGATGGAGGTATGGAATTTGGTTGCAAAACCGAAGAATGTCCATGCGATTGGCACCAAATGGGTTTTCAAATGCAAGAGAGATGAAAAAGGGATAATCATCAGGAACAAGGCGAGGCTGGTTGTAAAAGGTTTTAATCAGCAAGAGGGGATCGATTACAATGTGGTGTTTGCTCCTGTGGCGAGATTGGAAGCCATTCGATTGTTTTTGGCATTTGCTGCACACAAGGAGATGAAAGTCTTCCAGTTAGATGTGAAGAGTGCGTTTCTTAACGGTAAAGTCGATGAGGTTGTGTAAGTTGAGCAACCTCCGGGTTTTACTGACCCAGACTTTCCTGACCACGTGAACAAGCTAAGTAAAGCTCTATATGGACTACATCAGGCCCCTCATGACTGGTACTCAACTCTATCCGATTACTTGCTTGAGAATGAATTTGAAAGGGGAAGGATAGATAGTACACTGTTCGTTAAGAGAAAAGGAAGCGACTTTAATTTGGTGCAAGTCTACGTGGACGACATCATCTTTGCTGCATCAAAAGTCGCCATGTGTCAGGAATTTGAGGCCGTCATGAAGAAGAGGTTTGAAATGAGTGCTATGGGTGAATTAACTTTCTTTTTAGGGCTGCAGGTTGATCAGAAGAAAGATGGGATGTTCATTCATCAGACTAAGTATGTCCATGATGTTCTCAAACGCTTCAAGATGGAGGACAGCACTCCATTTGATACTCCAGTCTGCGTCAACCATAAATTGGGTGCTGATTCAGACAGTGATGCAGACGTGGACCCAACCCAATATCGGGCAATAATAGGTTCTTTAATGTACTTAACTGCTTCTAGACCTGATATTATGTTTGCAGTTTGTCTTTGTGCACGCTTTCGGGCAAACCCAAAGGAATCTCACTTGAAGGGTGCGAAGAGGATATTGCGCTATCTCAAAGGCAAACCTAAGCTGGGGTTGTGGTACACGAAAGGAGGAGACTTGGAGTTGGTCGCCTACACGGATTCTGATTATGGAGGATGCAATAAGAGTCGGAAGTCAACAACAGGTGGATGTCAGTTTCTTGGAGGCAGATTAGTGTCATGGCAGTGCAAGAAGCAGACCTCAGTCGCCATTTCAACCTGTGAAGCAGAATACATGGCAGCATCGAACTGCTGCTCCCAGGTTCTTTGGATTCAACAGCAATTGCGCGATTATGGTCTGAATTTCACTCATACTCCTATTTGCATTGATAACACTGCTGCTATCCCAGTAACTAACAATCCCGTAAAGCATAGCAAAACTAAACATATTGACATCCGTCATCATTTTATACGGGATTGTGCTGAGAAGAAACTGATTGTGCTCGAAAAGGTTGATACGTTAGATAATTTCGCTGACTTGTTTACTAAAGCGTTTGACAAAACTCGTTTTCAAAACCTTGTTGAGCTGAATGGGATGATCAATCCCGAGTAACCGTGTTTTTCGTTTTTGTCGGTTGCCTCAGTTTGAAGGACATATTTTCGGATATGTTTGGTCCTCATTTCTACTTGTAGAATATGAGGATAGCCATTAACCAGATAACTGAAAGTGACCGGGGCGGTATATGATGTGTTTTTATTCTTTCGCTAAAAATTAGTCGATCATACTTAGTTAGAAGGACACATACTTGTATGTGGTCGGTCCAGCTGATCCATTGGATCTTCAGGATAGCCGTTTACCTGAAAACTTCAATTTCATCGGGGCGATTGAAGCTAAAATTTTTCGGGAGATGAAATTATTTTTCAAGTCTACTACTTCGTAAGAAGTTCCTTTACTATGTTTAACAGAAAATTGATCCAACCTTGGAAAGTGATAGATAAACTGATTATGTGTGCTTAACTAGTGAAGTTATTAGGCCTAAAAGACTTTAGAACAGTCATTGTATGTCATGGTAGCTTTTTATGGTGCGTAAAAGTAGAAGTGATACTAACTAAATCTACTCGATTTTACGTGGAAACTCCTTAAGAGTTGTGCATGTCTCCATATATATATCTTTCCGAATGATAGGCTGAAAAGCGATTACCCAGTCATACACGAGCCCGTGAGTGTTCTGATTCCCGTGAAGATAGCGTGTCAAGAAACTGCAGTGATCCAGATTCGGGACTTGCAGTTGTTTACTACTCTGAAGTTGTGTAAATACTTAAAAAAAAAATGTGTGTTATTGAGACATTCTAGAGTTCATAATGTTAGTACTTCTAAATCAAGATGTAAGAAGGAGAAAGGGAAGAAGACTCTACAGAGATGTGTACTTACTATTTAATCAGACACTATGGGTCGAGGTCAACTCGGGGTGACTTGGGGAAAGCCAAATACGCTTTGAGAATAGATAAGAGGCATCATAATCTCTGAGTTGTTGCCCACTTAAGTTTTGAGCTTAATTGAACCAAACTCGTATCACAGAAACGATGAAAACCATTTTAGGTTATTTAACTGCTTACAACCTGTTTCTTTATGTCATAATACAGCTGAACATGGATCTGTGTGACAGTCACTTAATTAGTATGATTCCTGTTCGGATCTTTTCTAAAACATGGTAGTCCCTGTCGAGACTGAAATTTGATCCCGTGTACTTTATAGTTAAAATATTTTTCTACTTATGTAGTTGTTTGATGTTATACTTGGTTACTTGGTCTTGATCGTATCATTTAACTCTTTAAAGGACGTTTTCATAACTTAATTGCAAATTGTTCTAATTATAGGGGTTTGTTTTGTAAAGTTTAATATCGGCGAACTTGTGCATAACTACGCCTGCAATAGGCGAAGTTATCCATAACTTCGCCGGTATAACCCTGACCCTATATAAAGAAGTTTTAAGGTCAAACTGTTCATTATTTCAAAAACTCAGCGAACATGTCTTCCTGTAACCCGGCGAACTTAATCACTGAAACCCTAAGCGAAGTTACAATTCGATTCATCTGTGTTTTCATTCTCGATTTCAATCCGATTAAAGGTGTGTAGTGTTGATAGATTGTATATTCACTAACAATTGATGTTATTCAGAGGTAGTATCGACCCGTTTCGTGACCTCGGACCTTCGAAACCATAACATCCAAATTTTTAAACTTGTTATTACGTGGTCGTAATCATCTTAATCGTCTAAATCGTCTTAAAATCATGTTTTACGAGATCCGCAATCTCCAAATTCACCAACTACACGTCTATTCGAAAACCTAACTGTTGCCGATTCATATTCAGGCGAACTTACAGGTTAGGCGAAGTTATCCGTAACTTCGCCTGAGGTTTAACTTCGCCTGATAATTAATTATGTAACAGTATTTGAGGCGATGTTGTGGTTAGGCGAAGTTATCATTAACTTCGCCTGGCCCTTTGTACTTAACTGTTATCAGGCGAAGTTCAAGTTGAGGCGAAGTTGTTCCCAACTTCGCCCCACCTCTAACTTCGCTTATACAGAATAAATCACAACTTCGCTCATGGTAACAGGCGAACTTGTGATTTGCCTTGACGTTTATCTAACTTAGCCTGTTTGTTGCAGAAATGGCAGCTGTCGCTGGAGCAGGTGGTGATGAAGGAGGAGATAACCAAAGACAGTTTTTCTCGGGTCATAACATGTACATAACATTAGACCCGGATGCGAGCGGTGTTGATGATTTCCGCGAGATCAACACGTTCTTACTCCGCTCGCGTATATTCCACGCGATTACCACAACACTGCCGATATCCTTGCCAAACATTGAGGATTTTTGGTAGACAGTGGAGTATGACTGTCGTGTCGAGCCCCTGGTTATGCGAGCAACGGTCAACAATCAGATTGTTCAGTTCTCATCTGAACAGATCCGGGCAGCTTTGAGGTTTGGAGATGAGACGAGGGTCGACCCGACAGACTTTGTAGCTCTATTCCGAGATGGTGCGTTTCTGAGAATGGGATACTCTGGTCCCTTGGGGGACACTCAGAGACGCAAGGGGTTCTTGCTAGACCAGTGGCGCTTTCTCATGCACGTAATGATCGTGTGTATGTCAGGGAGAAAGGCTGGTACAGATGGGATGGGCGCGACCATGCAGTCGGCGATGACTGCTCTGACTTACAATAAGCGTTACAGCTTTAGTCAGATGGTCTTCTACGAGATAGATCTACAAAGAAGAGCGGTGGCGCGTGAGAGATTTCTTATGTATCCAAGATTCATTCAGATGATCTTGAATCACGTTGCTCCAACGTTACCTCAGCGCCACCCGATCAGATATGTAGAAAGTGTCAGCAAAAGAATCTTCGCCCAGTGCAGATCTTCCAGTGCGAGGAGTAAACCTGACCTCCGTCCTCGACATACTCCATTATTCGGGTACTTGATCAACCCAGAGTATGTGCCAGCTCGTGGGGACGAGTTTCGGGATCTTCAACCACAACAGGCTGGAGCGACTCAAGCTATACATGCTGCTCCTGTTGTGTCACCGGAGGACAATGTAGACCTTGATGTGGCATTTGGTGGTCAAGGCTTCTTTGATATGGATCGTGTTGATCCTGAAGAAAATGTGCAAGTATCATTTGAAAGGGATTCGAGTGTGAATGTGACCTAGGGCAGCTACACTGGTGGCTGATTCTGATTCTGATGATGAAGTGGATGAAGCGAGACGAATTTTGGTAACTCAAGAACGAATTCATGGGAAAAGAAAGAGAACTGATGATGACAGCGAGTCAGATTATGAAGAAGAAGTACATCAGTTGGTTCGCAGATCAAGAAGGGAACGGACAGGTGCAGGTTCGGGAGCTGGTGAGAGCTCAAGGGTGGTACGTTTCACTCCACCAGCACTGTCCGGTATGACAATGGTCCCTTCATCATTACAGGTTATAAGGCCAAGCGCCACGGATGTTCCCGTGGTGGCTACCTCATCTGCATTCGGCCTCTCACTCACTACATTCCAACTTTCGGCTCCTAAGATTGTATCGTTGCCGCCTCCAACTCTTACTCCAACGGAGGTCGTGGCAAGATTTATTGAGTCGACAGTTGTAGCGACTGCAGGGTTGTCAGTGACGATACCACCTGCGGTTACGTTTACGCCTACTTCTGAGGTCCCGGTTACAATGGAAATCCCTCCTCAGTACACTCAAGATATTTCACATCTGAGGTTTGATTTCGATGCAACCTTATCAGACTCAGAACGAATAGCAGACCCATGCTATTCAGCGCCTTGTTGCAGAGAATCAGATACAGTCGTCCCCGCTGATAGAACATGGCAAAATCATTGATGCTTTGAAGGAGTTCTTGGCATCTCAGGGGGAGACGAGCTGTAAAGGCGATGAGCTGAGGACTAAGAAGCGAAATGATCGAGACGATGATCCCAATGCATCGAAAGGTGCAGGTGGAGAGTTGCCAAGAACTGAACAAGCTCTTGGGACTTCCACATCTCAGGGGGAGTCAACAAGTGCAGCGGGCGGTACAGGTGATGAGGTGGTGATCGTGGATGTTGAGGAGATGGATGATGAGTTTATAGGTGATGATGATGTATTACCAGTTGAAGAGATAGAGAAGATTGGTGCAGAGATTGTTATTGATAATGATATTGAAGAGGGAGAGATTATAGAAGAGAATATTGAGCATGAGTTTCCGGATGTTGATAAGGCAGATATGAGTAAAGATATGGGAAGCGATGAGACAGAATGGGAATAGCAGCCAAGATGGAAAGAAGGCTACGCTCAGTGGTTCGTAAAAACGAAGAAACCAGCGGTCCCTACTATGTTTAAGAAGAGTTACAACATTAGAGGTTATGCTGAATCGAGAAAGGGGATTATATGCTGGATATATGATGAGCAGTTGAGGCTCTTTGTGATTAAAAGATATGATGGTGTTCAGTACTTCAAGAGGATGTTGAGATCGTTGAACACGTTGCCTGAGTGTGAAGTGAAGGACTTAGCCAGATTGGGGTTGATAAACAGGAGTGATGAACATGGCTAGAGTCATTGGAAAGATTGTTTGGAAGGAAAGTATAAAAGAGAAGAAGTTCGAGCTGTTGAAACCACAAAAGGGAAAACTTATCGAAGACAAAGATAGAGGATTGAGAGCAGATGGCAAGCCTTGGATGATTATGAAGTATAAGCCGATCCGGTGTTTAAAAGAAGTGCCGATGAAACAAATGCCCAAGGATGTGCTCAAAAATCTGATGTGGTGGTATGTAGATTGTGAAACAGCTGAAGCAGTAATGGAGGACGAAAATGAACAAGAGCTGCTGAGAGTATATGATCCGATGCATCTATTGAACTTGTCTCAAGATGATCTGCAGGTGCTGAATGAGAAGAAGATATTTTATATTCCTGCTTGGAAAGACGAAGCGAAGAAATATCAAAGAGTTGTTTCGGTATGTGTACGAGAAGGAGTTCATGCTTGAAGATGAAAGATACGAGATTGTTGAAGATTACTAGACACGTGTTTGAAGATAAAGATATGAAGCTACTGCCAAGGGGGAGTCCGTTGGTACATGATGTCAGTAGTTCAGTATATAGTGTCTGTAATCGAGTTAGTTGGTTTAGTATTTTGTAATAAGCGAAGTTAGCTCACAAGTTCGCTGATATAGGAGAACTTGTAGAGTAAGCGAAGTTAGGGACAACTTCGTCTAAACATGCTAGGCGAAGTTGTCGTGTTTATAAGCTGCTAGGTTACGGCTTGTTTAGTATTCATTCAGAGGGGTTATTCATTGTATCGAGTTTACGAGTCCAGTGTTTGTGATTGATATCACGTGTTTTCGGTTGCAATACAACGTGTCTTTGTTTATTGTAACGTGTGTTTGATCGTGTTAACTCGTATCGTCTTCTACGCTCGTAACGTCTTACGTAGGGATTCCGCACCTACGTTGAACGAGATATTCCGTGTAGATCCGGCTGGGAACCTACAGATCCATAAAACCTGGGAACAACAACTTGAGTATGCAACATATTCTGCCTCAGCGGTTGAAGTGGAGACCGTCGTCTGCTTCTTACACTGCCAGGAAACAGGCTGGCTTCCTAAGAATTGACACCCTGCCGTAGTTGATTTGAAATTAATCTTGCGACCTCCGTAGTCTGAGTCAGAAAAGGCGGTAAGTTCAAAATTATCATCCTTGGGGTACCATGACCCGATGTCAGGATTGCCTCTCAGATATTGAAGAATACGCTTGACCGCTGCCAGGTGAGTCACTCAGGGACTAGCTTGGTACCTAACACATAAACAAACTGCAAACATTATGTTAGATCGAGAAGCAGTAAGATACATCAAAGACCCAATCATAGCTCGATAGAGGGTAGGATCAACGGTGTCCTCCAATTCATCCGGTGATAAATTGTGACCCACGAGGAGAGGAGTTGAAGGGACTTTTCCGGCAGATATCTTGAATCAGCTCAAGACATCTTTCACATATTTAGTCTGGTGAATAAAGATTCCCTTCGCAGACTGGTGAACTTGCAACCCCAAAAAGAAGTTCATCTCTCCCATCGAGCTCATCTCGAACTTTGTTTGCATTGACTTCTCGAATTCCTTACATAACTTTTCTTTTGTTGACCCAAAGATAATGTCGTCGACATATATCTGAATGAGGAGGAGATCATCACCAAAATTTTTATAAAGTAAAGTATAGTCGACAGTCCTTCGTGTGAAGCCGTTATCAGTCAGATGGTCGGCAAGCGTGCCATACCAAGCTCTCGGGGCTTGATGTAGACCATACATGGCCTTATTTAAGCGGTAAACTCGGTCCGGATAATCAGGATCTTCAAAGACAGGAGGCTGTAAAACAAACACTTCCTCGTGTAATTTACCATTGAGAAAAGCACTTTTCACATCCATTTGATAGACTTTAATATTCTTGTAAGCCGCATAAGCCAGAAAGATTCGTATAGCTTCAATCTTGCAACCAGAGCATATACCTCAGTGTAGTCTATACCCTATTGCTGATGGAAACCTTGCACCACTAGCCGTGCTTTGTTTCTCACGATCACTCCACGATCGTCCTTTTTACATTTAAATACCCACTTAGTCGGAATAGGCTTTTTGACTCTAGTAGGTTTATCAATAAGATCCCATACACCCAGTCGGTTAAACTGTTGCAATGCTTCTTCCATTGCCTCTACCCAAGACGGATCTTCAAGTGCCTTACCAGTCGACGTTGGCTTTACTTGGGATAGAAAGCAAGTGTATATGGCAAGATTTACGATTCCAGAGGAATGTAGATCCGCATAAGCACAAAATACATTATTTTCACTTGAAGAGGCTACTTGTGACGCGTTTGCACACCCACATCAAGTTCCCCAATGACGTTTTCCCTTGGATGATAATTATGAAGCCGGAGAGTGGGATTTTCAGGAACAACAATATTGTCGGTTAAATTAGTAAGATTCTCCTTAGCATCATGAGACGATTCACCAATCTCATGTGTTTCAGGGAATGGAGCCGAGGAAGAATAAAAAAACTGACCATCATCAGACGAGATCAAAATCACATCCGATGTATAAGGAAGATCATCTTGTGGAGCATTAACATAAACAGAGTTAGAAAATCTTGTAAGTGAGAATTGATCTTCCAAATATGCACGAACCAAATCTTCGTCAGGTTGTTCTTCCATTTGAGTGATAGAATTGAATAAACTCTCGTAATCAAACATCCAATCAGGACCTTCACCTTGAGAAGGAGTGGTGTACCTTTGACAATCAACATGGTACCATTCCTCTTCACAACCTGAGCTAAAGTTAAATACTCTCCTCTTAGGTGATGCATAACCTAAGAAGTATCCTTCAATAGCCTTTTCTTCAAACTTACCCGCATCTCTCTTCAACATAGTACAAGGACACCCAAATGGTTCCAAGTACTTTAAATTAGGTTTTCGTTTGTTCAAAATCTCATAACTCGTCTTTTGGAGTCTCTTAACTTTCAGAACCCGATTAAGCGTATGAAAAGCAGTATTCACAGCCTCGTTCCTAAATTGGACAGGAAGCTTATAATCTGCAACCATAGTTCTAGCTGCTTCAATCAAAGTTTTGTTTTTCCTTTCAGCAACACCGTTCTGTTGTGGTACATAAGGAGCACTATATTCTCGATGAATTCCCTTTTGAACACAAAAGAAATCCAACACGTTGTTTCTAAAATCCGTACCATTATCACTTCGAATACGTCTCACTTTTAGTTTATATAGTGATTCGATCTTAGTGATTAAGTTTTGAACCAGAACGGGTGTTTGATCTTTTGAACTCATAAATAAGACCCATGAATATCTTGAATAGTCATCGGTAACTACAAGACAATACCAATCTCCAGCGATACTAGCACGATTCACATGACAATAAAAGATCCATATGAAATCGTTCAAGAGGAGTATCAATGAAATTCATTAACTTAGGCGGATGTGACTTTTTCTTCTGTTTGCCTTTCTTGCAAGCAACACAGTGGTCAGATAACTTAAAATGTTTCAAGGAAACACCTTCGACCAAGTCATTAGCCATTAAATAATTCATCTTCCTAACATGAATATGTCCCATTCTTCTGTGCGAGAGAATCGTGTCCTTTTCAGTTGCTTTAGAAACGAAACACGTTTCCACAGAAGTTGACGCCTTAAAAGACATGTTTAGCACATAAATATCATTCGATTGAGGGGATCGCATGACAACCATATCCTCGGGAATGACGTATCACAGTTTTAGAATAAGACATTCTTTATCATTAAATACAGTCGTTTACTTTTTGTCACAGATTTGCGACACACTTAAGAAATTATGATCAACCTTATCACATTTGTTGACTTTCTCAAACGTAATATGCCCATTTGAAACTTCACCTTCTTGTGTTATCATACCCCTAGATTTCCTAGCAAAAGCAACATACCCTCCTTGAATATTTCTAACATTTGTTAAGAGGTTGAGATTTCCAGTAATCTGATGAGAACATCCACTGTCCATTATCCAGTTTTCACCAGACACGGTATAGGATGTATCCTACACACAAATTGAAAGTGATTAGTTTAAAAAGGTAGCCCAGGCCTCAGTCTTGGGCACCTTTTGAGTTTCATGAGAAGAATCAAATTTAACATAATTCAGTTGTTGTTCAGCAACTTGAGAGTAAGTTACAGGCCTCTTAGATTTTCGTCTTAAATAGGCAGTTTGAATGACATTTGAATTCACGTTCTTACAGATTGGTTCGGTTGGAACAAACTTGAGCTTAACATAACTTACATTCTCATTCACATGAATCACCTTTGTGGATTCACATCAGAAAACATAATGTGAGTTTCATCATAAAACGAAGTTGGTCTTCTCAAAATCTCCTTGACAAATGGAACAGGTTTTGAATGATCCTTAACAAAAGGATGAAGATTCCGAGACTTCTTCTGTCCATAGTTTCTTACCACATGACTTTGTTGTCCACACAGAAAGCAACTTCTCATGTCCACACAATTATGTTGAGATTTGGTAAAAACTGATGCCACAGAAGGTTGATGATTCACAGTTCTAGTAAAATTCTTGGCCAAATCATCAGACGACACAAATTTCTTTTTCATATAGAAATCAAGATTAGAACAGTTGGAAAAACTTTGCAATGTGTCAGTTCCTTTTGATTTCAAAAAATGAACTTTCTTAGCAGTTTTTAACAGCTGCTTAGCTTTAATCAATGGGTCTGATGTGTTTGATGTTTTGGCACAAGCATACTGACTTTCAAGATCTTGTATCTTGGAAGTTTCATTGTGAAAGACACTTTCAATCAATTCCGGTTTGATAATGCTAATTGGAATGTCTTTCTTAGTTGACATTGTGTCTATTCCTTTTAATTCAAACACACGACCAGTTGATGGCTTGTAAATTGTAGGATTGATTAAACTCATCAAATCCTCATTAGAAATTTTAGGTTTTTCTGATTTCTTGGCATTCACTGGTTTAGCCTTAACTTGTTCCTCCTTTTTCACTTCAGTTATGCGTGAACCATACACAGCCTCCTCAAATTCATGAGGTTCACATAAAATGTGATTAGAGCTTGGAATGTTCTGGTTTTTGTGTATCATCTCAGGTTCAAACACATCCTCAACGATCACCTTACCAACATTTTCTACAAACACTTTATTACTTTCGACATGATGTTGTTGAGTTGATAGTTGGACTTTAACATTTTCAGATTTTTCTGGTTTAGGTTTGTCAGAAACAATGGGTTCTTTCACAAGTACTTCTTCTTTTCTAGCAAAAGGATTTGCTATATAATCATTTTGAAATGGTGGTGGAACTTCAACAAAATCAATACCCTTTTTAGAATCTTTTTGCTTACCAGATACTTCAATTATCTCATTTAGCAAAAATGATTACTTTCTAAGCTGGCCCAACTTATTTTTCAATTCAAGAACTTCATTTTTAAGCTCAGTTATCTTAGAACGATGTTTCAAAATTTCTTGAAATTTTTTATCGTTGATTGTAATTTTGACAGACAACTCAGCCTTAAGGTCATGATTACTTACAGATAATGCCTCAATTTTCTCCCTAGATCTCATTTGAGTTTCCAAATATTGTCTATAAGTATCCGTAAGTGAAGCAATTTCTCTAACTAAGCAATCGTTATGATTTTTCAATGACTCTAACTTAGGCTTGTTTTTCTCACATTCAACACAAGTCACATTGCAGACAACTTAACAGAGATAGGAACAGAAGAACTAACCTCGTAAATTTTAGCCATGCAAGCAAAAGTGATTGGAAGCTTTTCACATGAACCATTAGAATCAGACTCAGTATCATTGTCAGAAGATAGCTCACTCCTACTTGCATCTTGAAAATTCTCATTTGATTCAAACATGGCTAGGTTTGCCTAATTTTCATTGCATAACAATCGTTGTGAGCAATCAGTTCCATCAGCAGTCAGCAAAGCTTGTGTTCTAGATGTTGATGGTTTCTTTTCAGTAGACGTATTTGCTTCATTACCCCGTTTCACAAAAACACTACGATCTTGACTTCTAGGACCAGTGTACTCCTTCTTCGGTTTATCTCATTCCTTGGCAAAATGCCCAAATTCTTGACAGTTGAAACATTTAACCTTCAGTTTATCAAACCCAACCTTCTTATTTAGTAATGGAAGATCTTTGCCAGTCCATTGAATAAAATTTTTCACCTTTCTAATGATCATTGCCATATTCCGTTTCAAATCCATGAGCTCTAACTCATCAGGATCAATTTGATCATATTCTTCATTAGTCAACTCGCTCGTTGCAATTTTACTACTCACCAGATTCTCATATGAAGTCATGAAGACAGACAAGAAGGCAAAGTTTTGTTCAACCTCCTTCACGTTTACATTTGGTGGTGCAGAGAATTGATTTGCAGTAGTTGAATTTCCAAACCATCCAGAAGAACCAAAAGCACCAGGTGACCCAGAACTTCCATCAATGAAGTAGCATGCATGTGGATCACTAGAGATAGTTGTAGCATTTTCACTTGCATTTTGGGTGAGAAATGCAGTATTCGGAGAAATTGTTGAACTCAGAGGCATACTTCCACCATAAAAGGCTGGATCTTGACTTTCATTAGAAGACTTTTGACACCTAAGATCATATTCACGAGCTTCGATCTTTTGTATGAACTCAGACGCAATCAGGTCTTCATTACTGAAATAATTACTTTCTTTCAAAACCATTAAGAAAGTCGAGTAAGAACTTGGTAAAGCACTCTTGATTGTATCTAACTTATTACTTTCAGAAGGTTCCATCTTCATCTTGTCCATTTCGGCTATCAGATGGTTAAACCATGTTGTCATCTCTTCGACAGTCTCACATTTAAGTAAGTTAAAATTTCTAAATTGAAACTTTAACATCACCTTCTTGCTTTCAGCAGTATTACC